>NW_015505263.1:488132-490215 GCF_001515645.1 Sinocyclocheilus grahami | reverse complement strand
ACAGGTGTATGTCTCGTAGGAAACCGCTGAAGGTGGGGCGAATCGGGAGTTTCGCTGTGAATATGCAAAGCCACCAGCCGTCCGTGACGCTCTTCATGTGCTCGTTTCTGGTAGTTTACGATTGTTGTATCCATCAGCGTCTCAATGTAAATAAGCAGCCGGAGCGAGTGTGTTGATGTGTGGCTGTCGGAGAGAAACTGCAGCGCGCTCTTCAGTGTGTTACAGGATTGTAGGTGCATAAAGCAAACCTGCTGCGTAAATCTACACAGAGAGACGCGGTATTGTGTCATATAGAGAAAACCAGAGGAGCTCTGCCACGGAAAGGTAAAGTTTCACATGCATAATATTGCACGCACCGTTCACAAGTTTTAACCCACATAAATGTGCTTTTATCCTTTATTTCATATAACCATACATATGGTCTGGAATTGCATGTTGAATAATGTTCAGACATGTGGAGCCCCATCATATGTGTTGCATTGCTGACATTGCAGTCCTGCATGTAATATCCGAATATTCTGAATATTTGATATGTGTAATGCAATGCAAGGTGCGCGTAGGTGTGCTACACCCTATAATGAAATGAATATATAATCATGTCTGTTACTGTGTTTTCGTATTAGACAATTCCTGAAGACTTTATTCAGATTTGAAATATCTGGTTACTAGCTAGTTGGAGCAGGTTGTGTGCTTGTAGTCTCGCACAAACCTGTTGTAAGGGGGATGGGATATGTTTACACTGGCTTCTGTTAATTCAGATTGAACACAATCGGGATTGAGTGAGGTGATGTGTGAGAAAATGTATCATATTATTTACTCACTGCCCATATTATAATTACTAATTAATAGTTTATCTCACTGTATGTGTGTGTGTGTATTAATCAACATTGGATTCATTTGCACATTTAAAACAGAAATGCATCAAATATATTTAATTTGATTTGATGCATATGAATCCAGTGTTGGTTAATTTGTGAAGAAAGGTCATATTTCAGCTCAGTATTCAATTTTGCATAATAAAAATGAAGTATTTACAGTGAGATTTGTTTTTACATTACACTTCTTAAACATTATTTTCATGACAATTAAGCACATTTCTCCCCAGAATTTACAATACTTTAACACAAGAAAATCGTGTTCTCATTACAAGAATACAGAAATGAAAGTCTGGACGCAATGATTTTTAATAAAATTAAGTAAAACAGATACTACCATAATTAGTTTTTTTTTAGAATTGTATTATTATTTAATACTTTACATGTGATATGCACTAATGCATTATATATATTTTTTGCACTAATGCAATTCTCACAATAAATACAATTTGAAGGGATTTAAAATAGGCTAGATTTTTTCTGTTCAAAATAAAATATCGTGTTTTTTTTTTCTGTTGATGTTGGGGCTAAAATATGTCCCTGCATGTTCTTGACAGGTTTTGTGAGGTTCACCTAGATAATGGATTGTTGGTTTTAGTTTACGGCTGTTATAACAGCTGTTTAAATGCTCTTTCCTGCTGCTACAGTAACTGTTTACAAGCTAGGCTTTGCCAGACACAAAACTAATGAAGTTAACCAGTCAAATTAGCTCATTTGTGTATTGCACACTGGCTTCGGATGTGTCTGGTGGTGTCTGTATTTTACAAATACCCTTGTTTTAAACTTGTCTTTTAATATGTGTCGTTACAGGTATCCAGTATCAGTCGTAGCCACATCCTAAAGCCGATCCATTGAAGACCACCCTGATCAAAGGCAGATTCTGTAGTCTTGCATGAATGTGAGAGGATGCATAAGACTGTCGAAGGGTCCGATCAAAGCGTGCACTGACCCGAGACGCCGGTCAACATCAGGTATCCATGAGGACCGAACAGGAAGGAGATGGAAGCGGTCGCTCGTAGCGGTATACCTTACACACTGTGGTTTCGGCGTTGAGAATAAACCCTTGTGCTCGCGTTTGGCCTCTCAGTCCTGTCCCGCTGTGTTCTGCCATTCAAGCATGGGGCACACTGTGGATTTAGCTTTGAGAAGGATGTGGCTCTTCGGTGTTCTGTCCCTGTTCACGGGCAGCCTGGGCATCCACATGGATT
>NW_015505263.1:486506-488122 GCF_001515645.1 Sinocyclocheilus grahami | reverse complement strand
TGTTACTTTTCTCATCGCTTTTAAGCCTGGACTAATCAGAGTCGATTGTGATGACCTTAAAATAGTGTTGAAGTTAATTTTATAGTAAGACTTGTGATAGATTTTTCACAATTGTATGTCAGATACTAATCTGTCAAATAAATGCTTTTAAACAATTACAGGTTTTAAAGGATAAGCTTCTCTAACAACGCAAAACACGTCGTTGGATGTGAATGCGACTCAACGGCGGATTGTGCTTTTGAGCCACCAGGCGCCCCCTGGAGGAAACGAAGGATGTGGCCCTTGGCTGCTCTGCGTGTTCTGTCCCTGTTCACGGGCAGCCTGGGCATCCACATGGATTCGGTGGGCAGTCACAGCATGTTCACCTGCGAGTCCATCGGCCTCCGAATGTGCCAGGATCTTCCCTACAACACCACCTTCATGCCCAACCTCCTCAACCACTACGACCAGCAGACCGCCGCTCTGGCCATGGAGGTAACTGTGCTTTTCCTTCTGTCTTATACTGCTGGGATTTAGAGAAGGTGGCAGGAAAACTAGGTTGCCATGGAGCTGTTTGTCGTGGAAGCTTGTGGTTTGTGGTTGGTGCTTTGATGAGCTTGAATAATTTAGACTGACGGTGGCTCTTGACAAGTGAAATAAGCTTTATTATATATATTTTTTTAAATGTGAGAGATGAAGGATTGTAGGTGCTGTTTTTAGGGGTTTGTGCATGTTATTTTAATCTTCAAATTGTAACATGCTGTGTTATAAGGTGCTTTTCTTGTGTCTACAACTTGCTCTTGTCGTATAATCTATATCTGTGGTGGCCAGCTATCTGCTTTTAATCTCTAAAATAAGTTTTATGGTTAATAAGGTTATTGTTGAAAATATCTTGAGGTTTTGCGATGCATTATGCCCGTTTTCCATAACATTTACAGTGTGATTTTGCTGCCTTATAGAAATTGTGGGCATGAACCCAAAAATTCTGACTGTTTATCCAGTTTGGATGTGCAATTCATTTCTTTAATAGTTTTTTCATAATTTTAAAGTTTTAAATATTAAAAATATATATTTTAAATTTTTATATATATATATATATATACTTTTTTAAATATTTACTTTATATTTAGATTCTATATAAAATATATTTTATATATATTTTTATTTACAGTATAACCTACCAAAATTCTTATTTTGAACGGTTATAGTGGCATTTAATGCTAAAAACATACTAAATTTTTCATTTTCTCTTCTCCCCATTTGCGTAATGCAGAACATGCTTGTTTAGGACTTTCTCATAGTTTTAATGCCTGCCACGGCCATTTTGATGAATCATATCCATATGAAATGCAGTGAGATCATGTTTGCCCTGAGGTCTTTTGCGTGTATGTAATGGATCTGTTATTCATCAAGAAAATAAACGTAGGTGCTGATATGTCTGTCATCAAGGATAGTAGATATAATCTCCTTTTAATAAAAAGGCTAAAATAATTATAATTAATTATTTAAACTACAAAAAAAGAAAGAAAATTGCTTGTGGTTTATTTTAAACATTTATTCAACAAACCTGCTACAGATTCAGGTGTGCGAGGCACTATATACTGTGTATGTATGTGTATGTGTGTGTGTGTGTGTGT
>NW_015505263.1:481685-486367 GCF_001515645.1 Sinocyclocheilus grahami | reverse complement strand
CATAGTGAGGTAGATATGTGGGGGCGTGTTAGAACGAGCCGTTTTAGGGGGGCGTGGCAGAGTCTTAACTTTGATAAAGAATATCTCTTTGGTTTTGAGACTTTAGTCTTTGCAACTTCAGGGATCTTATCTATGCACAATCAGCTTGTAACACTCCAAAGAGAAAGGAAAACTTGAAATCGCATCATATGACCCCTTTAATACAAAATATAAATAATATTATATAATGTATGTATACTGAAAAATGTCCTCCTGCTAAATAATTAGACTTAGTTTTATTTAGATATTGATTATATACTGTAGATATCAGATGTATAACTTATTAACTGTATTGATATACATTATATGTTTGTATAATAGCCATCTGTTGTAGAAATATCTAGAGGGAATGTCAAACAGCTCTATAAATCTTGTGAAACGCCTCTGTGGCATCTCAGGAATGGCTTGTTTGTTGAATGCCGCTTTATTCCATGTGTTGAAGGAACTAATGGTGCCATCTTCTGTTTTTCCCGGCTCTAACGGCCTCATAATCTGCTGAGAGCTGTAATGGCTGGATTGATTTGAGGCGTGGAGTAATGCGCTTTCTCCCATTGTTTCAGTCAAGTAAACATGATGTAGAGCATAAGCGTCCATCTGTGTTCTGAAATCACAACAGAGCAGCTGGTGTCAGTCGCCTGCTGGAGGTCTCGCGGGTCACGTGACCCGGCCGGCCCTGAGGTTCGTGGGGGTTCATCTGTCAGGGGTGTACAGTATCCCCTGTGGGTATGTATTACTTCACCCCGAGATGCCCTGCTGGTGAACCAGAGCAGAGACTGTAAAAATAACCCTTACCCCCTTCCCATACTGCCTCTGTGATGAGCTAGGGTTGCTGGGTAGATGAATCAGTTATCTGATACACTGCTCTGTTGTCTTAAAATAGAGGCAATAAAGTGTTTTTAACTATATGTATGTATTTTGTGTAAATGTTAAATTGTTCAAGCATTACTGAAATTATTTGAACTTGCACCTTTACAGAATTGCTTACACCTTTAATAACATCCGTATTGTTCCCAATATTTTTAGTAATATTAATATTATATATTATTTTGACTAAAAAGTGAAAAAATGTCATATAAAATATTAATATAAATAAAATATTTATTATAAAACGAATGGTTCCGGTCCTTGATTCTGATTGGTTGAGCCGCGTTCGAAGCTGTTGTAAATTACTCTATAAACATACACCTTTGTTTACGTCTGTGTGTTGCTCGGCGACCACAACTTGTTTCTGAGGAACTACATTGTTTTGGTGGAAGAATAATGTTTTTATTAATATCATTAAACTTTATTTGCTCTGTTTTATTCTGTGAAACCTTACTGCATTATATGGAATAACCGTTTTATAAAAGCAGTAAGCCCCGTGAAGCTGTGGTTTACAGTGAATTTATAACAGCTAGGAGCGTTGTTAGGCACGACGCGACCCCCTTAGCTGTTATAAATTCACTGTAAACCACGGCTTCTTGGGGCTTATTGCTTTATTTATTTATTTGGTGTACATTTTTTGTGTGTTATTCCAACTTTACTGAAATTATTTTAACTTTGAATAGTTACGGCATCCAACAACATCAGTATTGTTCCCACAATTTTCCCCCTCACTTTATTTGTACATTTAATATTACAAAAAATTTCAGTTTTTGAAAATGCAATTTAAATAATGTTCCCAATATTTGTAATAATATTAATGTTATTTTCCCCCAAAATGGTTTAACTTCTTTGCAGATGTTTGATTTTTTTTTTTATCACTCTAAATATATCAATAAATTAAATATTAAATTAATTAAAAATAATCACATCATACAGTAAGTTGAATATTCACAACATTTTAGAGACGTATTGCGTATTGTTT
Organism: Sinocyclocheilus grahami; assembly: GCF_001515645.1. Taxonomy (NCBI): domain Eukaryota; kingdom Metazoa; phylum Chordata; class Actinopteri; order Cypriniformes; family Cyprinidae; genus Sinocyclocheilus; species Sinocyclocheilus grahami. The sequence goes on along the minus strand of NW_015505263.1, from coordinate 484,482 downwards.
CTTTTGACTGAAAAAAGGGAAATAAATTAATGTAAAATATAGACGCATTATAAAATGTGTATTTAAATATTTTAACAAATGCAAATTACAATTACATTTTAATTAAGGAATAATTATATTAAATAATTATAAATATTCCTATGACTTAAAAATATTTTTAAATGTTTAATATGGTGCTTCTGTTGTTCCAGCATTACTAATAGTATAATCATTGTTCCCAATGATTTTAATAATATGATTTTATTATATCATGTTATTTTTTCCCCAAGATTTCTATACAGATTGATCTCATGCAGTCGATTTGAAAGAATGATTTGTTCGCAGATCGGACATCACTAGTGTGTGACTGTTGCACAAGGGCTTTATGTTTCTTTTCCTCTTCATGAGCTCAGATCGGATGGGATTATATGGAAATCTCGTGTATATGTTGACTAAAGTTTTCTCTGTTGTGAATGAGGCAGGCGATTAGTTCTGACCCTGATAAAAACCATAAATATAGGTTAGCCATGTATTATGTGCTTATGTTGAGCTGGATTCAGTGCTCGTGAATCAAATCCAAGGAGAACGATATACTTTTCACAGTAAAAGCTAACGGTCAGTTTGTTTGATAAATATCTCAATTCAATTTTTTGTGTAAATTATTTTTATATTTGTATAGGAACTTATTTTTTGCATGTGATATTATTTCCTTTGTGATAAGCACAGACATTTCCTTTCTGATTGCGAATTTTTATTACTGTAAAATAAAATCTTTGTTAATACAGTAATGAAAATCATGCTGATACAATGTATTTATTTTTATTAAAAATGCATTAAATTCACTATAACAAATACTTCCATAATGTATACATTGTCATGTCATTATTTTTTCCACATTGCAGTACAGATAGGCTCATTTGGGAAAAATGTGCTTTACTGTCATGAAAGAAAATAAAAATCACAATGCATTTTGTTTTGGATAACACAAAATATTTTGCATCTTACTTTGATTTTGGGGTGAAATATGGCTCTAGACAGAGTTCATGTTCTAGACAGATTGCATGGGATGGAGCCAGTTTCTGAAAAGCTTAAGAAGCTTGTGAATTAATTTAATCTGTTAACCCTTAGTTTTCAACAGCACCTACCACTGAGTAATAACAGATGAACCAGAATATGATTTGACTTTGGGTTTCCTTGATGTTGAACCAAAAGCACTCACCCTTCCCGCCCTGCGCTGATTAAAGATCTCCAGGGGAATTTACTGTCGGGTTGGTTTTGGGGTCTAAATGCCCGCATTGTGATGCGAGCAGTGATGCTGTAAGTGGGCGGAGTCTGTGTGATAATGACAGACCTGTGTGTGAGGTCATCAGTCATTGGCTAAAATGAAAGACTGAGGCTGTTCAAAATGCAAAACACTAGCATACTGATTCAAAAAATACTATGTGCTTTGCATACAGATCATTTGCATAATACACACACATACTGCTGAAAAAGACTGTTATGGTAGTATGCTATTACAAAAAGCCACAGGAATACTAGAATACTGCTTAAAGCACATTATACTGTGGGTCTACTATTTAGGGTTACCATGGTACGCCTGTTAAAAATGTCAGGAAAGAGTGCCGAGACGAGTGAAACCTTGGAAAGACGGGGCCAGGACGAGAAGTGATCTTGATTCAGGGCTGGTTGAATGACAGGACAGAAGGAGTGTGGGAGCGGGCTGTCCTTTCTTTCTTCTGTTTTTCTTCCAGAGCTCAGATGAAGGAAATAACTCCCCGTTTGGCCAATTTTCCCCATTCAAGGCCCTTGAGCCTTTCACGCCTGTGTGAAAGTGAAGGGCCGCCCAGAGCCAATTGGTGACTGCAGAAGGAGTTTATCTTTGTTGTTGTTCTAGGAGAGACAGGATGTGTTTTATTCTTTATGTGCCCCTGCACGCCACAATTTATTCAGCCGTTCAGAGCGGCCAGCATGTTGTCGTGTCACTCACATGGACGATTCACTTCTCGTTTTGTGTCCTCATTTATAAGCACTCAATCAGTGTCTCTTTACATCCGTGAGCGCAAAAGTACTGGAATGTTTTACAGCATTATGAATGCATAAGTGTTACATACTCTGCTTTTCCCCACTCAGTATATCAGTCAATAAATAAATATGTTAGGAAGGTCGGTTAGATTTTTAAAATTCTGTAAAATGACTGTAAAGACATACATTTATTACAAAAAATCTAGGCCTATTTCAATTAAATGCTCTTCTATTGAGCTTTATATTCATCAAAGAATTCTGAAAAAATGTTTTTTTTAACATTGATGATAAGAAATGTCGCTTGAGCAGGAAATCAGCATATTATGATTTCGGAAGAATCATGTGACACTGAAGACCGTAGTAATGCTGCTGAAAATTCAGCTTTGTGTCAAAGAAAGAAATACATTTTCAGGTATATTAAAGATAAAGATAGAAAACAGTTATTTTAAATTGTAATAATATTTCATAATGTTACTGTTTTTAATGTATTTTGGTGCGAGCCTTGCTGAACATAAGAGATTTTTAAAAAAATCTTATAAATAAATTAAATAATCACAGCAATATTTTAGTCTGTGGTGTTACTCATTTTTAATATGAGTAGAAATTAAGTATACATTTTTTCCTATAAAATAGTAAATGTTAATATTGTTACAGTTCGTATAGTTAATATATTGTATTTTTTTTACTATGAAATAATTAAAAATTTAAGTTAAGTTAAAAGGGTTAAGTAATCTTTTTGAGGAAATTGTGTATGATTTAAAATAGGGCTGCACGATAAATCGCATGCGATATTTAA
>NW_015505263.1:476097-481499 GCF_001515645.1 Sinocyclocheilus grahami | reverse complement strand
TTGGTATAAATTTAACCCAGAAACATTTTATATTAATTAATCTTTGGTAATACATGAGGTAATACTTTAACATGGTATCACTGGTCATTAACTTGGTTTTTGCATTGTTTTTGGACATGTACCATATTATTATGACAAAACATTGCTTGGCAAAGCTATTGTTACATGGTGTCTGCATTATAATGAATGAAGCTGTCAACTCTGGAACAGTCTGTGAGACTTTGGAAAGTAGGCTATTATTTCTACATCAAAGGTTTAAAAAAAACATTTTTTTATAAAGCACTGTGGGATAAACGACATAGAAGAATCTTTAATGCTCGACACATTTCTGCCTCCACACAGTATATACGATATACAGCCCAGTCCTATCAGACAGACAGAAATTCCGTTTATAGATCCGCGTGTCATTTTAATCCAGCTTTCTTCATTTTAAAGTAGTTCATTGTTTCCCAGATGTCTCTGGCTTGATGGATGTTCAGCGCTCTTTTCCTCTTCAGAAGGCATCAACCCTCAGGATTGTCTGTCTAAATTTGGCAGCACTCCCTTTTTTTGTCAGTGTACGTTTTTTAGAACCTTTAATTCATGCTCACTAAATAAAAGGCTCTGATCTCCATTCTGGATTCAGAGTAAGCCTGCAAAAGGGCATTTCACGCTCTGACAGGGAGAAGATCCATGGCGTTCTAGTGGCGTCTCTATCTGCTTCTCCTGTGTTGTGTTCAGAGACAGAGACGGTCTGAGCTACACCCCTGTCATTCACATGCTTTACAGAATTAGTTGCTACCTTTGAGAGTGTTTTATGAAAAATAGGTGTTTTGACATTTTTAAAGCAGGGGTTTTCAACGAGTTTTCAGAGAGTTTGGGGGGGGTGTCAACAATTCTGTGTTTTTCTGTCAATATGGGGTGCTGTGTGTACATTAATGAGGGAAAAAAATTAACTTAAATGATTTTAGCAAATGGCTGCAATATAACAAAGAGTGAAAAATTTAAGGGGGTCTGAATACTTTCCGTACCCACTGTATATATATATGGATGCCATATGTGTCATCTTTTTAATATGAAGAACAAAATATGTCTGTCTGTCTATCTGTTAATTTGTATTATGCTTATAGTTATGCTCATGGTTATATATTGATTAATTCTAAAATTATGAATTATATTCATATATTAAAAACTATACATAGAATGCATATTGTTTTATATTAATATTATAACAAATGTTAGATTTATTCATTTTAATAAGATTTTAAAAAAAAAGTTTGTATTTAGATTACACATTATTATTATTATTTTAAATAAGTGCTATATACAGAAAAATATATAATTAGTTTTATAGCCCAGTAAGCTTTGTACTGCATAAAAAAAAAAAATGCATTTCAGAAAGCCGATCAATTGTCAAATTGTAATTTTTCTCCCGGTTTTTGTTTTTTTTGTGTGTGAAATTTGTTTGTAGCAGCTTGTTGGTTTCTCACACAAAGCTATTTTATGACTTCAGATGATTTGTAATATAGTGTACAAGTTGTATGGACTACTTTTATGGCTCTGTTTTGTACACTTAATCTACAAAAAAAAAATCTTCATTTGTCTTCCACTGTAGAAAGACAGCCATTTGGGTTTGCAACAACATTAATGTTCATAAATAGATCTATTTGCAGAGCTAGCCGTGTGTTTGTGTATTGTATGTTGTGTTGTGTTTCCTTCAGCGTGTAGTACATGTGCCGCCGCAGGGCTTCCTGTCGCGATACGACTGCACTATCGTATCAGATCCACATAAATAATGAAGACGGCTGGTGTAATTCAGTTCCTCTGTTGTACCCGAGCCCGACTCTCATAAGACGACCCCGTTATCTCCTTCTGAGTGTACCAGTAGAGCAGGGAGTGATGGGGAGGACACTCAAAATCAATAAAACGTCCAGTTTGGCGTCTACAGGGGGCAAAACATGTCAAGAGCCATTTAAATTCTGTTCATACAGCTCAATAACTGAAGTGTATGGGGTTTCCAGGAGGCCGATAGTAGCTGCTCGTGTTTCTTTTGATGTTGCTTTAATTCACTCGCTCCAGAGGCAGGGTAAATATTTCATAACCTTCCTCAAATATTGATAAAGCTTTTATTCACGGCTCATTTGCGTCATACCAATTTTGAGAAAGTTCTTTTGGAACTTTTTTAAGACGTTCTGGAGCTCCTCGCTGGTTTTCTCAGCAGTACGCTGGTGTCTTTTTCTTGGTGGGAAAACCGTAATTCATGCAAATGATCTGTAAATATTGTCCTACGTGGGGATTAAGTTCACTGGAGCAATCCGGCGAGGAATGAAGCGCAATGCTGCGGTGTGTCAATCTCCCAGCTCTTTCCAAAAAAACACGGCGGTCACAAAGGGCCAGACCCCAGCAGGAAGTGCATATGTATTGGCTAACCCCAGGTGGAGGCTTATTGTCTGTTCCTTCAAAGATTTGAATTTAAATGCCCGGCTCTGCAGCTGCTCTCTCTCCCAGCATGCACTGGGCCCCTTTATGGTACAAAAGCGTCCTTGGAGCTGCCAAACTGGCCTGTAATCCTGCTGAAGGGGCATCAGGTTACTGTACCCAGACAACTTCCTGCCTGTCTTTTTGCACCTTGAGATTCTGGGAGGCATGAAAATCTTCTTAAGGGAGAAGTTAAGAAATTTCTCAAGTGAAAATTCTAAGACGTTCATGAAAATGTTCAAAAAAGTGCAATACTTAAAGAATTCTTACATTTTCATATATTTTCTTAAGAGCATCTTATTTGATTGTTTTAAGAAGAAAATGACACTTTGTTGTTATCAGGGGCTGGACTCATGAAAACCTTCTGAAGAAAGAAATCAAGAAATTTCTTAAGATTAATAAAAATAAATGTCTTTAATCCCCAGATTGTAAGAATGTTCACAAGTGAAATTATTACTAAATTCTTGTATGTTCTCATATATGTTTGTAAGAAAGTCTTAATTCACTTATCTTAAGAAATTACTTAATTTTAAGAACATTTTTCATAAATGAACTAAGTTTGTTAAAAAGTGTAACTGTTAAATTAAGAAGTTTTCAAATATTTTCTTAGGAACTTTTTTTTTCTTAAGACGAAAATGATAAAACGCACTTGAAAAAGACTTTTTTTTTCCTACCAGATTACTGTAATACAAGCATAATAACCATGCACAATATTTTTATTCCATCTGGCTTGATGAGAGTATTTTTAAAGAGTCTTTCTAAAGAAGGCTCGATTTTAGCATTTAAGACCAATTTTAGGTTATCCTAACTTGAAAATATTACGATGATTTTCAACATTTTTGTCTTTAGAACATTTTTAAGAAAATAGATAAGAACATTCCTTGGAAATGTTTTTGGGAATACAAAATATTCTTAAATTCTAAAATAACAAGGCAATCACAGTTATGAAGACAAATGTGATTCTGGCTTAATTTTGGAAATCGGTTGATTCTTAAAGTCAACTTGAAATGTTTGCAATCCATTTAATCATGAAATGTGACGAATGTAACTTGATTTATCCATCGGGAATTGATTGGATGGTGAAAAGTGTTAATATGTTGAAAATATAAGGCCTTGATGACATCATCTGAAAAGTAGTTTCAAAAGCAGAGCAAGTTGTATTTTGATTCCACAGTCAATCATCTTTGTTCAAAGAACAGCTCACATTGGATTACATTTTTAAGATGTCAGTTTCAATTTTTTGTCGACTTCTGCCTAAGTTTTCTTGCACTTCTACCTTATGTGCAATCTAAACTCTTGCCAGGCAGCTCCAGTGGAGTTCATTTTTCTCCCAGACTGCTGCCAGAGCCAAGCTGTGTGTTTTTACGAGATCTGTCATAAACTCTGGGTACTTGGCATGAACTAACTCTCTGTTCTCCCTCCCCAACAGCCCTTCCACCCCATGGTGAACCTGCAGTGCTCTCCAGACCTCAGGACGTTCCTGTGTGCCCTGTATGCGCCCGTGTGTATGGAGTACGGACGGGTGTCTCTGCCGTGCCGGAGCCTGTGCACGCATGCCAAGAGAGACTGCCAGAAGCTCATGGACATGTTTGGAGTCACCTGGCCAGAGGAGATGGAGTGCAGCAGGTACTCATTCAAGACTTTTGGAAATTTAAGGTAGCTTTTGAGAGAAGGTACAAAGTGTACATTGCCCAGTGTGTCAGATGTAATTGCCTCATGATTGCTCAGCATTTCTGAAGGTAAATTGTGCTGTAATGGTTGAACATGTTTATTCTTGGACATGGTTAATAGTAAATGTTTCCTGACTGAAATGGTGGTTTAAGCCAATGGTTCTCAAACTGGGGGCCACCAGATGGCACTAGGGGGGCCGCATAGAAATTCTAGAATCTAGATTAGGAAATTATTTAAAAAAAATGATTATACCTGTATGTAAGTCAGGATTGTCAATTTATGTAAACTATGATGTATTTAAAAAATAGAAATGTTTAAAAATAATATAAATTATACTCACACTACAGAAACGCTCCGTTGATGTACTAGTGCACAGAACGGTTAGCCATGAACACGCTGATAAATGCTAAAACTCTTTCAAATGGATACGTTTTTAGATAGAGGATGCACTGTCTCAGCTGAGAAGGTTAATACAGAAGAGCCTAGCGTGAAAAAAACCAAACTGCGTAAATTTGATGACTCGTACATAAAATATGGCTTTATGGAATATAGTGACGGCAGACCACAGTGCACGCTGTGCTTGAAGATTTTATCCGTTGAAGCGCTGAAACCATATAAACTCAACTTTCGCAACAATTCATCCGGAGCATGCGAATAAAAGGAAGGATTTTTTTCAAAGAAAGAAAGAAGAATACAAGCAAAAGGTACGGATGACTTACATCACGACAATACCCGAGAAAGCACAGCAAGCATCGTATCTTGCAGCCCTGCGAATAGCCAAATGTAAAAAGCCTCACACGATCGGGGAGGAATTAATACTTCCAGCAGCAGTGGATATGTGCAGAGTGATGGTCGGGGAGGAGGCCGCGAACAAGATTAAATCCATACCGCTGTCCAACGGTACAGTAAGCAGACGGATCAAAGACATCTCTTTTGATGTGAAATCTCAACTGACTGAAAGATTACGATTGTGTGAGCAGTTCGCGCTTCAGCTTGATGAATGCACTGACGTTAGCAGCGCTGCACAGTTGTTCGATATTTAAAATTATTGGACAGTAAAATTATGGAAGATTTTTTATTTTCAAAAGAACTCGAGGGGAGAGCTACAGGTGAGGACATTTTCAAAATGTTGGACACTTTCATGGTAGAAGAACATCTGAGTTGGGAAAAATGTGTCTGTTTGCACTGATGGTGCGGCAGCAATGACTGGGCACAGGAGTGGAGTTGTCACGCGAATTCAAGCCATAAATCCAAAGATCGCAGCCACTCACTGT
>NW_015505263.1:467538-471309 GCF_001515645.1 Sinocyclocheilus grahami | reverse complement strand
ACAAAAGCGTCCTTGGAGCTGCCAAACTGGCCTGTAATCCTGCTGAAGGGGCATCAGGTTACTGTACCCAGACAACTTCCTGCCTGTCTTTTTGCACCTTGAGATTCTGGGAGGCATGAAAATCTTCTTAAGGGAGAAGTTAAGAAATTTCTCAAGTGAAAATTCTAAGACGTTCATGAAAATGTTCAAAAAAGTGCAATACTTAAAGAATTCTTACATTTTCATATATTTTCTTAAGAGCATCTTATTTGATTGTTTTAAGAAGAAAATGACACTTTGTTGTTATCAGGGGCTGGACTCATGAAAACCTTCTGAAGAAAGAAATCAAGAAATTTCTTAAGATTAATAAAAATAAATGTCTTTAATCCCCAGATTGTAAGAATGTTCACAAGTGAAATTATTACTAAATTCTTGTATGTTCTCATATATGTTTGTAAGAAAGTCTTAATTCACTTATCTTAAGAAATTACTTAATTTTAAGAACATTTTTCATAAATGAACTAAGTTTGTTAAAAAGTGTAACTGTTAAATTAAGAAGTTTTCAAATATTTTCTTAGGAACTTTTTTTTTCTTAAGACGAAAATGATAAAACGCACTTGAAAAAGACTTTTTTTTTCCTACCAGATTACTGTAATACAAGCATAATAACCATGCACAATATTTTTATTCCATCTGGCTTGATGAGAGTATTTTTAAAGAGTCTTTCTAAAGAAGGCTCGATTTTAGCATTTAAGACCAATTTTAGGTTATCCTAACTTGAAAATATTACGATGATTTTCAACATTTTTGTCTTTAGAACATTTTTAAGAAAATAGATAAGAACATTCCTTGGAAATGTTTTTGGGAATACAAAATATTCTTAAATTCTAAAATAACAAGGCAATCACAGTTATGAAGACAAATGTGATTCTGGCTTAATTTTGGAAATCGGTTGATTCTTAAAGTCAACTTGAAATGTTTGCAATCCATTTAATCATGAAATGTGACGAATGTAACTTGATTTATCCATCGGGAATTGATTGGATGGTGAAAAGTGTTAATATGTTGAAAATATAAGGCCTTGATGACATCATCTGAAAAGTAGTTTCAAAAGCAGAGCAAGTTGTATTTTGATTCCACAGTCAATCATCTTTGTTCAAAGAACAGCTCACATTGGATTACATTTTTAAGATGTCAGTTTCAATTCTTTGTCGACTTCTGCCTAAGTTTTCTTGCACTTCTACCTTATGTGCAATACTCTTGCCAGGCAGCTCCAGTGGAGTTCATTTTTCTCCCAGACTGCTGCCAGAGCCAAGCTGTGTGTTTTTACGAGATCTGTCATAAACTCTGGGTACTTGGCATGAACTAACTCTCTGTTCTCCCTCCCCAACAGCCCTTCCACCCCATGGTGAACCTGCAGTGCTCTCCAGACCTCAGGACGTTCCTGTGTGCCCTGTATGCGCCCGTGTGTATGGAGTACGGACGGGTGTCTCTGCCGTGCCGGAGCCTGTGCACGCATGCCAAGAGAGACTGCCAGAAGCTCATGGACATGTTTGGAGTCACCTGGCCAGAGGAGATGGAGTGCAGCAGGTACTCATTCAAGACTTTTGGAAATTTAAGGTAGCTTTTGAGAGAAGGTACAAAGTGTACATTGCCCAGTGTGTCAGATGTAATTGCCTCATGATTGCTCAGCATTTCTGAAGGTAAATTGTGCTGTAATGGTTGAACATGTTTATTCTTGGACATGGTTAATAGTAAATGTTTCCTGACTGAAATGGTGGTTTAAGCCAATGGTTCTCAAACTGGGGGCCACCAGATGGCACTAGGGGGGCCGCATAGAAATTCTAGAATCTAGATTAGGAAATTATTTAAAAAAAATGATTATACCTGTATGTAAGTCAGGATTGTCAATTTATGTAAACTATGATGTATTTAAAAAATAGAAATGTTTAAAAATAATATAAATTATACTCACACTACAGAAACGCTCCGTTGATGTACTAGTGCACAGAACGGTTAGCCATGAACACGCTGATAAATGCTAAAACTCTTTCAAATGGATACGTTTTTAGATAGAGGATGCACTGTCTCAGCTGAGAAGGTTAATACAGAAGAGCCTAGCGTGAAAAAAACCAAACTGCGTAAATTTGATGACTCGTACATAAAATATGGCTTTATGGAATATAGTGACGGCAGACCACTTGAAGATTTTATCCGTTGAAGCGCTGAAACCATATAAACTCAACTTTCGCAACAATTCATCCGGAGCATGCGAATAAAAGTAAGGATTTTTTTCAAAGAAAGAAAGAAGAATACATCAAGCAAAAGGTACGGATGACTTACATCACGACAATACCCGAGAAAGCACAGCAAGCATCGTATCTTGCAGCCCTGCGAATAGCCAAATGTAAAAAGCCTCACACGATCTGGGAGGAATTAATACTTCCAGCAGCAGTGGATATGTGCAGAGTGATGGTCGGGGAGGAGGCCGCGAACAAGATTAAATCCATACCGCTGTCCAACGGTACAGTAAGCAGACGGATCAAAGACATCTCTTTTGATGTGAAATCTCAACTGACTGAAAGATTACCAAAAGATCGCAGCCACTCACTGTGTCATCGTCAAGCACTTGCATCGAAGTCAATGGCACCCGACCTGCATGATGTGTTGGAAGTAGTAGTAGCGGCTGTCAACTTCGTAAAGTCAAGACCGCTGAACTCACGTCTGCATCACTGACATGTTTCCAAATCTATCTGAATTTTTGGATACAATTTGCATGGGAGTGGACTTCATGCTCAACACCATTACCAGTCACCTCACCTCACTGAATGAACATTTCAGTCACTACTTCACAGACATTGACATGGAGAAATATGACTGGGTTCGAGATCCCTTTTCTTGTGATGTGATGGCCAGTGGCCTCAGCGGAAAGGCTGAAGATGAACTTTTGGAATTATCCAGCGATCGCACTCTCAGGATGAGATTTAATATGCAGGGCCCAGCAGAATTTTGGCCCACGGTTGAAAAGGAGTACAAGGAGGTTGCTCTTCAGGCCATGAAAATATTGCTGCCTTTCCCAACAACATATCTTTGTGAGACATCTTTCTCAGCCATGATGGCAATAAAGACAAAATACAGGGCACGGCTTAATGTGGAAGCTGACTTGAGAGTTTGCCTATCCCCAATAACACCCAGAATTGATAAGCTCTGCAAAGAAAGACAGTCTGACCCTTCCCACTAAGGCAGGTTGTGTGCACTTGTACAGTGGTTACTAAATTGATGCGTCTGCATTGCATGATTTCTTTTATATTGTAAAACTTGTATAATATTGTATATTTCTTTTATATTGTAAAACTATTTCTTTAGGAGTAGACATTTTGTTTCTTGCAGAAAAAAAGATTGTTGAAAAAAATCAGATTGCTGTTCAAATTGCAAACCAAACTGTTGAGCCACTGTCATTTTACTACATCAAAATGTAAGAAGTTTAATGCACTTTTTTACAAAATACATGTAAATTTACTTTTCAGTATTCATCTTCTACTATGGACATCATAAATTACTGTTCAGTATTCAATACTTTTGTTGCACTTTTCAGACAATTATTATAACAATTTGTTATATTTTATGAAATGTAAGAATTTAACAAATTTTGTATATCCAACATCAGAGAAATAAGGCTACAAACATAATTTATGTTCCGGCATTGTACAAATTCATTTGTTTTTGGTACAATCTAAAATTGTTAAGTAAATTGTAAGTTTGGGGATGTTTTGCGTCATGATTTTGTTTTTT
>NW_015505263.1:443740-465750 GCF_001515645.1 Sinocyclocheilus grahami | reverse complement strand
ACTTTTCAGACAATTTTTATAACAATTTGTTATATTTTATGAAATTTAAGAATTTAACAAATTTTGTATATTCAACATCAGAGAATTAAGGCTAAAAACAGAATTGATGTTCCGGTATTGTACAAATAATATTTTTTTTTTTGGGGGGTCAATCTAAAATTTGTAAGTAAAATTGTAAGTTTGAGGATGTTTTGCGTCATGAGTTTTCTTTTTTTTGGGGGGGGGGGCACAAAAGGATTCACCCTACACAAGGGGGCTTCCTGCTGAAAAAGTTTGAGAACCACTGGTTTAAGCAAATGCAGATGTTTGAGGGAAACCTTTAATCTCCAGCGAAAACCAGTCATTCTGAAGAGGGAAAAATGTGTGCACTATTCAAACCAGGTTGAAATAAGTCTGCAGCATATTTCAGATTAATGTTAGCAGTCAGCAGTCAAACACTCAGTGGTAATATGGAAACATACTTTCAAAGCAATAGTTGTCAGAAAAGAAAGCATATTTTATTACTCCAGAATCAACCTTTTAGTAGGGTTGAGTGAAACAAAACTTGCAGCAATAAATTCTGTGCAACATTTCTTGTGATTTTGTATAATATGCACCTCATGGCCGTTTCAATCTCTTTACATACTAGTAAGTAATTAAGAAAGAGCTTGTTATAACAAAAGTTGTGTCTGTCATGGAACTAATAATTAGCTTGACCCCGCCCCCTTTAGTTACTGTTGCTAGCACTGTTGTTAATTTTCCTACTAGTACTTACTATGCTACTGGCGAACATGGGGAGAGAAGTCAGTTTGGGTGAATAATTTAATAAAATCTGAATTAAACATGCTTTATATTGCTCTGTTACGTGGAGCTGTGCATCAAGAAGCATCTTCCAAGCCTTCTGTCACATAGCATTTTTAACACTATACTTTAAACATTACCAAGTTAATATTTCATTATTCTAGTTGATTTGAATATATTTTCTGTAAAAATATGTACATTGTGTATGAGCAGTGTAAACTATGTAATACATACAAGTCATATTACATGCAATAAATAATATGATCTATTAAATACAATAAAGAATGAAAAAACAACATCCTAATATTACCTAATACCCAGCCTTAATTTTAAAATTGATAAAATAAGTTAATAACATACTCTGTATTTTTATATTTTATACTGCATTTTATATTTTATAAAAACTGGGGATGCACCAAATGTTCGGCAACCGAAATTATTCGGCCGAAAATAGCAAAATAATAAAAAAAAATGAGTGAAAAGACAATAAATTGTACCGAACAATGACGTGACTCGATCAAATAGCAACCAGCGTAGAGCAAACATGTCGGCGGTGTGGAAGCATTTAAAGCTGTCCGAGAAAGACACAAAAATCGCAGACAGCGAGAGACTGTTGTTGCTGGTTACTGTATGATTATGGAAATCATACAGTAATCACAAAATGCCGTGTTCGGTATTTGGCCTTCGGTCCAGTCTTTAATTTTGTTCGGTTTCAGCTTCGGCCAAGAATTTTCATTTCGGTGCATCCCTAATAAAAACAAACGTAATAATTTAATAACACTATTAAATGTAATTTTTAGTTATTTTTAAAAATTCAATGTTTGTGATGCTTTAATTCAGCTATAATGTTTAAAATGATTGATTGTAGTTTATCTTTAATTTAATTTATTTAGAAAAAAGTATGAAATTTTTATATCAGACATTTATCAGTTATGACCCATAACATGAAAATAATTATTAATTTATTGTTATTGGCAATAATTTTAAGAGAAGAGACGGAAAATTTTTGTATGTGTTATATAGGGCTGTATGTAATATATCACATTGTATGTATTTTTATATTCAAAGTTGTGGCAACAATGTTGTAACACACACACATATATAATATTATTAATATTATATGTAAATATGTATGTCTTCGTCTCTTTGCTGCAGGTTCCCAGACTGTGATGAGTCTTACCCTCGTGCTGTAGATCTGCTCGTGAACGAGGACCCCACTGACCAGTCGTCCATGTCCGTTCAGCGTGACTATGGCTTCTGGTGCCCCCGCGAGCTCAAAGTGGAGCCCGAGCTCGGCTACACGTTTCTCAGTGTGCGCGACTGCTCCCCTCCCTGTCCCAACATGTACTTCCGGCGCGAGGAGCTCACCTTCGCCCGCTACTTCATTGGCGTCGTCTCCATCGTCTGCCTCTCGGCCACGCTCTTCACCTTCCTCACCTTCCTCATCGACGTCACACGCTTCCGCTACCCAGAGCGGCCCATCATCTTCTACGCCGTCTGCTACATGATGGTTTCGCTGGTGTTTTTCCTGGGCTTTCTGCTGGAGGATCGTGTAGCGTGTAACGCATCCAATCCCAGCCAGTACAAAATGTCCACAGTGACTCAAGGCTCGCATAACAAGGCCTGCACGCTGCTTTTTATGGTGCTGTACTTCTTTACCATGGCGGGAAGTGTTTGGTGGGTCATCCTTACCATCACCTGGTTCTTGGCTGCTGTTCCCAAATGGGGCAGCGAAGCCATCGAGAAGAAGGCGTTGCTCTTCCACGCCAGTGCGTGGGGAATACCTGGCATGCTAACCATAACCCTGCTGGCTCTGAATAAAATCGAGGGTGATAACATCAGTGGCGTGTGTTTTGTGGGCCTGTACGATGTTCACACTCTTCGCTGGTTCGTGCTGGCGCCGCTCTGTCTGGACGTCCTGGTGGGAGTGTCGCTGCTGCTGGCCGGGATCGTAGCGCTCAACAGGGTCCGAATGGAGATTCCTCTTGAGAAGGAGAATCAGGACAAGCTGGTGAAGTTCATGATCCGGATCGGCGTGTTCTCGGTGCTGTATCTGGTGCCGCTGCTGACCGTGGTGGGCTGTTACCTGTATGAACAGACATACCGCTCTATTTGGGAGACCACATGGGTGCAGGAGCGCTGCAGAGACTACCATATACCCTGCCCATTCCAGGTAAATCAACACACAAACATACTTTATATTTAAATTCTACTTCTGCAAGTTTTATTAAAGGGGTCATCGGATGCCCATTTTCCACAAGTTGATATGATTCTTTTGGGTCTTAATGAAAAGTCTGTAACATAGTTTTGTTAAAATTTCTCAATGGTGTAGTGTAAAACAATACTTTTACCCTGTCAAAAACAGCTCTGTCTACAGCAAGCGGTTTTCTTGCATGCCGCTTTAAATGCAAATGAGCTCTGCTCGCCCCGCCCCTCTCTTCCATGCTGCTCTCTGAGAGATGGTAAACTTTAACCGCATTCATCGCGAAACTTGCTAACTAGCACAGATTAATTAAAAAACCTTATACTCACTTCTTCTGGAGGTGAAGCTGAACATAGCGAACATAGACGCATTTATGTAGATCGGGGGCGCATTCCCTTCAAAAACAAACATAATCCACTGCGTCTTCAGCGGCTCAGATGTCGGGAGTAAATGACGAGTGCTATGTTCATTATTGCATCCAACAACAGAAGACCTCAATCACTATGGAGTCATTCTTGTCTACATCTGCTCCGGCGGTGAAACACTGGCGGACTGATGATAGCTCACTCAGGGCGGGTCTAAGGTAAGACGCCAGTCCAGTCTGTGCTGAAATGCTACTGTCAATCAAACTATAGTGGGAGGGGCCTGTCTGTGTGACGTCACACAGACAGGCATCTGAGATCGGCTCGATTTGAGAAAGGGGAAATGATTTAACGAGATTAAAAAAAACTAGGTGGGTTTTTATCATTCTAGGGTGGTTGTGTACACCCACTGCCAACACACATTTCAGTTCAACGGTGCATGTCGCATCCGATGACCCCTTTAAATTAATCCCCCCACTTTTGCACTTTACAAAATTATTTGCATCATTTATTTGTATCAGTCTAATAATATTAGACTGATACAAATAAATTATGTAAATAATTTTGTATGTATTTGATCAAACATTCAGTAAAAACAATAATATTGTTCAATATTATCACTATTTAAAATAACTCTTTTCTATTTTAAAATATTTCAAAATATTATGTATTCCTATGACAAAGCTGAATTTTCAGCATTTTTCTGAAATAGATATCTTTTGTAACAATATTATATTTTCACTGTCACTGTTGATCAGCTTAATGCATTAATTAAATTATTAATTTATAAACTAATAGTAATACCCAATGATTGAATGAATAAATACATAAATATCATTCCCTGTATTTTTATAGTCAACTGATATATTCTTTAAATATATTATATTAAAACCTGAATTAATAAAACTATTAAATTATGTTTTAGTCATCCTTTTTCCATACTGTATATGCCTAAATGTAGTTATTATATTGTAATATTTAAAATGATTGGTTTTAATTAGTTTCCTTTTTAATTTATTTAGAAAACTATTTATAAAATATGAATTAGTATTAATATTAATATACATATTGGATATGTATCAGTCATATCAGCCATAACATGAAAATTGTTATTGGCTTATTGATATTGTCAGTAATTTTAAGAGAAGCAACAGAAGAAGGGTTGTGTATGTTATATAGGGTTGTACATATTTGTATGTAATATAACATATTGCATGTATTTTTATATTCAAAGTTGTGGCATCAATGTTCTGGCTTTATAATAACATTTCTACTGGAAATATTAGTCTTTAAGCGCTCATATTAATGTTTCTGGCAGCTAGGCTTATTAAACCACAAAGAGAGGCAGATGAGGTTTATAATGTGTACCTCCTACTTTTCACATAATTTGTCCTCCCCTGGTTTCAGCTGTTAGCCTCCTCCAGTGTTTCTAATTATCTTTATGAAGATGGAGACATCCAATGGTGAGGCAGTAGAAGTGTTTGATTGATTTACTATACCGCTGCTTTGCTGTAGCTGACTGAATGAAGATGATTGTAGTAATCGCAACCTTCTGCAAGCCCCACATTTGCTGCAGATATCAATGTTAAGGGTTCTTTTGTGTTGTGCAGTGAATGGATGGTGAGATACGATCCGGCGCAGTGATGCATGAGGCATTTTTATTACAGTGTAACCGTAGCCGCTCAGCCTCTCCCTGCACACGATCATAAACGGATCCGAGCATCACGTGATGCAGTAATTCTCTCCTCTCCCCTCCGGCGATCTTCTCCGTCTTCACCATCGCATGCTCTCTCGCTTCACCTCGTAAGATGAATGCCTGCATTAACTTTTGAGTGCCTTTACTTTCTGATAGAAGCCAGTTGGCACTATAGCAGCAGAACACTATATGATTTGGTAGGACTAGGTGAGATGCCTAAAAAACAAATCATATTCATATATGGGTATGATTAGATATATTGCATATTGTGCATTATCTTATATTATTAAATTATTTACTATTATAAATGTATTTTCTATTTATATACGACAATAGATTTCTAGCCTTTTTGATAATATTTTAAAAAGTTTATTTCTATTGTTTAAAAAAATTATTAAACAATAATTTATTATTGTTTATAATAAGTATTATTATAAACAAGTATTTTTAATTATTTTTTTTGTCTTGAAGTTTAAAAAAAAAATTAACATGAGGATTTCATGTTCATACTTGAGATATTACATTTATAAGATTTTAAAATATAATAATGCAAAATAATTAATGTATTTTAAAATATGTAAATAATGTGTCTGTCTGTCTTGCTGTCTGTCTGTCTAGTCTGTCTGTCTTTCTGTCTAGTCTGTCTGTCTGTCTGTCTGTCTGTCTAGTCTGTCTGTCTAGTCTGTCTGTCTGTCTGTCTGTCTTTCTGTCTAGTCTGTCTAGTGTCTTTCTGTCTAGTCTGTCTGTCTAGTCTGTCTTTCTGTCTAGTCTGTCTGTCTGTCTGTCTTTCTGTCTAGTCTGTCTGTCTGTCTGTCTGTCTTTCTGTCTAGTGTCTTTCTGTCTAGTCTGTCTGTCTGTCTGTCTAGTTTGTCTGTCTTTCTTTCTGTCTGTCTGTCTGTCTAGTCTGTCTGTCTGTCTTTCTGTCTAGTCTGTGTGTAATCTATCTATCTATCTATCTATCTATCTATCTATCTATCTATCTATCTATCTATCTATCTATCTATCTATCCATAAACACCAGTATGTGTCGCCATATATTTACTGAAATATTAAGATCATATAAAGTTAATAAATTAATTCAAATGTCAAAATATATTAATAACATGTATTTTTAAATATTTAAGTTTATCATATTTGTAATATTTATTATATATGTAATGGCAATATAATTAGACAACACTTATTTAATATGAATATTTTATATAAATATATATAATAGTGTTGTCTCATTTTTATATTTGTGGAATTTTTATATTAGCAGTGTTTTCTGTAGGTAATATATTTCCTGTTGCCCAGCGCTGTGTCAGGTGTAGTTTTGCAAGATTGCTTTTCAGATACAATGCATGTTTTTTTTTTTCTTGGTGTCTTTCATCACTGGGCTTGTTAAGTCACGCTGTGCTGCCTGTATGGTGGTGGCTCGGCCCCTGTCGCGCCGAGGGGATATCCGTGTGATGCTGAAGGACAGACCCCCTCCTGTTGTTATTAAAGGTGCTCAGACCGGTCATTACCTCACAGCACAGAGACTGACTCACACAAGCCCAGGCCTTTGATTGGCTCTGCATGAGAGATGCTCTGTGTGTGAGTCTGTGAGGTAATGCACTCAGTCTGATCACACGGCTGTTCTGTGAAAGTAAAGCACTTGAAGGATGGAGGATGTCTGTCATTCCCCCGCTAGCATCTGATGATGTGAAGACATCCTGATTTATGCTAAGGAAGTGAATGTGTGGCTTTATTATAATGTTTAGTAATTCAACAGTGTGGAATTAAGCAGAAGTAATGTTGCTTTCCAGTTTTCAAGTTAAGAAGGGATAATTATTAATTAATAATTATTTTCATGGTTGGACCATTTGTTTGGTCCAAACTCAGCATTTCACCCCAGAAAGCTCTTATTTTATTCAGAAAGCTCAGAGATTTTTCTGCTACAAACCACCACGTATGATTATTGCCTTGCAAAGGAACCCCTTTATAAACGGCCATTAATACGGTTTAAAAAAATAAAATAAAGATAAATGTGTAAAATATTATCTGGATAATTTTTAGTTTCTGCTAAGTTGCCGCATATTGCGTTTTTCACTTTTGCTGTAATATTTAATATAAAAAATGTACTGTATATTTTAATTATAAAAATTAAAATTGATATAACATTATGAAAATTCATGATAAAAATGAACACACATACTGTGTATATATGTTTTATATATATATATATATATATACACACACACACGCTCTTAATCCCCTTTAAATTTTACACAATTTAGCAGATTGCACAGTGCATCTTAAAAGCAATTTAATATTTCTTTCTTAGTTTTATATATTTCTTCATTACAAATATATATTTTTTGTATACCTTGAAAGCGATGAAAGTCATTCTGAATAAAAGTATCTTCCAAATGCAGGCTTGCCATAAACCAGTTAAATGCTATCCATATTTTCTTGCAGATTTTATGACTATTCTTAATCAGTAGTAAACTGATAGTAGTAGTTTGCATGCAAACTGAATTAGAACCAATTTGCTTTGAATTATAGATGCATCCACATTTCCTGCTATGACGCTCCACGCTCTACAAGTACATTTTGAGTTTTCCTCCTATTTCTGCTCCTCGCAGATGATTTTATCCTTGTAAATATGATAATCCTGACATGTCTTGAAGGCAGCATACATTCGTATTTTTCTGTGAATATGTATTAGTGTATGTTAATGTGTGCCTTAAAGACGTTAGATTTGATCCCATGTCATCTGACGACCGCCTGCAGAGATTGTACATGTTCTCTTCCTGTGTGTGTGTGTGTGTGTGTGTGTGTTGTGACATGATGTATGCATGAGTGCAGCATCAGGTGCGTTGAGCGTGAAGAGCAGAAGAACAGGCTGTTGTTGTGGCTTGTGCTCTGCAGATAAAGCAGGATTGTGTGTGAGCAACAGATACACACACCAGCTCACGCATGTTTAAACACACACACTTTTACAGGGATGAAAAATGGCCATGTGCAAACTGTGGAGATTTGAGAATGAAGATTAAACAGAAGTGACAACCATATTTATCTATATTTTGTAGATGGTGTATGGGAATCAGGGTTTCATCATTAACTAAAACTGAAATCATTAAAAAACATTTTCATTACTTGAAATAAACATTAACTGAAATAAAATAAGAAAAACGTATACTTATTTTATTTCAGCAAGTTGCCAAGGCAATATTTCTCATTTTTGAAATTGGAGTACTAAAATAACTAAAACTAAAAACTTGAAAACTATATAGACATTTAAAAAAAATTTAATAATAATAATGAAAGAAACACTACAAAATTACTAAAAATTTTACAATTTAAAATAAATAAAAAACACTAAAATAACAAAAACTTCAATTTTATAGACATTTTAAAAAATTATATAAAAATACAATTACTAAAACATTAAAATGAAAACCGAAAATATTAAAACTAAAAATGAAAACTTAATATAGACATCAAAAATAAAGTGAACAAAAGCACAACAAAGCTACAACATTACAATGAAAACATTACATAAAATGAACAAAATACTAAAATAACAAATAAAAAAAATGACCAAATAAAAGCTATATAGATATGTTAAAAAAACACAACAAAATTACTAAAACATTTGAAATTAAAATGAAAACACAAAATATTAAAATGGCTTAAACTAAAACTTAAAAACTATACAGACAATTAAACTTATACAACTAATTAAAACTTTCAAATTAAAACCAAAAATACTAAAATAAAAAGCAACAAAATTACTATAACATTAAAATGAAAACTTCAAAAATAAAATCTGTTTCAAAATATTAACTAAAATACTAATAGTATCAATTAGGGATGTAATGATTAACCGCGAGCCGGTTGAAAATCGATTAAAATATGTGACGATTCAAATCGGTTGAGATGCTAAACAAATCGTGATTCATTTAGGGGTAGGAGTTTATATGAATGCATGTCTGAGGGGAACTTACTGTCTTTCGATGGTATTTTTTCTTTTCATCTTGCCTCTGTATAATGCATATTAAAGTTCATAAGTGCAGCGCTGCTTTGTTTACAGCGGAAACCAGGAAACGCTTTAAGCGCCACCTGCTGGCAGAGAGTGAATCTGCGTCTCGTTCAGCTTGTCTGCTGTTTCGGTTTCATGCAGATATTTTTATGTATAGTTTCACAAAACTGAAGTCAAACCATTCTGTTTTTGCTTCAAATTTTGAAATTATACAATCTAATTTAGATTAAAAACTGCTCATGTTGCATCTATGCAGCATCTTTGTTTGGATCATGATTAAAATGCAGTGGTTGCCTCTCATTTTAAATGGAAAGAGCACAGACAAAGCCTTGGTTTGTTTATATGAAGAGATTTCTTTTATTTGTGTTACTTATTTATTTGATTTGGGGCTTGTTTTAAAATGTCAAAAATTCAGTTTTGTTATTTACATTTACATTATATTTAAATTTAGTCATTTAGCAGACGCTTTTGTTCAAAGCGACTAACAAATGAGGACAATAGAAGCAATCAAAACCAACCAAAGAGCAATAATATACAAGTGCTATATTAGTATATTTTTATAGTGTTATATTCCAATTTCACAAAGAAATGTACAGTATTTTGTCCAAGCAATAATAAAAGGACACATTTAATTTCTAATTTGTCCTAAGTCTCATTTTGTTAAAAGAAAACCGTGAATCGAATCGTGAGTTGAGTG
Source organism: Sinocyclocheilus grahami (assembly GCF_001515645.1). Taxonomy (NCBI): domain Eukaryota; kingdom Metazoa; phylum Chordata; class Actinopteri; order Cypriniformes; family Cyprinidae; genus Sinocyclocheilus; species Sinocyclocheilus grahami. The sequence goes on along the minus strand of NW_015505263.1, from coordinate 456,003 downwards.
AATTGTTACATCCCTAGTATCAATGATACTAAAAGATCACTGAAAAAGCTGTCAAAAGAGTTGTAATAAAGGCTGCAGTACTAAAGTGTGCTGAGTGCTGTGGATGAGGTCTGCAGTGAGTGTGTGAGAGCCTGAGGGAAGCATCAGCTCTTCCAGAGGACTGATGATGATCATCATCTCTGTGTGTAGGTGGAGCAGACCAGCAGGCCTGACCTCGTCCTGTTCCTCATGAAGTACCTGATGCTGCTGGTGGTTGGGATCCCGTCGGTGTTCTGGGTGGGCAGTAAGAAGACCTGCTTCGAGTGGGCCGGCTTCTTCCAGGGCCGCAGGCGGAAAGAGTGAGTTACAGTACCTTCCTCATTCTGCTTCACTTCACTTCACTTGAAACTAGACATCATCAAGTGCTATTGTAAGTACAAGAATATGTTTGTCAGACGAAGAACAATAGACATTGTATTGAACTGTAATGTACTTACTGCCATCAACTATTTCATTTCAAAAAGCTTTCTAAAATTGAGGCACAGATACTGTGGAAAAGAAAATGATAAATGTGTAAAATATTATCTGGTGAATATTATTATATAATAGTTTCCGCTAAACTGACACGGATTAAGTTTCCCCTTTTTGTTGTTATACGTAATATCTAAATAATATAAATACCAACAACAACAAAAAACTTAAAGAAAACTTACAAGTTTAAAAAAACTTGCCCCATTTAGACTTGTACTCTATTCATTTACTAACTGCTTGTTTTCTAAAAATATTCTCTATTCTTTTTCAATTCTATTCTATCCATTCCTTTTCATTATTCTATCTGTTTTCTTGTTATTTATTATATAATTTAAAAAAACAACAACCTTGCTACGTGTACTGCATTAAAGGGGTCCTATTATGCTCTTTTACAAAGTCTTGATTTTGTTTTGGGGGTGTACTAGAACATGCTCTCATGTTTGGTGGTTCGAAAAACGCATTATTTTTCACATAATTTACATTATTACAACACCTCTCTCCCCATCCTGGCACAAACGGCTCGATTAGTTCCGGCTTTGATGAAGGTCCACCTTCCGAAAAACAAAATGTGTTGTGATTGGTTAGCTGTCCCAGTGCGTTGTGATTGGCGAACAGCTTAGACGGTGTTTCAGTACTGCCACGCCCCTTGCTCCATCTTTCAACAAAAACTTTTTGGAGAATCCGGCAGGCACTGTACTCCCTCATGTAGTGGAAGCTGTCCTCAGTAAAATGCGCAGCACACAATAGCAAATTGGGGTTATAATGCTCAGGGACAGTTAAAAAATAAATTGCAACCACTGTTTACTGACATCATCCGCTTTCGGAAGCCCAAACAAAGACGTTTGGGCACGGAGGTGAAAAAAGTGTTCTAACCACAACCTCGCCCCTCCCCACCCCCCAACCATTCCAATATCTGTAGGCGGGAATAATTTTTAATGATATTCTAATGAGCCGCTCTGTGATATCACAAAGCCCGGAAACAAACACTGTAGTCCAAACGAGTCGTTCGTTGTAGTTCTTGAAATGGGATTTTTTTTTAAACAAAACATCTCCCTTTGGAGTGGACTTTGAGATTTGTAACTTTCTAGATCTTTTTTATGCCCAAACATACACACTACACACTGACTACAATTAAAAAAGTGAAAAAGCATAATAGGACCCCTTTAAGCTAACTGAGACTTGTCATAGCAGTTGCATTTTATTGCTCTTTTGTTGATTTTGATTGCTTCCATTGTCCTCATTTGTAAGTTGCTTTGGATAAAAGCGTCTGCTAAATGACTAAATGTAAATGTTAACATTTATATTAAAGGGGTCATATGATGCGATCAGACATGTGTTTTTGGCAGCAGCAGGGGAATCAGAAACTCGAGAGACATGTGTGTTGACAGAGCCGTCCTCGGGATTTGTCCCATTAGTGGCGCACCTGAGTAACAAGATATGTTTTCTTAGATACTGTGAAGTTCTGCTGGATGAAGTTTACTGCATGTGTGATAAAGCAGCGTCAGGATGGGCCGCAGCTGTCCGATGGGAGATTTTTCCCATCACACAACCCGGTTTAAAGAGTTAATGGATCACCGACGCTTCAAGACTGATGACTGTCCCATTAGAGATCAGGTTTCAAACCCTTGAAAGCCGAAGGATGGTTCCACGAGAGGGAGGATCAGCGGTTTTGTGCCTCTAGCAAGCTGTATTTAGTTTCTGGTGGTAGTTTGGTTGAGAATGCATGGAGGAATGACGTACCAGAATCCTCACCAACACCTGATGTGCTTTTTGTTCGGCCGCTTGACGGCTGCCTACCTCATCACATCGGATCGCTCTGCCCTCCCCACACTCATGTCACATTACAGAATTAAGATTAAGTTGTCTTTCAGAACATCATCTTACATGCAGATGCTTTTCCGCCCATGTGTACAGGAGTCTTAAGCTTTGTAAATGGTGCTTTTTTTTCTAACGTTGCTTCATGAATATTTCAGCAGGCCGTTTCTACAAGCTCATGCACCATGTTAATGGAACATAGAAACGTGTTGAATTTATGAATCGTGCTGTTTCACAACGCTTTAAAGTGAAGTCGAGTGTTTGTTTACGTGTTGGATGAGATTACAGTGGTACTCAGTGCCTAAACCTGTGACTTTGGACCTGAGCTTTGTAAAAGCTGTTTTTCTGATCGCTGTTACTGCTTCTGCTGTACCTTTGCCTTCGGTTTCCCAGAGTACACTTGATTTCCATGCTCGATTCTTCTGTCCACTTTACTAATGAGGAACAATATAGCACTTTAACCGTGGCTATCTGTTGAATGTGTAGAAACATATGCACAAACTTTCATTACTTCTGTACTTGGGTGTGCTTCAATACTGAAAGGTCATTCATTTTTTTCAGCATACTTTAAAAAGAATAGTTCACTCAAAAAAAAAAAATTCTGTCATTCCAAACCCATGACTTACTCTTGTTATATTTTTATATTATATTTTTATGCAGCATTTTCAGCAATATTTAATGCTTTTAAATTCAAGTAACATTTGTTTTTTGTTTTTTTTTAAAACGGGCTGGGTAGATTACTTGCAAAGTGTAGTCCATTACTGATTCCAAATTACTTTATGAAAAATTGGAGTCAACAATGTTATCCATTACATTACACATTTAATATAATATATATAATAATCTGACTACTTTTAGCCTAACTTTATAGGACAAAGCAAGCTATAAAGGTTTGCAACAACATAATGAGTGAGTAAATGTACATTTTGATTTTTGAGTGAGCTATTACTAAAAACAATCTGGAATATTTAGGAATTCAGAACAGCATCTAGATATACAAGAGTCTGAATCTGCATAATGTGTTTTAAAGAAATCTAATCTGATATAAATATGCTTCGCAAAAGCGAGCAGTAGTGCATGTGAATAATTCCTAAATGCCAATTAGTGTATGAAACCGGACGGAGGGACAGCTACAATTGTTGCGCTGATGAGGTTCTGTTGGAGTCGTAATGGCTTTGCTCTCTAATCTGAGGTATTCTGAGGTTCAGGGATGTTTGATAGTCTGACCCTGCATGTTTAAAACATCACTACAGCAGCTTTACTGTACGTCCTCGATTCATTTATATTAATATCAAATGACCTAATCTCCTGCTGGTCCTTGGGGTCCCTGTTGAGTCATTATGAGTGTTAGAGGAAGAGGCAACCGCTATATGCACAAGTGAGTTTGAAGCGTTGAAGCCCTTTAAATGCTTCACCTGATGAGTTTAGTGTTTCTCCATGTTGCACAAACATTAAACGCTCTGAATCTAGTGGTCCAGGTTACACTACGTGTTATATTCACATGTATACACCTTAGGCAAAGTTTGGTTCTTGGGAGTTGGAAAACAAAACTATAAAACACAAATTAAAATACTAAAAGAATAATAATTAACATTAATATTTAAAGAAAACAACCTCTTTGGAAACAGCATTATTGCTTTGGTAACAGAAGTGTGAAGCACAGATGTAGGCAAGAGTAACATGAACAAGGCTGCAGTGAATCTCTGTTACATTCAGCACAACAGCTTATTTATGATCACATGACTGTACGCGTTTTGAGTGTTTAATATGGATTTAGCGATGTACGCATCTTGATTTCTCAGAATGATAGATCTTACTCACAATATGCAACAACGTTCATGAAACACGAGGAAACTGCATTCATGTAAATCGTTCTTAGAAAACATTCTTGCGTCAGTTTTGTTAAATGTTAAATATTGCTTGATTTAAAATTCCATTCAACGATGCACTAAATTTAAGACTGCCGCCCTCATGAATGTCGTATTTAATGCAAGTGTACACAATAATATTTTCACTGTAGCTTTCTCAATTTCACATTCCATGCAACAATTTACTCAAGAATTATTTCAAACTATTTTATGATAGTCTTGTTTAAACGACAATTTACGTATGATTGATTTGAGATCAATTTCACTGTGGAGACCTTATATTTAATGCGACAATTTATGCAAGAACGGTTTTATAAAATTTTATTGCGAGTTGTGAATCTTGCATTTAATGCGACAATTTATGCAAGAATTGTTTTATAAAATGTTATTGCAAGCTTGTGAATCTTGCATTTAATGCGGCAATTTACGCAAGAAAGGTTTTAGAAAATGTTATTGCGAGCTTGTAAATCTGGCATGCAATGTGACAATTTACAAGAATAGTTTTATGAACAATTCGCTGTGGCCTTATGTACCTTGCTTTCAGTTCAAGAATATACAAACCGATTTTATGAATGTGAATGTTTAATGCAACAATTTACACAATGTTTTTATGAACAATTTCACTGCAAGCTTGTTTACGTCATATTCGATGGAAAATTGTACATAAGAATGGCTTTACGAACAATTTACACAAAAACTATTCTTGTGTTTTATGAATGAGGTCCAATGTTTTTTTGTAGTGTTCCCTTGCAAGTCTTGACAATTTTAGTGGAATTATGAAAAACTAGCATATATCTTGACAAAATAATGCTTAAATTTACATTTCTGCATAATTGACTAGAACCTTGACATGGAAAATAAAAAGGAAAGAAGACTCTCTCAAAGCAAAGTCACTTATTTAACAACAGAATAGTGTTGATTTCATTATATATTATACTCTACTTAAATTCTATTTACATTATTGAACTCAAAATCAATTTTTGAACTCTGACCTCTGACTGTGAAGGTCAGCATGGCACTGGAGGGTAGAGGCTGAGTTATACAGTAGTGCCACTCTATCTATTGGGGCTGAACTCAATTGAAGTGTTCATGTTTTATCACATGGATTGGAATGCCAGGAACAGTTTTCCATGATCCTCGATTAATGTTTTCATGATGTTTAGTGTTATGCGTTTAAAGAAACATCCCCCCATTAAGACTTTTGAATGCATGTTTTTTCTTGTGTTAGATGAGGCACACCTGTCAACATACACTGATAAATTCACGTTAAAGCTCTGTGTTTGTCATTTTCGACCCCGTCCACACCGGTGGTGGTAGGTGATAAGCTACACTCAGTGGTCTGTTCCCCCATCCAACACAGGAACAGGAACAGTGGTGATGGGTCCACTCAAAAGGGATGTAAGGTGCACAGTAATGTGCGTGTGTACAACAATCACACGTGTAATGCATATGCACACCAATACACGCAAACACACACACACACCTGGGCCCAGCGGCGTGTTTAGGAATATGATGTATAAGGAGCCGGCTCTCGGTCTTGGGTATATGCGTGACTCTCTCGGGGCCCCACAGGAAGTCAGAAGGAAGTGGGCAGGGGCAGAGCTCATGTCTCCCAGCCCAGGTGCTCACCACGCTCCAGAGACTGAGTCTTGCTCTTGTGTGGTGATGAAGGGCTCGGTGGGCTGCTCAGGTTGGAGCTGTTGGAGGCTGTGGAGTGACGTGGAGAGTCTGAGTCCTAAAGGAAGGAGAAGAGGGAAAAGTTAGTGACAAAGCTTTGTTTTAATTCTGTAGATTTTAGGTTTTCTTGGCTATTTTGGTTAAACATCAGTCTTCTCAGGCCAAAACGAATCAATGATGTGCTTATAAGCATGTTAAATAGAGATGTTCAAAACGACATTTTCAAAGTGAGTGAATTGTCTGAATGACGAGATAGAGTTAAAGAAGCTTGTATGGGGTCATGTGACTAGACACACATATGAGTAATTAGAATAAATACAGTTCAAAAGTTTGAAGTTAGCAAGATTTTTTTAAAGAAAGAAATCAATAGTTTTATTTAGTAAATAGGGTGCATTAAATTGATTGAAAGTGAGAGTAAAATTTTACAATGTTACAAAAAAACAATGCTGTTGTTTTCTTTATATTCATATTTTTCAGAATCTTGAAAATCCTAAAGTCCTGAAATGCGTCACGGTTTCCACAAAAATATTAAAGCAGCACAACAGGTTTCAACATTAGTAATAAGAAATGCTTCTTGAGCAGCAAATCAACACATCATAATGATTAGAATGATCATGAGACACTGAAGACTGGAGTAATGATGCTGAAAATTCAGCTTTTGCAACAGAAATAAATGACAATTTACAATATATTAAAATGGAAAAGTTATTTTAAATTGTATTAATTTCAGAAAATTACTGTTTTTACTGTATTTTTGATTAAATACATACAGCATAAGAGACTTCTTTCAAAAACATTAAGAAATAATAATTAAAAAAAACTTAAGAAAAAGTGGTTTCTGCATAATATTGCTCACTTCAAAAGATTTGATGTCCAACAGTAACTGCCTTGAAATGTATTACTGAAGGTGCTGAATTCATTACAAGTATTGCTTTGAAGGCTGCAGTGACAGTGCTTTAAAGATGAGGAATTTTAAGAAACTTCACTGAGGTGGTGGTACCATGTTAAATCTCACTGGTCTGCTATAACCTCTTATGAACCTGTCTCTCTAAATTCTTCCACTAAAAAAAGCGAAACCACTAAAAATATTAATACGCAAAGAAAAAAAAAATCAAATACTCAACATCACTAATTTCTTGGTTAGCTGTAGCTGTGACAATTTTGGTCCATCTGTAATATTCAAAGATAAATATTGTAACTGTGGTATAAATATTCAAAAGTTAGAACTAGAGAACAAATTACTAGGGCTGTCAGTCGATTAAAATTTTGAATCTAATTAATTACAGGGTGCTGCGCAAACTAAATATGGCTGTGAAAATACCCCCAAAAGATAATTTAAAGCTATTATTGTTTTAAATGTTTAGGCTACAGTGGCCTAACATAAAGTATGGAACATAAAAGAAGATCATTTGAGAAACATCTCAGTATTTTTTGTTCATGCAATGAAAGTCACTAGTGACCAAAACAGCTTAGTTACCAACAGTATTCAAAATACCTTCTTTTATGTTGTGCAAAAGAAAGTAAGTCATTCAGGTTTGAAACAACATGAGGGTGAGTAAATGACAATTTATTTATTTATTTTTTTAATAAATGAAATTATACCCTAAAGAAGAAACTAAAACTACCAGCAGGTGGTGGTAAATGTCTTTATGAGTCGATTCGTTCAAACGGCTGATTCATTCAGGAATTCAGAAAAACGGTTCTGTTTTAGTGAATGGGCTTTTGAATCATTGGTTCACACGCTTCGTTCAAAACGTGGATTCATTCAGAAACTAAACATCGCTGTGTTGCTCGGAGACGCAAAGCAGTTCTGCTGTGGCTTTATAGGTAATATTTTCATTGGCAAAATTGAACAAAACCACAATATTGTGTCTAAAATATAGCACAATATTAACTTCTTATTTACTAAAGTGTTGTATAAAATCACACTTGCACGTGTTCTTCGTGACAAAAACAGCACTCCTGTGATATTGCACTCGTTGCTGGTGTGATATGCTTATCATATGATATAAAAATTAGACAAAAACTCATACAGGGGCATTTTTTGCATTTTAGGGCATAACTGCATTTAAGGAGTTGTTGTCCTGAATCATATTGTCAACAGTCAACTTTCTTATTTACTAAAGTGTTGTATAAAATCACACTTGCACGTGTTCTTCGTGACAAAAACAGCACTCGTTGCTGGTGTGATATGCTTATCATATGATATAAAAATTAGACAAAAACTCATACAGGGGCATTTTTTGCATTTTAGGGCATAACTGCATTTAAGGAGTTGTTGTCCTGAATCATATTGTCAACAGTCAACTGTATGAAATGTAAGATGACGTACAGGTCTGTGGGCGGGGTAAGTGCGTTAACTGCGTTAAAATATTTTAATCGCATTATTTTTCATAACTTTCGTAAGTTAACGTGTTAAACTCACAGACATACAAATTACCTATCAAAATTGCAAAAAATAAGACACTTTACTGCATAAAGTATGCATACTGCATACTTAAAATTTACTAAAATCGTATCTGAAAATATTTATCCATTTCCTTAGCTGTTGGCACATTTATTGGTTGACGTGATCATCTCTAAATACCCAAACAGCAGCCCATTAAATGGTCTATTACTAGCTTGAACCACCACAACATCAATCCTCCTCTACATAATATAAAGTGGATGGATAAAAGGTGCTACGTGATACATTAATGCTATTACTAAAGCAAGCAAACGCTGTACAATTCCACCACCTACACAGATCAAACACGCTTTTAACAAGGAGACAACTCAACTAACCCATTTCCTTCATCTGAGGTCTAGGACAGAGCTACAGGGTTCAGATCTGGGGGAGCAGGATCATGTATGTTACCTTTAGCTTACTAAGCAGTGTCCTTAAAGCCCTTTTCAGATCAGGAGTCTTCTCTGTGGGTGACACTCCTGGACACTAAAGAGTCACACACAGCACCCACACGTCATTATGGAGTTAATGTGCTCACAGTCAAACGTGGGGCTGAGATGCAGACTGCGTGTGTGTGTGTGTGTGTGTGTAGGAGGAGTGTTAGCAGGTCAACACCTCAATCTGTGGATATGGTGTCACTTCACACACTCAACACATGCATATAGCGTGAGAAAGAGAAGATAGAGACCCTCCAAACACATTTTGGCAGGTGAAACAGAACGGATGCCTGTGTACTGGAATTGTATAACACACTTCTAGTGCTCTCTATGGAGTTTTAGCGGTGATCAGCATCACAGAGTGCTCCAGGAGTGAAACTTTTACCTGCTTTGATCAGTCTGGAGGTCGAATGAACATGTTAAATCAACATTCACACCTTTTGAAATCCCACCGGACTTGTCACTTGTAAAATCGAAATATTTTCACGTGACTACAGATCTCAGCAGTATTTATTTTATCCATAGAGAACCATATTTTTAAGCAATAAACAAGTCTAGCTTTTCAAATACGTTAAGGTACTTTAAAATATGTTTTCTCTTTTTAAAAATCCCTTTCAGAAACGAAGGCATCTTGAAAAGCGGGCACTGACAATCGTTGCTGGTACTGACCTCTCTGTCAAATTGGGACAGGGGAGCATCACCCCCGCAGTCCATGCCTCCTCCGGATGACAGCGAGCCATCAGACGGTGACGTCATCTGCCGTTTGGTGGAACCGTAGCTGCCAACGTAAAGGTCCCGTCTCAGTGCACTGCCATTTTGAGAAGAGGAGCCTGGGATATGGAACAGACACTGACTTAAATTTGGGAACCTGAAAAGTTCGAACAACACTATGTCTGGCCCAATGTCAATAAATGCAAAATTCGAAAGTTCAAAAGAACATCTGAAAGTTCAAAAAGAGCATTCGAAAGTTCAATAGAGTGTTTGAAAATTCAAAAAGAATGTTTTAAAGTTAGAACATTAAAAAAAAAAAAAAGTTTGGAAGTATATATATATATATTTATATATATATATATATATATATATATATATATATATTAACAATATAATTTATATTAATAAAATATAAAAACAAATTTTATTTGTCATAAATTTTTTTTTAATTGTCAATATATACATTTAATAATAATGCTTAAAAATAAAAAAATGAAGGGAGGAATGATTTAGCATGCAAGAATCAGACAGATTGTAAATTGAGAATATTACATGTAACTGTGATAATTGGAACATAGATTTGTTTCAACAATATGAAAGTGAGCTAATGCGTGTGGGCATAAACTCATCCTCTTCAGAGAACAGATGGAGTGTGTCCGTGTATGTCTCTCTGGTCCTACCAAAGAGCAGATGGAGGCAAGGGTCCCAGGGGCGGAGCTGAGGGACAGGGAGTAGGAGGAGAGAGGGGAGGAGTCCTGGGACAGGAAGTTGTCAGCAGAGGTGACAGTCATGTGATAGACATGCTCAAAGCTTGTAGGGGTGGAGATGAGGCTCAGATGAAGAGAGGGGAGAAGAGAACCGGGCTACAGCGGAAACCCAGGAGGAGCAGATATAGAGAGAGAAATGGAGGAAAAAGAAAGAAAAAATATAGATGCATGCAACAGTTTTCTGCTCAGTAATGGTGTAAATAAGAAGAGGAAGAGGTGAGGTCATTTAAAAGACAACATGAAAGCCAAATTGACCCGATTTCATAAATGTGGGTTATTCTAAAGGAAATAAAATTGCCGTAACTTCTTGACCTGTGCAACTTCACATTAAAAAAGTTAAATGTGGTTTTATGTTGTCTTTTAAGCAAGCTCATCTATAAAACGCAAATAATAAAAGTGAACATAATTAACAAAAGATGGCTCATGCTCATTAAAACAGCTCTTAGAAACAGATGGATGGAGGCGTAGAGAAGCGGAAGAAGAATATGAGAGGTGACGTTCTCCCTGCTGTTAGCTGCTCCTACCATTGGCAGATCTTTCAGGATCTGGATCCCGTCTCCCGGGCCCATATGAACCACATGGTTGAAGTTTGTTGGGTTGGAAATTAACTTATTCCTCATTTCTGGGTCTCTCAGCATCTCCCTAAAGAGCATAAACAATGCAGTGAGACCCACAGCACTGTCTCAAGAATAGAATAATTCAAGAAAAATTGCAAACATGAAACTTGGATTACAATTAAGGCCTTTTCACACTGTACTGAAACGTGAGCTATCAAACTGTCTCAGTGTTTACCTCTTTAAATAGTCATACGATTTTCACAGAAGCTTTTGCATGGTGTTTAGTGACAAGGAATTGAAACTGTAATCATTTTAATTCCTTTATTTGCTTTTCTAGGTTTCAGGTGTTTTTAAACAGCCAGAGCAAACTTGTATGACATTTTTCACACATAAACTTGTTATTCATAGCGTAACAGGGCTACACTTTAAAAACTGACATTGTGATATTTTGTTTTTCTCTGATACATATCGCTATTTAAAAAAAACAAAAAAAAAAACAGGAATTTTAAGCAGATTAATCGAATAGCTAGATTTAGAATTAATTAATAATTTTAGGGTTAGGGTGATTTTGTTTAATTTTATTTTAATTGTATTTAATTATTTTATTTAGTTCATATTTGGGTTTACTGTTTACAATAACCAAATCAAACCTAACAATTTCAGAGTTAAAAAAAAAATCTTGAGTTTTCATAGGCCACATTCCCACTGTTATTGTGATTACGGATTATAATATTTCGATTATTGCAGTATTATTAAATTAAAATAATTAATTAAAATAATATTAATAATACATTAAAACAATAAATATATGATAATACTGTAAAAAAAACATGTAAAAAAAATAAAAATTTTCATTTTAGAGTAAAATGTAAAAAAAAATTATATTTACGTCTTAATTTCTCGTTTTTTTTTTTATTTTTATGGTAAACCATCAAACTTTATTTTGATGGGTTGCTGTTCTCAGATGCATGATCACCGGTAAACTGAAGCGCTCTTTTTAACTTAACCAAACGCATTCTATATGAGATAAATCAGATATACATCAAATAAACACAATATTACAATGTACAATTGCACAAAAGGCTGCAAACGAACAGCGCGCATCTGAAGTGTCTCTGAAGGAAATAATGCATTATTTATCGGCTTTAAGATATCGGCCAAATTTTCTTATCAGGCCGATACCGATAACAGAAAAAAATGAGCATTTATCGGCCGATACCGATATGGTGGCCGATATATCGTGCATCCCTAAACTATACTATATTAGACTACACATATATCAATAATACAGACAGACTTTATTTAAGCTAAAAGACCATAAGATAAATATATGTCAGAGCATAGTATTAAAATTAGAGGCCGACCGATATGGGTTTTTTGGGGCCGATACCGATATTAGGGAGTAAAAAAAAGGCTGATACCGATATATCGGCCGATATTCTTTGTGTGTATTATAGTACAGTACCAGTCAAAAG
>NW_015505263.1:412592-443673 GCF_001515645.1 Sinocyclocheilus grahami | reverse complement strand
GCAATGTGTTCATTGTCAAACTCCAAAATCAGATTATTTTTAATTCTTAAAAAACGCCATTATTTTATTTAAAAAAAAAATATATATATATATATATACATATATATATATAAATATTAACAAAATATTTTAGTTTGCCTTGTATATTTTTTTCATTCGATAAGATTTTAAGCTGTCATATGGTCAAGTTACAACGTGCCCCTTAGATGTTACAATGTGTTCCACCTACGGGGCATGTTGTCACATTCCACTTCCATTTTTTGAGGGTAAATAAAGAAAAACATATACACTGTAATTATGAAACAAAGCGACATATTCGTACTAGACAAGTGTAAAATTTTTAATGCTTTGATTACTAGCAGAAGACACTAACCAGTTTTAAATTCCAGTTGCGCAGATGGGGCACGTTGTAACACTGCATTACAATGTGCTATTCTATGACATTAGCGATGTAATTTACACTATTTACTTTAATTCATTTTAATGAGAAACAACGAGAAACAGGTGAATAATGACTGACAGTCAACGTTTAATGTTTAGAAATTATTATTTCAAGACATATAAAGCATTTTTTGCTCGTTTATGTGAGCCGTTCCAAGCATGGTTGCAATGTGTTCATTGTCAAACTCCAAAATCAGATCATTTTTAATTCTTAAAAAACGCCATTATTTTATTTAAACAAAAAATCTTGAATGCCCCCCTCCGCGCGTCGGTAGCCCCCCGGGATCGCTAGATCGGTCGGCGCCGGACCGCGAATTTAACCACCCATAACTCCCGAACCCCGGGGGCTATCGACACGGCGGTGGTCTCATTCGAAAGAGGGCCTCAAGACGTGTACACGATTCGAGTTCGAGAGGGTTCCTCGAGCTGAAGAGATCCCCCGAATTTAGTGCGGATTCGCAGCGCCGTTACGGAGATATGGCCGTTCAAAGTTTCAATGGTTTTCCATAGACTTAAGCTTTAAAACCTTTCATCCAGGTCGCCAGTAGCAAACAATGGAGCCGCGCTCTGCTGGACAAACTAAGTAATTACACCATTTCAAGCATTTTATCTGCATTATATGTTCTGTAAAAAAAAAAATCATATCGGCGGCATATTCGCCGATACCGATATATCGATGACAGGTTCATATCGGCAAAACGATATATCGGTCGGGCTCTAACTAAAATCAAGCATGTGTAATGTAATCCATCATTTCAAGTGCAGTAATTTCATCCTGAACCTTGTGGATTGGTATTATCATACTGTAAGCAAGTGAACATAAGCCATATTAATCAGTATAGAAACACTGATGGTCACTCACGACATGCGGTGGGCGTAGCCGTCCACATCAGTTCCTGTTGTCGTGACCGTCTGCCCTGACAGTCTACGTACACACCGATACTGCTGAAGCACAAGAGTTGCTCTTTACTGGAGATCTCCACGGCGCAGAGAGCGTCCAGGCTCAGCTGCTCGATGAAGGCCAGGGTGTGATCGTCAGGGTGGAGGAGGTAAGAGGTAGTTCCATCCCCCTGAAGATCATAGTGCAGGAACCCGGACTGGAAGCCCACGCAGAGCTTGTCGCCCTGGAGACCCATCCACTGCACAGATCCCGGGACGAAGATATCCCGCAGTTTCCGATGGCGTGTTTTGCTCTTGTTGAGCTCGTAGATCATCACCTTGTCAGGTTTTTTCATGGACACAAAGAGGTACGTGAGAGATCCTTGTCTGATCGTGCCCGAAACCAGAGTTTGGCAGCCTTTGGTCTCCGCTATCTTGTGAAAATCGGCCTCACGGTCATCCAGGGCCGCCATTGGGTAAAGCCGTACATGGCCGTTTCGGCCCGATATCACAGCGATCAACTGTTCGGATGGGATCAACTGAATCTGATGGACTTTCTTATTGTCTCCTACCTTGATAATCTCTGTGAATAAAAACATATAAACAGTAAGTGGCTTTGTATTAACATCAAAGAATGCAGTAAGTCACCTATATATACAGTATAAATGCAGCAGATAAGTACAGTAAACACAGATAAAGCTTATAATTACACTTACCATCTTTGGTAACATGAATAACGTACAACCCCTCCTCATTGCCCAGGGCTATCCTCTCATGATCTGCGGATAAATAGAAACGTAGTTAAAATAAACAGAAAGCAAAGTTTGATAAAGCTAGGATTGAAATTGACTAGTGCAGACTAGTTTGTAAATTGTTATTTTTTTAAAAGAGGATTTTTCTTACTATTTTGAAATTCTAACATTCAATGTATTAACATGTATCATGTAATTAATAAAAACAATTCAGACTACCTTTATATATTATTATTTTTATTCATTACCTAATGCCAAAACTGAGCTAACAGAAAATTCCTCATCCCTGAAACCAAAAGAGAGCGATTTAGCTGTCATGCAAACACAGAAATCAGAATCAAACATAGGCTCAGATGTTTGTTTTGAAGCCCTCACTAACCTCATATCAATGACCTGGTTCACTATGACACCAGGCTGAGCAGCTTTGCCCTCTGGGAGATCATATAAGAAGAGCTTGAAGTCACAGACTACAGCAATGGCCCTCTGCCATCCCTTCTTCACACCTAATGGTTTGGGTACCTAAACGAAAAGATCTCAGAATTAGTTTTCAACTAATTGGGAACTCCTAATATATATCCAATACAACAGTATTATCTTTCACTGTTTTTTTTATTATAGGATGAAGTTATACCTTTCCAACTTATGTCTGGCACATTTTGCAGGCTAAATTTGTATCTGATAATTGTTCATTATGATCACAAAACTTTCATGGGTATTTAAAATGAAGCTTCTAACCTTGACATGGCCCTCATAAGCTGTGCCGATGCCCTTCTGTGGGTCGATACCCAGCGGTCCTTTGGCTTGATCCGGTGGGATAGGACACACGGCAGGAGCTTTGTCCGCACACGTCACGTGACAGGAGAAGTTACAGACTGTAGGAGGAGGAGAACAAGGTGAATGCCGATCTTAACGCTATTTACCATAAACTCAGCCGCTGCTGTAGTGACATCTCACCTTCACACGTACAGCCCTGTCGGATAATTCCCACCATTAGAGACGTACACTGGTTACATTTAGTGGGCGCATTGAAAGTCTTCACCACGAACTGATGGGCTTTTGGCTAAACAGAGAAATTTAGAACACTATAAATTACAGCGTATCACAGAATATAAGATTTGGCTGATATGAAAGTAGCTAGAATCGTAAAAAAAAAGGTTCTTTATTGGCATTGATGGTTCTATGAAGAACCTTTAACATTCATAGAACTTTTCCAATGCACAAAAGGTTCTTTACAGTGCATCTTTAGATTATTAAAATGTTCACTGTAAGGTTATTTGGAGAACCCAAATTGCTGGTTCTATGGTATCTCAGAAAGAAAAAAAAAACGAATCGATCCTTTATTTCTAAGAGTGTAGGAGCAAAATAAACAAGTGAATGAATTACTTTAGGTGTGCTGTGACCAGAGCTACTGTATCCAGACCTCATGGGAGTTTGTGCACCTCGTTGTGGCTGATCTACCTGCTGGGAAAACAGTCACGGATATTAGTCACAACATGCTACCATTCTTAAAGTCTCTACCTGAATGAACGAATGAATGAATGAAGCTCCGTTCTAAAACCTACTGATCTGCCCATCTAGACAGCCTTATAAGGCATCATAGGCATGATTTTAGCTACACAGTAAGATGGCATCCCATGCATTTATTGTTGAAAAGGCAATCCCAGAATGCACCTCGACAAGCAAAGTGTTAAGTTTCATCCACAATGGCAGTGGAATATACTAAGTTTCTAAGTCAGTAAGTTTCAAAACAGTCTCAGCATTGCTAAAGGGGGTCAGAATTAGAGAAGTCACCTCTTGAGACTCCATATCACTTGTGGTGGAGGGTGAGCGAGAGTGGGAGGTGACCTGGGATCTTCCATCTTCCTCCCGGGAAGGTGTGTTGGACAGGCTGAAGTTATCGATGGAGTCGATCTATTGAGAAGGTTAGAGAAAGGAAATGCTTAGAGAACCGATCCAACCATACCACAAACCCATGAGCAGCAGATGGAAAACACAAGACATGCCTGCTAAACGTAACACAACAGGCTGTTTGAAAACACATCATGCACATTAGCAGCAATTTGACAGGACAAAGGTTTAAAAACATTTCCCAAGCCCAAACACCATGTCAATGATGGAACAAGAGCCAATAGCAAAGCATAAATAATCAGAAAGGAAATCTGAAACACTGCTGAACACAAACGCCACACGTCTTCTTCACAACAAGATTCACAAGTTTTAGAAACAGCAAATGTGAGTTAGAACTAGAAGTGGAATCATCGGTTGTGGTATGGAATAAAACCTCCATTGGTAGTGCAAGATGAATAAAACAAAATATTGCATATGTATTAGCCACAGAAAGTGACAGTTTGTAGTCCAAATTAGTGGTCGACCGATATGGGTTTTTTAATAGCCGATACCGATATCTTGGAAAGCAGGATGTCCGATATAATTTTATTCATTTTCATTTATATTTAAGAAATTTTAAATCATTTGAAAATGGATTAAAAATAATTGTGTAAAATAAACATGCTTATACTTTAGAAGACAAAGCATTTTTCACAAATAAATGAATATTTAATAAAAATCTAATTATAAAGGAAGTAAACACTGTAACCAACAGGGCACTCAGTATTCTGGGAAGTTTGTGTGCATTTGAAATCTTTTTATTTTTTTTCCCCAAATAAAGCCACGGTAACACTCATTTTACATACAGCATGCAATGAAAATGACATTAATATGACAGCGGGCAAATGCATAAAGCGCAGCATAATTTGAAATTACTAGTTTAAAGTTTGTCGATTGCGCGTTTCCAGTCAAGCAGAACTCTCCTCCTGTCAGCATTCAATTTGCACAGACCGACCGTCACCCAGAGAACACGCGATCATGCAGGATACAAATGCACACTTCAACTAGATTCGACTAAGTCTGCAAGGCTTGTGAAATTAAATGTTCATTAGTCATTCAAAGATTTGTTTAAATTATATACTGTAAATTCATATTTGCCGAATACTGATGGCAAATGAGAAAGTATTATAATGTTTGCCTTTCTATTACTAATAACATTAAAGCAATCATTATAATACTTTTTGTATACATTTTAATTCAATTGTTTAACAGATCTATCTGATTATTAGATAGACTTCTATCCATATTAGACAGAACTGAACGACGGCACTGCTCACATTCTCCCTCTTGTTCGCTACAAGAGGGAGAATGTGAGCAGTGTGCGCTCAGGCGCTGGCAATCACTCAGCGCAGTCAATATAAAAGTCCATCGCGTCGTCAAAATTAAAGTCCCGCCTCAAACACATCGGCCAACCAGAAAAACTTAACGGCCGATGCCGATATTTGATAAAAACGTGCCAAATATCGGCCGATATATCAGTCAACCACTAGTCCAAATGTGTAGGATGAAGACAAACCGAGCTGAAATGGACCCTGAATGTGACAAACAAGCATGTGTACTTGAAAAACCCCCTGGGAAATAGGGGTATGTCACTTATGCCATGCAGTAACACCGCAGACATGCATCAAAGTCACTCAGTCCAATCATTGTAGAGTTGAACCACTTCACCAAATACACAAAAGGAGCTTACACGTCTGCCTTTGCCGGCCGGCCCACAGGCAGTGGAGCGCTTCATCACAGACAAAAACAGACAGATAAGAGGAGAGAAAGAAATAAAAAGAGAGCCAACAATATATGAACACAGAGAACAGGATTCACACACACACAAGCTCACTTGCTTTTAAAATGACCGTCTCAAAAGCCCAGAAGTAATAATCGAGAATGTGTTTCAGCCAGTTATTTAATCCACACTAAATAATTTAAAGAGAATATGAGAGGAAATAGAAATATCAATAAAAGCAAATTTCCTTGAATAACAAATGAAAAAGCAGACAGAACAAATTAATGTTACAAAGTCAGTCAGCTGCGATCCTAAACTAAAGCCACATGCAAGTGCTTTAAATACCTACATCAAACTGATCCAGGGCCGAGGTCGGAGCATTGAGGAATGCCAAGAAGGAATTCTGGGAGTCTTGGTGCTTGACCCCTGAAAAACATAACATGACTTAGATGTTACATACGAGCATACACCGTCTTAACAATATCAGGCCTGTCACTAAAATTTTGCCCGATTGATTTCAAATGTTTGTGTTTTTACCTTTGGATGTGCGCAGACTCTCAGTTTCCTGTTTCAGCCTCCTGACTTCCCAGTAAAACATTGGCACGGTGGACCATCTCTTCAGCTCAACGGACTCATGGAAAGACCGAAACATTTTAGTCCGCAAATGACAACGGCATGTTTTCTTTCTTTCACAACTGAGTGTTGCCCTCCAAGGGTTCTTCTCTAAACATCTCTAGCTTTGCCGTCAGGCTCGCTGAGAGCTAAGAACCGCTACACGCACACAAGCCTTTCTTTTAACCACTCTGTGTGCTTTACACTCCGTTTGAAGCGCTCAGTAACGATACCCAGAATTAATTCCTGGTTTTAACAAAGAGCATCAACTCTGACCGCTAAGACGTGAAGCCTCCTGTCATCTTTAGTGAAATGACCACATCAAAAGCGATGCGGAATCTGTGACTTCAGGCTTCAGTAATATGAGAGATGGAGTTTGTGGTTTCAGGGTTGTGGGTCGATGTGTGGGGTGGTGAGTTAATGTTACACAGCATCCTGGAGCTACAGTAGTGTCATAGTATCCAAGCCTAAAAATACTGGTGCGCCACAAAATGGTAGTACAATTTTACAATATTCAGTGCTGTAAGTATAGTATCTACAATTGTTTGCACACCAAAAGCTTCATTTAAAACTAGGCTATGTCTGAAGTAATCTAAAACAATATAGGAACAGGATGACAAATACGTGAGAATTTATAATTGACTGTAATTTGAGAAGACTTATGATGACAACACTTATCACACACTATAAGAAACATCCAAACATGAATAAAACTGAGAAATTTCAGCTGGTTTAATAGAGTGTGATATGATTTAAACCAAAGTGAAATGCAGCTTTTAACCTATTCCACTTTTATATGATGTTTGAAACAGAATATTTAGTGAAAACATTTTTATGCCTTTCTTTTAACCACTCTGTGTGCTTTACACTCCGTTTGAAGCGCTCAGTAACGATACCCAGAATTAATTCCTGGTTTTAACAAAGAGCATCAACTCTGACCGCTAAGACGTGAAGCCTCCTGTCATCTTTAGTGAAATGACCACATCAAAAGCGATGCGGAATCTGTGACTTCAGGCTTCAGTAATATGAGAGATGGAGTTTGTGGTTTCAGGGTTGTGGGTCGATGTGTGGGGTGGTGAGTTAATGTTACAAAGCATCCTGGAGCTACAGTAGTGTCATAGTATCCAAGCCTAAAAATACTGGTGCGCCACAATGGTAGTACAATTTTACAATATCCAGTGCTGCAAGTATAGTATCTACAATTGTTTGCACACCAAAAGCTTCATTTAAAACTAGGCTATGTCTGAAGTAATCTAAAACAATATAGGAACAGGATGACAAATACGTGAGAATTTATAATTGACTGTAATTTGAGAAGACTTAAGATGACAATACTCATCACACACTATAAGAAACATCCAAACATGAATAGCACTGAGAAACTTCAGCTGGTTTAATAGTGTGATATGATTTAAACCAAAGTGAAATGCAGCTTTTAACCTATTCCACTTTTATATGATGTTTGAAACAGAATATTTAGTGAAAACATTTTTAGATTATAAAGCAAAATAATACATGGTGGTATTAAAAGAAACAGCTAAAATAAAGCGTAATCTCTTGTAGTAAGATCAGTACCTCTCTCGGCGGGTCTTCTCCAGCTTGTCTTTGAGCATCATGATTTCTTTCTTTAAGGTGAGCTGCTGTCCCTCTGACTCCCGCAGCTCCTTCTTCAGGTTCTTCAGTTCGTTGGCATGTTGTTGTTCTCTGCATGACAGCTCTTCCTCATAGGAAGCGATCTTGTTCTCCAGGTCTGCTCGTAATTTACTGAGCTCCTTGTGCTGCTCAGATGACCCAACGCTTGGAGAGCGGCCCACCTGCTTCTTCTGCTCCACGACACAGGGAAAGAAAAGATAAGGAAATTATCAGCGACCTTTATAGAGCTTATTTCAAGTTACATGAAAGTAATAATAAAATAGCTTACTAATGAATGAAAATAATGTATGAACTATAATAAAAATAATATAGTAAAATGAATAATCAATAAAAAAATATTAATATTAATTAAAGGTACATAATGTATGAATTATAATAAAATCATGCTTTAAAATTTGTAAAACAAAAATAATTAAATAATTAAAATAATGTATTAATCTTTATAATGTATAAAAAAAAATTATTAATAAAACTAATTAAATACTTATATTTAAATAACTTATGAAGTATAATAAAATAATGTATTCAAAAACAATTAAATTAATTAAACATTTATTAATTACAAAATTATATTTAAATAATTGATGAATAATAGTGTATTAAAATGAATAAAACAATCAATAAAAACACTTGAATTATTACATTTCAATAATTATAATATGATAATATATTAAAAAGAATGCAAATAACTAATAAAACTACTAATTAATTATATAATTAAATTAAAAATATATATTAATTACAATTAGTGCTGTTGAATGATTAATCACATCCAAACTAAAGTTTGTTTACATAATATGTGTGTGTACTGTGTATATTTACATGTATATATAAATACACACACGTACATTTAAGAATTATATGTAAAATATATTTATATATAAACATGAATATCTATACATGTAAACATTTCCTAAATGTATATATAAATACACACACATTAGTGTATATTTTAAATATACACAGTACACACACATGTAATATGTAAAGAGAAACATTTATTTTGGATGCGATTAATCGCAATTAATCGATTTGACAGCACTAAATAATTTTACACACTTTCATACTGACCTGTGATTATGACTTAATTTATTAAACATTTGAGTCTTATTATATTGCGGTTGTTGCCATTTAATAAAAGCAAGCCAACAAACGTCACATGCTACTCTTATGCAAATTTCCCATGCTTGAAGGGTTGCACTGTTCCTAAAACCCCCTTAACATTATTTTGAGAGAAAAAGAGTGTTTGGATACACAAACCTTCATTCCCTCCAGCTCCTCTTCCAGCTGTCTGCTGTACTGCTCACTGCGTTCCCTCAGCTTCTTCTCTTTCTGAGTCTCAGCAGAAAACTCTTCAGCCTGGGCCTCCATCTACACACACAGACACAGAGTTTGCACATATGTAATGTATGAGCCCACTGAACAGACTCCTGCGATCAGCCATTCTCCTCCACACTAACCTCTTTCTTGGCCCGCTCAGATTTGCGCACTTCTATCCGCAGCGCCTCCACCTTCTGATTGAGAGAATCCATCTCCTCTTCTTTGTCCCGGAGCTGTCGGGAGAGCCGTTGCTTGTATGACCGCAGCTCTGTCACCTTCTCGCTCACCTCGGCAAACTCCTGCATGGCCATTTTCCTCTGGCTGTCCGCCTCCTTCAGCTCCTTCCCCTGAGTCTTCAGCTTCTCTGAGGACTCCTGCAGACTCTGCAGACAAACGTAACACAAAGTTGAAACAAAAGATAAATAAAATCTATTTATCAATTAAATAATTACATTTAAATTACTTATTAATTGTACATTATCAGAATACAAATTTAATGAAATAAAAAATAAAAACCTATTTTAAATGAAATTTAAATAATTTATAAATAATTACTTCATACACCTTCATACTGACTTGTGATTATTACAGACAACCTACTTATTTATTGAACATTTGAGTCTTACTATATTGTGGTTGTTGTTGTTGTTTAATAATTATATAATTTTTAATAATAATATAGAATTCATTTATTTTAATACTTTTTATTATAATAATTTTTTATGATTATTATTAGTAGTAGCAGTAGCAGTAGTAGCAAATACATTATTATTAGTAAATGCACAATTAAAATAATTAAATTAAAAACATTTAAATTAAAAAAACATTACTATTGTAACATATCACTGTAAAATAAAAAAAATGCATTTAAGAAAAATAATAAAACAGTAATATTATTTTAATTTACATTACAATTGTAAAATTACAATACTAATATTTATGGCTCTCATAATTTCTTTACTTTCAAACATTAAACTATCAAACGTTTATTTTGACGAAAAAATAACTTCACTTATTCACTTAATAATTAAATTATACACTTTTTCGTTGATAAGCACTTCTCAGTACAAATATGGGAAGATGGTTTGCACATGATGCGTTCCCAAATCCCTTATTAAACAATCAGAGTGCATATATTTATTTCATTAAATTGCAGCCATTGTGATTTGATAATCACACTAAGCCATGATGCAATTTAGGCTTTTGATTAATTGTGCCTTTTCAAACAAATCTATGCAGCAAGGCACTTTGCTAGTGAGAGGAATTGCTTGTGTGAAGCTGCAGTTTCTTCTGTACCTTCTGCAGGTCATCTCTCTCCTGCTTCATGCTCTTGAGCTGTTTCTCCAGACACCGGATCTGTTTGGAGGAGTCGTCCAGATCCCTGCGGGCAGAACTGGCCTGTTCTAACTGCTGCTCCACCTGTCCTGTATCTGAAAGGGGAGAAAAGGAGGAGAGAGACTAGAAAAAAATAAACTTGAAGCACAAACAATAATGTGAGGAAGTAAAAATATAGTGTAATTTTTTTTTCATTTGAAACACAACTGCAAACGTCATGTAAAAAACAACATTCGTAACAAGTCTGGTTACATGAGACAATTGCATGATGCATGTTTATATGTAGCGATTGAGATTACCAGCGATCTGTTTCTTCAGCATTTCTATCTCCTCCTTCAGTCCACGGATCTCAAACTCTCTGCTGGAGGAAACAGGCCCGTCCCCGCTGGAGTATTGCAGCGCCTGAACCGTTTTTGTGGACTCTGAAGGCCAGAAGACATTTTAGCTGTCAGCCAGGCAGAGAATTCATTTTTGGGGATTGTCACTCGACATGTAAGACGGAGAGACACCTTGTAGTTTGCGACTGAGCTCCAGCTTCTCCTGCTCCAGACGGTGGATCCTCCGCTCGTACGCCTCAGTAGCCAGACTGTCTTCCAGGCCACGCTGCACGGACACATCCATTTGCGCAGGTGCCGCAGACTCCCGCAAGCAACCACGGTCAGACAGCGTACTGTAGGAGAAAACACGGTCAAATGATCACAATAAAGACTCATAAGGCTGTTTTTTGTTTTAACCATTCCATGTTAAAATACTGAGAACAACTTTTGTGTTATGGGTCAAATTGACCTATATTGGTGTCCAAATTGACAAAATGAAAAACACTAAAGATTCATGCTAAGACGAGAAAAAATCTACTGCAGCTTGTCAGAGAATAAAAATATAAAATATTTGAGAAATTAAATAATTCAATTTGACACACGTATTTTCTTAAACTTTTTTTCAATGCAGTAATCCAGTAATTGAGATGCAGAAAAATAGCAACCTAAAACAGCCCTCAACAGATAGACAGAAACTCAACTAGATAAAGAAACAGTCAATTTTCCTTTGATGATTAAGACGACAAGTCTTCCACGTGTCCTTCCAGTTTTCATTTTCTCACGTATTTCATATTTTAGTGTTTGATAAGCTCTTCTGTTTTTCAAAATGTTTTTGGCAGCGGAGGATCAATTTGACAAAATTTGTACAGTCTTTCCAATAGTGATCTATGTGTCGATAAGTAGTGAAATAAATAGTTTAACCAGTGTTTCAAGCAGATTGAATATCAAATGTGGGTCATACTGACCTGAACACAGCAGGAGGGTTAAACAGAGAGGGAATTTGAAACTAAACCTCATGCAAGATCATCTCAGTTGAGTTTTACAGTGATATCTTACCAGCTGCTGGTGTAGGTGAAACCTACAAATGGGAGATGGTGTCCTGAGAAGGCGGTGTGGGAAGGAGGCGGCATTGTCTCCTAAAACAGAGCAGGGATCGTAAATTGCAGCTGTAGCATTTTGGTACAATCTGGGTTGATACACCAAAGGTTGTGGGTTCAAACCCAGCAATGAGTGATCTTATTATGGTATGTCAAAAACTCTACCGTGTTCTTGAGGCAGTCGTCATCCACATCAAAATTTGATGTGTCAGATGGGCTGCTGACTTCAGGGATGTAGGGGGCGTCGCATTTGAGGATGTTCTGCCAGTCAATGCCGGAAAAGAAAGGGTGCTGTTTGAAGTCCTCAATGCCGTTCTGACCCAGCCTGTGCTCTCTGCAGCAGATGAGTCTACGGATCAGGTCTTTGGCATTTTCAGAAACGTCTGTCACATGAGCAGGAAACTGGAACCGCTCCTGCGGGAAACACAAGGTAAAAACACAAAACCACTTTAAAAAACAAAATTAAAAAACGACACACATTATTAGGTTTTCATGACACTTCATGACATTTTCAATATAATTTTTAAAAAATTATATCGCTAATGACCTATAGTACTTGACTGAAAAATTGCTTGTTGTGTGTTAAAGGGGTCATATGATGTTGCTAAAAAGAACGCTTTTTTTAAAATACGGTTTAAGTTTCAAAAAACATTCTTTTCCACATACTGTACATTATTGTTTCTCCTCTGTCAGGGTTCTGTCACTTCGGTCTAGTGTAATTCATAGTTTTGTGACAGAATTGTAATATTGATTCTGCTACAGTTAATTCGAAGATATAATCTAAATATTTATTATGAATCATAACCAGTTATAATTCGTCATAAATATTCCCCTTTTTAGAGCTAATAAATAATAAAAACCCTTACAGGACACTCGCGCTCCATGTTCTGTCAGTTGTGGGAGCGCTCTTCTGTCCACGTGTGTTGTTTTGTGTAGCACGCGGTTTGTGTTCAGCCGCGTGCTTTTCTTGATGTCTTGTGTGAACATGCGGCTTATGAGTTTTCTCATTAGCTGCGTGTTCGTGTCTTTTGTTCTAGCACATGGCTTGTGATTTGTTTTGCTGGCCATGTGCTTGTGTTTTGTTTTGTGTGAGCACATGGCTTTTTGTCTTTGATTCAGTGTGCCATGTGCTCATGTCAATTGTCTTGACCCCTCCCATCTTGTTACCTGATTATTAGTTAATTTGCCCCACATGTGGTCCCTCGGTACCCTCCTCATTTGCTCTCCATTTATTCTCCTTGTGTTTGCAGTCTTGCTTCAGTTCGTCGTCGTCTCTCCCTGGATGTGTCGTGTCGTGTCCAGATCCTGCCTTGCCTTGCCTTGCCAGTCTATTTTTCCCCCACGGGGTAGTTTTTGTTGCTGTTTTGTTTATTTTTATTATCAATAAAGCCCATTCTCTGCAGTACGGAGTCCTCGCTCCATCCTCTACCCCAGACCCTGACACTCCTCTATGCCCCGCCTTTCTGAAACACGTCGATTTTTACAAAGCTCATCGGTCTGAAAAGCGAGGTGTGCTCTGATTGGCCAGCTATCCAGTGCATTGTGATTGGCTGAATACCTCAAGCGTGTGACAGAAATGTTACACCCCTTACCATACTGTGTTTCCATCATACAGTCTATGGTTTCCATGTGTCCGGCGCGATGAGACAAAACCCATTATAAATGAGGCATTTGTTGCATCCAGTGGGGACATAATTACTGATTGTAATGACTTATACTGTGTTTTTATGCTTTGTGTTGCATATTGCGCCGCGTAAACAAAAAACCATGTCTGCATTTGTGATTGGAGAAATGACAAACAATAAGCGCTACTCTACACTGCTCAAACTCGCGTTGGAATAATCAGTGGCAAATTCTTTAAATATAAAAAACGTACTTATAGTCTGTGAGTCAGAAGCGCCAGACTGTCCTTGCAAAGTTGGAACTGCCCCACTTTATAGAAACATTATGGCCTTTTTTGGAAGGCCAAACAAAGTAGTTTCGCTTTCACAACGAAACGCACAGCGGCTTGAGCGAGCGGCGCCTGGTGGATTCGACAAAAGAGGCTTGGGGCAACCACATGTGACGACCCCGGGCTGGACTCCGCTTCGTCCACGGTGAAAGCCGATCCGGCAATTGACAGGGCAAAGTTGATGTTTTTCCTCAGCGACCAGCACGGATCAGCTCTAGGCATGACGAAGCGGATATCGTCCTCTTTTGGAAGGACAAAGTAATTTCGCTTTCACAACGAAACAGCACCTTCACGACATGGCGGCGGCAACAACAAAACTACAGCGAGAATAAAAGTTACGCCTTCTTTCTTTGCGTGAACATTTGGGCGGCGTTATGCAAATCTTCCCAGATAGTGACGTAGACATGTGGGGGCGTGTTTAAACGAGGCATTTTAGGAGGGCATGGACAAGTCTTAACTTTTATTAAGAATATCTCTTTGGATTTGAGACTTTAGTCTTTGCAACGCTACAGATCTTCTTTATGCACCAAGAGCTTGCAACACTCCAAAGAAAAAGGAAAAATTTAAATCGCATCATATGACCCCTTTAAGTGTTATTGTGTGTTATTCTGTACCTTGTGGTTCATAATCTTGCCATACGTTTCCACCAGGGACTCGGCATAGAAAGGAGTTTCCCCATACAGCATCTCATACATGCAGACGCCCAGTGACCACCAGTCACATTCCGGGCCATATTTCCCTTTCCCGTCCTCCATGGCCTGCAGGATCTCAGGAGAGATGTAGTCTGGGGTGCCCACAGCGACGGAGGACTGCACCTGTGAGGAAAGAAAATGGACATTAGAGGAAAGGCTACATATATTGCACACAAAACTGGAACACATTGTTAATCTAACAAGCTATAATCAGATTTTTTAATTTACACTGTCAGCAGTAAGGGCGTATATATTTGATCAATTCTTCTTTGGAAATAAAGTCGAGTTTACAAGTCACTGGCAGGCACAACACACTTTTTAGGAATTCTATATATTAGGGTAACCATACATCTAATGG
Organism: Sinocyclocheilus grahami; assembly: GCF_001515645.1. Lineage (NCBI taxonomy): Eukaryota > Metazoa > Chordata > Actinopteri > Cypriniformes > Cyprinidae > Sinocyclocheilus > Sinocyclocheilus grahami. The sequence goes on along the minus strand of NW_015505263.1, from coordinate 428,659 downwards.
TTTATGTCTAAACTGCCTAAAATGTGCAGGTTTTGGCTTTGTTTTCCTATTCACATGCTCTCTATAGTCCACATACACACTTGTTTTCACAAACAAGGCTTAAGCCTAGTCTTAGACTAAAATGTAAATCTGAGCTGTTTCAGCTGAAATAAACTTGCACTGACTGATCTTCAAACATGTCAGTGCCTTTGCTTTGTCTTAGGATGCACACCAGTAATGCTTTTTTCTAAGGCATGTTTATAAAAATTACTTCAATGTCCTGATTGAACTATGGCCTAATCCTGGTTTAGGCTAAGCCCCGTCTATGAAACCGGGCCTATATGTCTTCGTATCTGCATTGCTTTTTGCATCATTATCTGTAAATTCCACCTTTTTGCACGCCATGATTGGTCGATTATGTACAATGCCGGCATGCTATTGGTCGAACTACTTTTCAGTCATAACCTTATGACACCAAGTATAATATATAATTATGCAGTATTTCCTGCGTTGTTCTCTAATTAATGTCTTTAAAAGTCTGTACTAACAGACTTTTTAACTGTCATTTTCTGCTCTTTTTCATGTATATTCTGTACAAATCCTCACAGAGGCTTTATATAAGAAAAAGTCACCTTTTTTCACAGAGATTTGCATTGTATTTATTTATTTTTTGTCATTTAGTCAAGTGTCTGGCTAGTGGCTACCTTTTAAAGGTCTGTCTAGTTAAACTAGTCTTTAAACTGTAATACTTTTCAGATCAAACAAAAAAGTTTTATATTGTCAAATCAACTGATAATGATTTTTTATTTTTTCAGTGCAATTCATTTTGGTGAATCTCACAAACCTGTTAAGAACATGTACAGGTTACATTACACACACAAAAAGTAGAAAAAGAAAATCTGATATTTTGCTTAAATTAAATCGTTATGTACAGGATTTCGGGGGGGTGGGGAAACGGGGGACGGGACTAACATTTTTCCCATTTTAGTTTTGTCATGAAATGTGAACAGATGTGTTCCTGACAGGTTTCGTGAGATTTATCTATTTACTGTGGCGTTTGTTATTAAGACTGCAGGAGAATTCAGGACCTGGCATGTTGAGAACAGAAACAGAGGTGTTCGGTGTCTGTCTGAGCGGATCAGATCAGATCACATCACATCCTGTCAGTGAACAAGGTTGCAATACAAAGTAATGCCTGGAAATGCTTTTTATTGGCACAACACTCATAACTATAAAATGCAAATGAACAACTCAAGCCATCGCATTGGTTGCAGCCAGCAGATGTGGGCGGGGCTTAGGGGAACATGACGGTCAAAGTATTCAGATACACAAAGACCTCTCAGAACACAGACCGCACTGAGAGAGAAAAAGAGAGAGAGGTATCACTAGAGACCACTAATGAACGGGGAGATGATTGGAGCTTCCTGGCCAGGGTTCAAGGTGGATGAGCGGGCGGAAACCGTCTGTAATGCAGCCCGTGGCAGATGTGCGCAGCTGGAAGAATTTGTGGAAGTGAGGCAGTAAATTAGCTGCTCTCGCTGGCAGTGACACACACTTGAAAACACATGAACATGTGAAGAGAGTTAGGCACACACGTGCGAACACGCAGAGACCACACTCACGCTGCTCTTGTCAGAAGTCGGGGGGATATCCTGCCGAGCTATCTGCGACGTCCCAGAAAACAGCAGCACATTTCAGATGAAATACTCACCCCTGCTTCAAAGATGTGTGAAATACAACTCTGATCATAAACTGCCTTTCAAACCAAGGGTGTCCTCTGGGTCTCCCATTATTTTATATTAAAACAGTGTGCCTACAGGATAGAGCTGGAGCCCAAATTCATCCATAGATTTTTATATATTAATATTTTTATCTGGCACTTTAATGTCCAAGCGCTTCCACTAGGTGAAAGGTGAAATATGTCAGGTGACCTAAAACTCCTTCTGTAGCATTTTTGATTAATTGTGTAGTAGTAGTCAACATACACTGAAACTATGAGCACTGGCTTCATTTTCAAAGTACCGACTGATACACAATTTTTTTTTATCTCATGCTCACAAACGCTGCATTCATTTTAATAAAAAAAAAACAGTAAAAACAGTAATATTGTGGAATACATTTTAAAATGTAATTTATTGCTGAGATGCAAAGCTGCAATTTCAGCATCATTACACCCGTCTTCAGTGTCACACGATCATTCAGAAATCATTCTAATATGCTGATTTGCTGCTCAAGAAACATTTCTTTTCTTATTATTATCATTGTTGAAAACAGTTGGGCTGCTTAATATTTTTGTGGAAACCATGATAAATAGAAACAGAATTAACAGAAAGATGAAAAACTTCTTTATTGTCACTTTTGTTTTCAAAAAAAAAAAAAAAAAACTGTAGTGTAATTGAGCCAAATATTTTTTGGACAGGAAGTGAACTAAATCATGGGAAACAACCAGATCTGAAACTGACCCCAAAAAGTATTTGGAAACTTGCATCACACTTAAAAAAAATGTATGAATGTCATTGCTTCAGGAACCATGAATACCTCATGCATTCTTTTCATTAATTTTCTCGGTAGTAATAATTAAAAACAAACTCTTCAGTAATGAGCTCTTAGGGACCAATTCAACCAATTTCTCAGATGAATCACAACATTACAAACTCTGACTTGAAATCTCAAAAATTATAGAAAAATTAGGAAAAATAAGATTAAGATAAATGACTGTGGAGGAATGAACTACAATTCCATCAAAATACTGCAATGTTGCCAATCGTTTCATAAAAAAAGACTTGCATTTACACATTTCTGTCGTTAAAGCTTTAAAGTCAAGTTGTAAGGTTTGTCTGATCCATTCCAGTATAAATAAGGAGACCCAGTTCACACTATCAGCTTTAAACAACAATCCCTAATGACTGTTTTCTTCTTCTGTGAAATATGATCATTAATAATCTGCTGTGATATTCATAAAACTAACATACTAACCGTTCCATCCTCCGTGAGTTTAAGACAGGAGCCAAAATCTGCCAGTCGAATGTGTCCGTTCACATCCAGCAGAATGTTATCTGGCTTGATGTCTCTGTCAGAGAGAAAACAGAAAGACACATTAATACAAAAAAAAAATTTATGTTAACATCATATGGATTTGGAAGAAGTTGTTAAAAGCTTCCAAGGTTGATTCGAATCCCAGGTAACACTCACACTGATTACTTTGAATGCAATGTTAGCTGCTTTGGATAAAAGTGTCTGCAAAATGCATTAACATAATTGTGAATATTGCTGTTATTTAATCGGTTTACATGGAGCAAGGCATGTTACGGCTTGCTGCTTCATTTTACAACCTTAGAGCCACTTCAAGTCCAGTGTGCATTTTAGAGAGCTTCTTAATGAGACAGAGCAGTAATTCACAGTGGACTTCACAGTGAGCACTTGTGTCCGCCCTGTAAATCACCTCTATTCCTGAGAGAGAGCCACATAGGAAACACATAGGCTTTGTGTCACAGAAAGCCTCCATCCATTCCGCGAAACCCTGGCTCTCATAAGAGGAAGTCAAAACACAGGTCAGAGATCTGAGCCTGTCATTTGGAGGGCTGGATTAGACTTAATAGCATTTGAGAGGTGTTCGCTGCCCCGTCTGTGACCTGCCTATGGGGCGCTAGAAGCACAAACAAACAGGAATCAAAGTGTCACAAGTTCATGTCTCCATTACAGCTTATCTAAAGCTGTGTGTCAGAGAACACGCTCACGGCGAGAACGAAACACAGACGGTTCTTATTCTCCTTTACGCTCTCACTCATTCACCCCTCGTAAATGTGATCCAGGAGTTTGACGTGGAGCTGTAATAAAGACGGAGAGAATGTTTGCGTGTGCCTTGTATAGACATGAATTATGACGGCGCTCTTGAGGTGAGTTTCCTTCAATATCTCACCCAAAAGGCTGCGGAATCCTGTAACAGTGTTCAATGGGCAGCCAGCCATAGCAAAAAGCTCTATTGAGAATTATACTGAAAACAAGGTTGCAAAGAGCTGAATGGAAACTTAATACTGAGGTATAGAAAAAATAGATCATATTCCACATTTTTGTAGAAGTTTTATATTCCTGAAGTTTAAGAAATAAGTCTGTGTACACTGAATACAAAACGCTATAGGAATAGAAACCAAGCAATCAACAAAACGTCCTGTCGCTTATGGCGGTTTGGCAACAAGTTAAAAAAAAAACTCATGATATTTACATGAAAGTAAGCACACTGTGTCTGGACGTTTTAAATTTAGCAAAAGTTCACAAAAAGCACCTTTCAATTTTTCCACTGACCATTTTCCAACCTCTTTTAGACATTTAGGATTAAACAGTATGCTTTCTCTACAGCATCTTTAGACTATTAATGTAAGAAACTGACACTTTTATTCAACAATGATGCATTAAATCAATAAAAAATGACAGTGAAGACCTTCATATTGTAACAAAAGATGTATATTTCAAATAAATGCTGTTCTGTTGAACTCTTTGTTTTGAACACTTTTTTTCATCAAAGAATACTAAATATAAAATGGTTTCCATAAAAAATATTAAGCAGCACAAATGTTTTCAACATTGATAATAATAAGAAATGTTTCTTGCGCAGCAAATCAGCATATTAGAATGATTTCTGAAGGATCATGTGACACTGAAGACTGGAGTAATGATGCTGAAAATTCAGCTTTTCATCACAGGAATAAATTACATTTTAAATTATATTCAAATAGAAACCGGTTACATTAATGTAATAATATTTTACTGTTTTTTACTGTATTTTTGATTAAATAAATGCAACCTTGGTGAGCAGAAGAGATTTTAAAAAACTTAAAGACCCCAAACTTTTCTATATTATGATCTTTACACATGCACAAAGACTTTGTATAAAGTGATTGAAGTCATAGTACTACTGATATTTTCTTGTCCTTTCTAGCTCCTGCTTTTATTGTATGTTGAAAAAATGCAGCATGAAAAAGTCACATGAGCTTAAAGAGTTAGTTCACCCAAAAATGAAAATTCTGTCAATAATTACTCACTCTCATGTTGTTCGAAACCCGTAAGACCTTCGTTCATCTTCGGAACACTATTTAAGATATTTTTGATGAAATCTGAGGACTCTCTGACCCTCCCATAGACAGCAAGGTAACTACCACGTTCAAGGTCCAGAAAAGTACAGAGATGATCGACAAAGTAGTCCGTGTGCCATCAGTGGTTCAACTGTAAAGTTACGAAGCCAAGAGAATACTTTTTGCGCAAAGAAAACAAAAATACTTGTCGACGCGCTTTCATGACAGTACCATGACGCGAGCGTGTGGCGGCGCTGACCCAGATCCAGCGTAATGACGTCATCACGCCGGATCTGGGTCAGCGCCGGCGCCGACACACACTCATGTCATGGTATTGTCGTGAACACGCGTCCACAAGTGACGCAGTAGAGACGAAAATGTGGAATAAAGTCGTTATTTCTGTTTTCTTTGCACAAAAAAAGTATTCTCGTAGCTTCGTAACTTTACAGTTGAACCACTGATGTCACACGGACTACTTTGTCGATCATCTCTGTACTTTTCTGGACCTTGAACGTGGTAGTTACCTTGCTGTCTATGGGAGGGTCAGAGAGCCCTCAGATTTCATCAAAAATATCTTAAATTGTGTTCCGAAGATGAACGAAGGTCTTACGGGTTTACGAACAACATGAGGGTGAGTAATTAATGACAGAATTTTCATTTTTGGGTGAACTAACCCTTTAAGTAAACAATGGCATTTTTCATTTTTTGGTAAACTATTGCTTTAATGTGCTCATGAGAGTGACATCATATACATGACGATCTCTGAATGCCTCATTTTTGCAGTTTAGTTACAATAAATGTTCTGGTGGAACTGGGGCTGTGAACTATGGAGTTTTTCATATTAAACAAAGCAGCCTTTTCCATGAAATGTCCCCTTCAAAACACTCCTGCTGCGACTCCATTTGAGAGCTGAGGAATGAAAACAAAGAGTACTTTCGTGGTCTACTACAATTTATAGTCATAACTGGGGATTCTTCCAAAAAACTCAGCACAGGAAGCCTGGAGAGTCATGGAGACTTCCTCACAGGGAACTTCTCTGGGCACATTAAAGAGTCTGTACAAGCTGTACGAAACGTTAATACGGCAGCGGAAACTTAACATCTGTCCCAGATGAGGACCTGTGTGGATTTGGCCCATGTGTGGGTGCGGGCACGACACTGGTTTGGATTGCTGCATTAGAGGCCGTGTTTATTTGTTCCGCCCCTCTCCGGCTGCTTTCCCTCCATGTTTACATAGAGGCAGAGCTACTGTGAAGGGAGGCTGCCTCAGGAGTACAGGCAGAACCGTTCACATGCAAACCAGCCCAACTGACTAACGTGACTCATCTTGTGCTTGAGTTCCGGGTCTCCTGGAGTCTGTTCTGGGATCAGTGGAAAACAGTGATGATACTTCAAAATACAGTTTCACTTCTAACAATCAAAATTAGAACGAATGAAAAACAAATGCACATCTAAAAATCAACGTTTGTATACAAGACTATTCTTTAAAAAAAAAAAACGACTGCAAATTGCTTTCTGCAAATTTCTGCTTCAGTAAAACATGAAAAAATAGGACAATGTAATACATTTCAATCGCAATTGTACTTCATATTCAAGACAGGAAAGATTACGATTGTTAACTGAAAACTACTAAAAATCACTGCTGAAATAAAAATTTTAATTAAATTCATTTAATAAAAAATGAACTTAAAACAACTTTAAAAAAAAACTTAACTGCAAATTAGAAATGCTGTCTTGGCAGCTAACTGAAATAAGATTAAAACTTACTAAAACTAAAAATGAAAGCTAAATAGAAGAATTAAAATAATACTCAATACTCTGAATTGTACTTCATTTCATAGGTATGACCAATGCCAATTACCTTTAGGTTTTAGGGTCTGAAAACAGTGTTACTATTAACTAGTGTTAATTTTGTCAGCTATTTTCATTTTAGTCTTAGTCCCGTGTTAAAATGTCCTTGTTAGTTTTATCATATTTAGTCAACCTTATCCTATTTAGTTTTAGTCGACTAAAAGTCTCAACATTTTAGTCTAGTTTTAGTCAATGAAAACTTGACATTTTAGCAATAAGATTATTATTAATTAACCGTACAGTATTAATTTTGGCAGTCATTTTTTATTTAGTCTTACTCAAATGTACATTTTAGTTTTCATATTTAGACAACCTTGTCCTGTTTTTGTTTAGTGAAGTTTAAGTCAATGAAATATATGAGCATTTTAGTCAAGTTTTAGTCAATGAAATCTTAGTCATATTTTCGTCATTCTGTATAATGGTTCAACTGATAAAAAATATTTTTTCTCAATTATAATCGTAATGATTGTTGTCATTTGAGAAATTCACTTTTGCATTTCAGGTATTGCACTTTCAACCAGTAAGCACAAATCAATAGAATGGGGACACATACATCATTCTGTATAATGGTTAAACTGATAAAAAATATTTTTTCTCAATTATAATCGTAATGATTGTTGTCATTTGAGAAATTCACTTTTGCATTTCAGGTATTGCACTTTCAACCAGTAAGCACAAATCAATAGAATGGGGACACATACATGGTTTATTTTACCTCATCTACTGTACTGATTTATTATAGGCTTTTTATTATGTAATTTAATACCAAAGACTTATGCAATCTCTCTGTCTACATTATGAAAACAGCTAAAACAAATGAAAAATATTATAACAGTGAAATTCCTAGTAATTTCAAATGGCAATACTCTATTTCTCTATTAAAACAACAGCGGTTGAGTAAGTGCATTTATTCAGCGATCACAATCGCAAACAATACAGTCGAGATCTCATGACAGAACACAGACAAGGCTGAATGACGCTTTCATTTAGATCACTAAACTCCAGCTTGTTTGTTTGTTTTCAGATCATCGGCGGCGGCGCTTCCGCAATGAGGAGCGAGCGCATGGTTGCCAGATTGCTTAAAATAAGCAAAACAAACCGGGCAGAAAATGTATCAATGTAACTGGGGATGCACAATATATCGGCCACCATATCGGTATCGGCCGATAAATGCTAATTTTTTCTGTTATCGGTATCGGCCTGATAAGGAAATTTGGCCGATATCTTAAAGCCGATAAATAATGCATTATTTCCTTCAGAGACACTTCAGATGCGCACTGTTCGTTTGCAGCCTTTTGTGCAATTGTACGTTGTAATATTGTGTTTATTTGATGTATATCTGATTTATCTCATATAGAATGCGTTTGGTTAAGTTAAAAGAGCGCTTCAGTTTACCGGTGATCGTCTTTAGCTCAGCGCACGCAGCTCAAACAGCAGTGCACAACATTAATAACTATGATTGGGAATGTCGTGTATATAACATTCTAATGAGAACATTATTATAATAAAACGTTGTGAATTCTTTGGGTTTAGTTGCCGTGTTTCAGCGCGTTGTTATGGGAAGAGCGCATCCACAACAGGATCACACATTCTGACTATAGCACGCAATAACTGCATCATTTTGTACATATATAAGTTATAATATTATGTTTATGTTGTATTAATATTAATCCCAGGATGCATTTCCTTGAGTTAAATAAGCTGCCAGCAAAACGCTTCAGTTTACCATGTTCATTCAGCTCTTCAGCTTCAGCACGCGCAGCTCAACGGCTGCTATTTAAAACAGTGGTATTAATTTGTTACTTTTTCAAAATCATTGATACATTATTAATAACAACAACCACTTGTATTTTTCTCTTATTATTTTCATCAACAATATGGTTTAGTAATTAAAATAATTTAATTATTGTCCGTGCAGAGGCTATTCCGTTTTATTGATCTATGGCGCATTCATTTTGATTCTTTACACGTGTAATGATGTCCAGTGACTTGAAAAAAAAAAAGAAAAGAAAAAAAAAATGACATTAAATTACAAAAAATTTAATTACTTAAAATGAAAACTGAACATATAAAAAAACTACAGTTTTAAGGAGAAAATACTCAACAATGGTGTTGATTAATAGATTGGCACATGGTTTGTCTAAAAGCATATTAAAAACACCACATAGAAAAACAAACAACATAAAAAAAACTTGATTTTCACTACAGGGGGACTTTAACAATCTTTTTGACTGAATATACTTAAGTTCTGATCCTTGATTTCACTTACATTTTTAGTTCAAATCAAAATTTTTTAAATATTAATGATGACATAACATACAACTTAACATAACATATATTATAAAATACACTGCATAAGCTATTGGTATCAGGCCATTTTTTTTTGGTCAACAGTGGTCAATAAAGACCTAACATTATTAGGAAGAGCTGGAAGCAAACAATAGAAAATTAGTCCCTGCAGACTGCATTCACCTTGTCTCCCACTAAAGAAATGGCCATCATTAAAGAGCTAAAGTTTCCATCCAAACGAAATCAACCATGAAAGGAGCGATACACTTTCCAAACCAGCTTGAACACATCTAATGTAACAAATTCACATTGTTTATTGCAATTAAGTATGTGAGATCAGTCAGAAAAGAGTTATAAATGATGTTAGTGTGTGAATGGTCATGCAACGGTTCATGTCCTCAGGGTCTCTTTAACACACACACACACACACACACACACACACACAGAGAGAGAGAGACAGGAGGGGCAGCAGCTGGTCAGTAGATGGGCAGGTGGTGGAAGACTGTGAGTGTGTGTGTGTGTGTGAGAGAGTGATAGAGACAGTAAAAGGATCAGTGAGCACTGAGGAACAGAGTCATGGTGTTAAAAATAACTTATCTTTCTCTCTCAGTAAGCCTAAAAACTGCTCTGACCCTCAGAACACTCCAACACACTTATTAGACGCTCTCTGGAGGACATGATTCTGATTAGTCCAGTATGGCATTCTGGAGTCAGATATTCATTTAATGACTGTATAACTTATGGATAATTATGTTTTATTTAGTGATTCAGAAAATAGTCATGTAATAAACAGGTTAAATGTACAGTCAGCCAGTAATTACCGCAAACTAAATGGCTTAACATCAGGGTTTATTTTGCCATAATCACTAACATACACCATCCAGAACTTAATCTGAACTATCATTTGGGGTCAGTACTTAAGTATAAATTTTTTAATTCAGCAAGGATGCAGTTAATTGATCAGAGGTGAGACTGAGTAAAGAAATGTATAATGTTACAAAAGATTTCTATTTCAAATAAATGCTTTACAATCATCATCACATGGTTCCCACAAAAGCACAACTGTTTTCAACATTGATAATAATAGCACGTGTTTCTTGAGCTGCAAATCAGCATAAAAGGGCAGGAGGGAGAGAGAGAGAGAGAGAGTAAACTCAGTAAACAGGTGAAGTTGATTTCTTGACAGGCCACATAGGAGCTGTCTGAGTTCTCACACAGAGAGAGGAGTACAAGTTAGAGAGAAGGAGTGAAGAAATGACAGAGGAGGATGAGTCAGGTGGGCTGCATCCGGAGGACACGTGAACTGACAATGCAACACACATCTGAGTGGAAAATCTGGGATGAGCACCAGTGCCAGATATGGATAGATGATGGAGATCTGCAGCTGCGGTTCTCACAAATAGGCTGCAGGTCTGTTCTGTTTCGGTCAATGACAATGGGGGAAAACAATGAGAAATGCAAATAACAGGACAGCAAGATAAATAGATCTATCAACCTTTTTACTGATGGCCCATATAGACTTTATCCTAGAAGACCAGTAACAAAGCTAAGGTAAATTAAAATATGATACGGGTTCTCTTGGAATGAGGATAAACATGGCTTTGTGTGAGGAGTTATTGGCTGCTGAGAGCATGAAACAAAGTAACCAATAATTAATGCATTAATACATTTCAGTGTTGCTTTTCACTTTATTTTGTAAAAATCTAAATTTTCAGTATTGTGTTATACTGATGTTCAATATAATAACAAAGGAAAGGAAAAATAAACTAAGGGAATGTCTAAAGGGGGAAAAAGGTCATTTAAAAAAAAAAAGGCTTGCACAAAAAATAAATCAATAAATAATTGCAGAAAGGAGCAATAAAAATGGACCCTGGGAGAAAAAAAGCAGGAGAGTGATGTCCTATTAAGGCAAGCGTCTGATGCCAACCTCACTGCATGACGGCGAAACCACTGGAAACTCTTATCAGACGAGCTGCTGTGTTTACAGAAAAAGATTCGTACTGCCAAGACACTGAGAGAGACAGAATTCCACACATTCCCTATATTAACATTGTGAGAGAGACTCTTCTAAGTTTACTTTGCACTAGCTGTGTTTGCAAAGGCGACCATCACTATTTACTAGTGCTTGTGCTGATTTGAATAAACCCCAACACTAAGTTTTTGTCATGCCAATAAAGCAGTTGAATTTGCATTGCCAGAAAGAAAGAGCACTGAATGAACTGCAACAGTTTCCCATGGCTAGGCGCTCCAAAGTCATGAGCTGTACTTAAAACCCTGCAATTTTCCCTATAAATGCGTAAACGGTAAACACTGATGGCCTTTTAGCATGACCCAGCATTCCTTTCTCTTGCGTCTATTTGTTATTTGTCAGTCTCGCGAGTGGAAAGGGGTGGACAAAACAGCAAACATCCCCCCCAAACCTTCCGCAAATAGGCCACTTACAGTGATGACTACTAACAGCTATTTTCTCTTCATAGAAAAAATAGGGGGGAAAAAACTCCTTCCTGCAGTTCACAAAACTCTTAGAACTAAGTGCTATTCACAATAAAAATGGGCAACAAAAATGAGCAGTTCTGGACTTATAAACAAAGAGTATGCTGTCAACTGGTCAGTGAAAGAAAGAAAGAAATCAATAAATAAATAAATTAATCAATTAAAATAAATAAATAAATAAATAAAAAAATGTAGTGTCAGTTAGTCCATCTCACTTTCTGGTTGTCCAGCGGACTTTGAATCCTTTTGTTAAGAGCATTCCAGACAAAGCACACATTTTCCACACACTTCACATAAACCAATTAGCTACATATCAACAAATAAAGAGTCAAAGATGTAAGGTTTGTGCATTAAGTCTTCATAACACACACAAAACAGAGATAGAGGACAAGCGGTCACAGGAAGGGAAGTAATCCTGCTTTAAAAGAGCACGGTTGATCTGTGGACACCATCTGCCCTGACTGCAGACGGACAGAGAGAGAAGCATCATGGCTAACTGACCACTAACACTGTCCAGCCGTACTATCAGACAGCCGCATGTCAGTCACACCAAGACTCTCACAAAGAACCGTGTCTCATTTCCTGGAAATGAGACATCCCTTCCTATGAGGAGCAGAACAACTAGCAGTGGTGAACCACTTCCTTCAGGTTTTACACCACATCCTGTTTAGTGGTTTAGATCAAGCCTCAACTTCCTTAACAGGTGCTGTTTTTCTTAAATGCACCTAAAATGACTTAAAAAGGTCTAGAATATACAAGCGTGAGAACAGCTTACAGATGAAGTTACTGCATCCCAGAACAACAGGATATAGATGTAGGCCTATATATACAAATGCATCAAATAGATTTTATTTGAGGAAAAAAAAAATCATATTTTAAAAAATAAAATCGATATATTAAACATTTATATATAATATATTATATATATAAAGAACTAAATTAGGAGATACTCAGGGGCTTCTGGGAGCATTTACATGAGTCATGAAAATATTTTTCTCTCAAATAGCATAGCACTGGAAACATTTTTATAATTTTTATGAATTGGTTCTATTGGATAGTTTATCTAAATAAAAACTGGAAAAAAATAAAAATAAAAATAATAAATACACACTGACCCACCCAAAAATGAATATTCTCATAATTTCACCCGTCACTTGAATGGCTTTCTGTGGAACATAAAAGAAGATATTTTGAAGAATGTTGGCAACTAAACAGATTTGGTTCTCACTGACTTCCATTATATGGTCAAAATAATACAATGGAAGTCTTTTTGGAATAAAATGGAAACTGTTTTGTCACCAAAATTCTTCATAATGTTTTCTTTTGTGTTCCACGGAAGAAACAAAGTCGTATAGGTTTGGAATGACATGAGGGTGTATAGTATAGTATACATTTATTTAATGCCATGTCAGCATCTAAGGCTAATTTCATGGCAAAAACAATTAAAAAATACAATTATAACAAACACAATATAAACCAGCAAACAAACAAACAAGTTATATTACACAAGATTTTTTTTTTACATTCATGAGGGTGTGTAAATAATGACAGAATGTTGATTTTTAGGTGGACTTTCCCTTTAAGTTTGATAGCATCACAACTTTTAGTTTGAAGATCCCAAATTCCACAATTATAGCCTTAGACAAGCAAACAGATTTTCTTCCAAACCAGCACAGATGCAAAAACATCTGCAGATATCATCTTGGTCTAATAGTATGGCAAAATGAACATAACCCACCCAACAGAACAAAACCACGCCAAGAGCACATACTAGTTATATTTCACTTCAAAATCAAAAGAATAGAAAAAAACAAGTGAAATTATATTTTGCATAAAAATTATAAGTCTATGTTTTAGGCTATTCATATATTTTGCATTGAGACATTACTTTCCCCAATTTTACCATTAACATTATGCCAAATCATTACTGTAATGAGCAAAAAAAACACTGATATATTATTTAAATTGTAAAGTATTTACATAACACATTTGTACCTCCTTTATGCTGAAACTAAATACAAATCATAATACTGCAGTATTTTTCAACGCAATGCAGTTAAAAATATATATAAATTTAAAAAACATAAAAAATTTATATATAATATAAAAATTAATAAATACAATATTAAATAATCTGATCAGAATCACTACTGGAAATGCAGGTTAAAACATTTTAATGGTAAAACATCTGGGCCATTTACAGTAACAAGTCTTTGGTGGAGGAAATGTGTTTAATTGTGAACTTGTGAACATGAACTTGTCACAATACAAATAATCTTAAAGGTCCTAAAACAGGCCTTATGCATGGGTCTTTCTTGTGTACATTCAAAAGTAATTTATTACTAGGGCTGAGTATCGTTCAAAAATTTTCGATACGATACCGATACCTTAACTTCGATACCGGTTTCTGAATGATACTTTTTTCGATACCAATTTTATGAAATCAATTTTAACAAGATTACAATATCTAAAAAAAAAAAACTTGCTTGTTGATGTTTATACAAACTCAAAGACTCATCTCCTGAGCCACTGCACAAAGGAACAAAATGTAACCAAATCAGTGCAAAATAGTTTTAATAAAGCTCAAATAGTCTTCAGTTTACACATCTGTTAGGCTACATTTACACTAGTTAGTGTTCGTGTTAAACGCATAGCTCAGACAGAATGATGATTTCTATTTATTTTCCACTGATTTACTGATGAGCACACACTGCTTATGTTCTCTCTTCCATGATCACTGCTCTGACTCAGAGGTAATAACATATTTAATTTCAGCAACATTACATGGCCAAAACACACATTAGACGGCAATCGGAAGTCATTACAAACACTCGATGGGGGTTTAAAGTGAGCTTTGAGTAAAAGCGGAATATAAATCTTATTTATTGTCTTATGTAGCATGATGCTACAGTTTGCATGAATGGTCACATAACACGTGCTTTCGGTCGTGTAACATTAGTATGAACGGACATCTGCATATGATCAGAACTCCACGCAGCTCCCGTGCTACTCTCCATTGGAAATGAATGACCGGTCTGTCGCTTGTCGGAGCTAGTGGAAAGCTGGCTTGAAACGCAGTGGAATCGCCTGTACAACGAGGATTGTTTTCATTTTAAAACAAACGCACCAGTGTAAATGTAGCCTTACATCTATGGGGGCTGGGACGCATTCACACTACAGCCTCACGTGTGCGCCACATCTCTGTACGTAACCGGTGTTAACTAGTAGGTGTGTTCGACTTGACGCGGACCGACTGTGCAGACCGATCTGTGTTTTACAGTACCACGAGTAGTTCTATCCATACTTGATTGCTGTGTTCGATACATCGATACGACGATGTATCGTCACAGAGATTTGACGATACGAGTATCGATACAGCTGTCCCTGTATCGATATTGTGGCACATGTGCAGCAGTGGACCGCGCTTAATCTGAATACAAGAACAACGTTTAAAATTGAGCAGAAAAGTGCGAGGTTTCTAAAAAAGAATGAATAGAGCATAATATATAGTAGTGAGCGCGGATGGCGGTGGGTCGGGTAATAAAAAAAATGCATTCTGATTATTTGCAGGTGGGTCGCGGGGTGGATAAAACATTAAGGATGCAAGTATTAACTACATTTTCTAAATTTTTATGAACGTGTTTTAAATAGGCTACAGAAATTTAATAAACTGTAAATTAACATTAAAAGTTTATCAACAAAACATTTAGTTAAGAGCAGTAAGGGATTCTCTGTCTTTTGTTGTTTGATTAACATTAATAAAAGACGGCACAGCTTTATTAGGCTGCTGTCACAAGACCTATTTCATGGATCCAATACTGATACCCATGCGTTTTATTTTGCAACTGTTTACATTAACTTAAGACAAAACCGACAGTACTTTCTCAATTTGGTACTCACAGTACGTGCTTTGGATGTGACTGTGAGCGCACGCGCCTCCTAACCCTAACCCTAACCCTAAGCAAGTCTTATCGAAAGCAAATATTCTGTGATAAAGTAATCCATATGAAACCAACGCGATGTCCAGTTTTTCACATCTACCTTCATTATCTCTAATGCGACCACGCCCACGCGCTGAGCGCTATTGATATTATAATCATCCACGTGAAGCGCGCGGCGTGTAAACGCCCACATCACAGCAAACAGAGCAGCAAGACCTCAAGCTTTACTGTTCGCGTCACGCTGAGAGGAATAAGACAGAATTCACCTCAAGAAGCTTTGGATTACCTCAGGAAAAAACAATGCAGCGGCTTGATCCAGCAGTGATCATAAACATGAGTAAGTCTTTTTTATTAACCTACTTGTATTAGTTTTCACATTACTTGTACACATTTTACTAGTTAGACTTTCTCCAAACTATAATTCCTGACTAAATGTATAATCAAGT
>NW_015505263.1:377783-411622 GCF_001515645.1 Sinocyclocheilus grahami | reverse complement strand
TTGATCCAGCAGTGATCATAAACATGAGTAAGTCACTTTTATTAACCTACTTGTATTAGTTTTCACATAACTTGTACACATTTTACTAGTTAGACTTTCTCCAAACTATAATTCCTGACTAAATGTATAATCAAGTGAAACATTATGAAGTTTCATTCACAGCATCTAAATGTCACGATGCCAGGATGTTTTTTTATGTTCTATAGCAGACAGAAATACGATATAAAAGTAATATGAGTTATAATGTCACTAGCCTAATGTCAGTAAGAATTATTAGTCAAAACTTTACTGTGATAGGATATTCTCTGTTCACGAATATAGCTATATATGTTTATAACTATAGTTTTTGGATTGTATAGGTCTACATACAAAGCATGCTTGTGTTTGTGAATGTAACTAAGCTTCTGTTCATGAAGATCTGTTCTGGTGTAAATATTTTGAATGTGTTATACCCGTGTCTTATGGAGTAATGACGCTGAAATGTTTGAAACTGTTTTAATTTTCGTTTAGGACTGTGGCTGCATCACCGGCATCTTGCACAAGAAAGGCACACGCACGTCGTTCAGTTTTGAGTTTGCTGGACTGAGTAACTGAGTAAGTGCACAGTATAGTAATTGTATTATTCCTAGAATATGTGGTAATATTATTTGTGGTTGATAGTGTAAGAATTGGCCAACTCCGTTCAGAATTTTAGAGTAAGTGTGCATTCACTATTTTACAGATTTTACTTTCATTTGATTTAGTTACTTTGTGGTTAAATATGTTTGCTATGTGGTAATTGTGTTCTTTGTTTAGATAAATTAGTACTAGTATCAGTGAACATCATAATAATGTTAATAATGTAGTTTGTGTAAACAGCATGCTGGCTTTTTTATTTCAGATGTGAGAATAACAGTGCAAAAGAACCTGTTGCAAAGAGAGCCAAAGCAAATAAGCAGCCCACTTGGTCATGGAAACCAGAGACTGACGTTGACATGTTCCACAGGCTCTGAGATTCCTGCCCCGCACAAGAGCCTGGACCCCAGCTAAGACCATAAGTCACTGAAATAAGGCCATAAAACACATACAGAACATTTGTTCACAGGACTATTGAGAACAGATCTTGAAGTCTAGAGTTTTTGCATCAGAATGATGTGAAAATCATCTTGTTTACTCACTCACAGAAAACAATATATTGATTTAAATTTTCTAAGACACTTTTTGTGTAGAAAAGGAATATGCGAGGGGGCGTGAATGGTCATGTATAATGAGTGATTCACACCTGAGAAGACAAAGGCCTGCAGCTCATTATGCAGGCCTTTGTCTTCTCAGGTGTGAATCACATCAGTATACATGACCATTCACGCCCCCTGGCATATTCTTTTCTACACAAAAAGTGTCTTAGAAAATTTAAATCAATATATTGTTTTCTGTGAGTGAGTAAACAAGATGATTTTCACATCATTCTGATGCAAAAACTCTAGACTTCAAGATCTGTTCTCAATAGTCCTGTGAACAAATGTTCTGTATGTGTTTTATGGCCTTATTTCAGTGACTTTAAAATTTTAGTTTTTCACTAAGCACGCATAAATGTTGTTTTCTCAAAAACACAATCACATACATACATACATGCTGCTCACATATTATTGTAGCCCAGTTTGTGCTGATTATGGTGCTACTAAACTTAGTCATTAAAATGTTTATTAGCAACTGAAAAAAGCACAAATGTCAGGACATGTCAAAACTTCTCCAGGGCCCAAAACACCCTCAGACCCCAGAGGGTTAAAAAGACGTCAAAATAATAAATTGTGACAATGCAACAATGACCGATTAGGCAATTGACAATTATGTCAACTGTCCCGAAAACGCGAGCTAAAGTCTTCTATCGCAGAGTGCAGCAGCTCTAGATGCGTCGATGTGAAGTGAAAGTCAAAGAGAGAAGACCTGGTACAGCTGAATCATTTACGCTGTTTTTATCTGATGGTTTGTGTGGATTTATTTACTCATCTAACCTACACACTATATTGAATAAAGGTTTTGCAGTAATTTCCCTCATTTCTACTTGTATTAGTTTTCACATAACTTGTAGACATTTTACTAGTTAGACTTTCTCCAAACTATAATTCCTGACTGTCACGGTGTCAGGATGTTTTTTTATGTTCTATAACAGACAGAAATACGATATAAAAGTAATATGAGTTATAATGTCACTAGCCTAATGTCAGTAAGAATGATTAGTCAAAACTTTACTGTGATAGGATATTCTCTGTTCATGAATATAGCCATACATGTTTATAATTATAGTTTTTGGATTGTATAGGCCTACATACAAAGCATGCTTGTGTTTGTGAATGTAACTAAGCTTCTGTTCATGAAGATCTGTTCTGGTGTAAATATTTTGAATGTGTTATACCCGTGTCTTATGGAGTAATGACGCTGAAATGTTTGAAACTGTTTTCATTTTGGTTTAGGACTGTGGCTGCATCACCGGCATCTTGCACAAGAAAGGCACACGAGTGTCGTTCAGTTTTGAGTTCGCTGGAAAATCACACTGAGTAAGTGCACAGTATAGTAATTGTATTATTCCCAGAATATGTGGTAATATTATTTGTGGTTGATAGTGTTAAAATGTTAGAATAGGCATTGTTTTCTCATGAAGTATGCATACTATACTAAGGTACTGTGGGGAATACACCACTCTTGCCTTCACCTGCATCTCTCAAAGGAAGGGGGCACTCGTTCAGTTTTCAACTCCATTCAGAATTTTAGAGTAAGTGTGCATTCACTATTTTACAGATGTTACTTTCATTTGATTTAGTTACTTTGTGGTAAAATATGTTTGCTATGTGGTAATTGTGTTCTTTGTTTAGATAAATTAGTACTAGTATCAGTGAACATCATAATAATGTTAATAATGTAGTTTGTGTAAATAGCATGCTTGCTTTTTTATTTCAGATGTGAGAATAACAGTGCAAAAGAACCTGTTGCAAAGAGAGCCAAAGCAAATAAGCAGCCCACTTGGTCATGGAAACCAGAGACTGACGTTGACATGTTCCACAGGCTCTGAGATTTCTGCCCCGCACAAGAGCCTGGACCACAGCTAAGACCATGTGATGCACACACTCCCAAAATGATGTGATAGTTATATATATTCTAAATAAACTACAAACAAAAAAATAGATACATTTCTTTTTCCTCATT
This sequence comes from Sinocyclocheilus grahami, assembly GCF_001515645.1. Lineage (NCBI taxonomy): Eukaryota > Metazoa > Chordata > Actinopteri > Cypriniformes > Cyprinidae > Sinocyclocheilus > Sinocyclocheilus grahami. Next base: position 408,442 of record NW_015505263.1, on the reverse strand, counting down.
ATTTCTTGTAGCAATTCCCTCTCAGTCACTCACCTGACAGCTCATTATGCAGCTCATTATGCAGCTCATTATGCAGCTCATTATGCAGCTCATTATGCAGCTCATTATGCAGCTCATTATGCAGCTCATTATGCAGCTCATTATGCAGCTCATTATGCAGGCCTTTGTCTTCTCAGGTGTGAATCACTCATTATACATGACGATTCACGCCCCCTCGCATATTCCTTTTCTACACAAAAAGTGTCTTAGAAAATTTAAATCAATATATTGTTTTCTGTGAGTGAGTAAACAAGATGATTTTCACATCATTCTGATGAAAAAATTCTAGACTTCAAGATCTGTTCTCAATAGTCCTGTGAACAAATGTTCTGTATGTGTTTTATGGCCTTATTTCAGTGACTTTAAAATTTTAGTTTTTCACTAAGCACGCATAAATGTTGTTTTCTCAAAAACACAATCACATACATACATGCTGCTCACATATTATTGTAGCCCAGTTTGTGCTGATTATGGTGCTACTAAACTTAGTCATTAAAATGTTTATTAGCAACTGAAAAAAGCACAAATGTCAGGACATGTCAAAACTTCTCCAGGGCCCAAAACACCCTCAGACCCCAGAGGGTTAAAAAGACGTCAAAATAATAAATTGTGACAATGCAACAATGACCGATTAGGCAATTGACAATTATGTAAACTAATAAAAGACGGCACAGCTTTATTGGGCTGCTGTCACAAAACCTATTTCACGGATCCAATACTGATACCCATGCGTTTTATTTTGCAACTGTTTACATTAATTTAAGACTAAACTGACAGTACTTTCTCAATTTGGTACTCGCATTACTCATCTAACCTACACACTATATTGAATAAAGGTTTTGCAGTAATTTCCCTCATTTTAAAGTCGAAAGCTGTGGGAATGAGTAATGCAATGTATGCGCAATCCCGCAACGAAATTCAGGATCTGATTAAACATAATATACAGAGACTTGTGAAATAGATTTTGATGACTTTTCAAAAACTTTTTGAGTTTATTTATTTTTACAAAACTTTCTAGGTCTGGAAATTGCTGTTCAATGACTTTTCCAGGTTTTTCATGACCGTACGAACCCTAATGTGATGATCGGGTGCGGTTATCTAAATCAGACAAAAATACAGGTGCGGGCGGTTGGCGGGTGGATAATTTATTTGAAGCTGCGGATTCGGGTGACGTTTTAGCTCATCCGCGCATCACTAATAGATAGGCTATAACAAGGTTTAATCTGGCCGCAGAGGAACACAACTGGGTTGCCTGATATAAAGAGACGTAATCCCCGAAACAGAGCTTCACACTTGCGCAATACGGAAATATCTGCTAAGTGTGCTACTTATCTTTGTCAACCTGGCAACCAGGTGCATGCGCGCTCTCTCTCTCTCCACTGTGGATAAACGCGCTTGCTTTCTGAAAATACTGGTTTTAGTTATATCTGCTAAGTGTGCTACTTATCTTTGTCAACCTGGCAACCAGGTGCATGCGCGCTCTCTCTCTCTCCACTGTGGATAAACGCGCTTGCTTTCTGAAAATACTGGTTTTAGTTTTAGCTTGCAGTTTAACGATCTCCACTTCAATATTCTATTCTCAGAAAAGTGTAATTCATCAAGTGATCATTTATGAGAGATAGCGAGAGAAAGAGCGGGCGAGAGCGAGGCTGTGTATGTATGAATTACCACCGTTTTGCCATGTTTCTCTATTAACAGTAAGACCATGTGATGCACACACTCCCAAAATGATGTGATAGTTATATATATTCTAAATAAACTACAAACAAAAAAATAGATACATTTCTTTTTCCTCATTATTTCTTGTAGCAATTCCCTCTCAGTCACACACCTGAGAGCTCATTATGCAGCTCATTATGCAGCTCATTATGCAGCTCATTATGCAGCTCATTATGCAGCTCATTATGCAGCTCATTATGCAGCTCATTATGCAGCTCATTATGCAGCTCATTATGCAGCTCATTATGCAGGCCTTTGTCTTCTCAGGTGTGAATCACTCATTATACATGACCATTCACGCCCCCTCGCATATTCCTTTTCTACACAAAAAGTGTCTTAGAAAATTTAAATCAATATATTGTTTTCTGTGAGTGAGTAAACAAGATGATTTTCACATCATTCTGATGCAAAAATTCTAGACTTCAAGATCTGTTCTCAATAGTCCAATGTTCTGTATGTGTTTTATGGCCTTATTTCAGTGACTTTAAAATTTTAGTTTTTCACTAAGCACGCATAAACGTTGTTTTCTCAAAAACACAATCACATACATACATGCTGCTCACATATTATTGTAGCCCAGTTTGTGCTGATTATGGTGCTACTAAACTTAGTCATTAAAATGTTTATTAGCAACTGAAAAAAGCACAAATGTCAGGACATGTCAAAACTTCTCCAGGGCCCAAAACACCCTCAGACCCCAGAGGGTTAAAAAGACGTCAAAATAATAAATTGTGACAATGCAACAATGACCGATTAGGCAATTGACAATTATGTCAACTGTCCCGAAAACGCGAGCTAAAGTCTTCTATCGCAGAGTGCAGCAGCTCTAGATGCGTCGATGTGAAGTGAAAGTCAAAGAGAGAAGACCTGGTACAGCTGAATCATTTACGCTGTTTTTATCTGATGGTTTGTGTGGATTTATTTACTCATCTAACCTACACACTATATTGAATAAAGGTTTTGCAGTAATTTCCCTCATTTTAAAGTCGAAAGCTGTGGGAATGAGTAATGCGATGTATGCGCAATCCCGCAACGAAATTCAGGATCTGATTAAACATAATATACAGAGACTTGTGAAATAGATTTTGATGACTTTTCAAAAACTTTTTGAGTTTATTTATTTTTACAAAACTTTCTAGGTCTGGAAATTGCTGTTCAATGACTTTTCCAGGTTTTTCATGACCGTACGAACCCTAATGTGATGATCGGGTGCGGTTATCTAAATCAGACAAAAATACAGGTGCGGGCGGTTGGCGGGTGGATAATTTATTTGAAGCTGCGGATTCGGGTGACGTTTTAGCTCATCCGCGCATCACTAATATATAGGCTATAACAAGGTTTAATCTGGCCGCAGAGGAACACAACTGGGTTGCCTGATATAAAGAGACGTAATCCCCGAAACAGAGCTTCACACTTGCGCAATACGGAAATATCTGCTAAGTGTGCTACTTATCTTTGTCAACCTGGCAACCAGGTGCATGCGCGCTCTCTCTCTCTCCACTGTGGATAAACGCGCTTGCTTTCTGAAAATACTGGTTTTAGTTTTAGCTTGCAGTTTAACGATCTCCACTTCAATATTCTATTCTCAGAAAAGTGTAATTCATCAAGTGATCATTTATGAGAGATAGCGAGAGAAAGAGCGGGCGAGAGCGAGGCTGTGTATGTATGAATTACCACCGTTTTGCCATGTTTCTCTATTAACAGTGAAGCTGTGGCTTTATTTCCTTTAGAAACAACGATGTTTCAATTCTGCGGAGATGAAATTCAGTGCAGTCCCGTATCGTGATACGCATCGTATCGTGGCCTCTGTATCATGATACATATTGTATCGTGACTTTGCTGGTGATACACAGCCCTAACCACGAGAGCTAAAGAGAGCAGACCTCTTCTAGTCGAACACACCGACTAGTGCTGCAGGCTTATTGGCTCACTGACACTGATGAGATTAACCCCTTAGGTATCGAAATTTGGTACAGAACGACGAGACGTTTTTCGATACTCGATGGTATCAAGGCAATTCGGTCGGTGCCTAAAAAGTATCGAACTCGATACCCAGCCCTATTTATTACTGGCTTTAGCTGATTGTGAAATCTTTGTCCAGATCAAAACAGCCATGACGGCAGTGCAAAAGAAATCAACCTAACAGCTAGTTGAGAGAATTTCACTCAAATGTAGTGATTTCAGGCAACATGAGTAAATGTGGTCAACATAATGAAAACTTTATGTAAATGAGCAGCAAATCGATGCATCAACCACCAATAAGAGTGAAGCCACAGGAGCTCACATGATCAGAGACGAGCCAGACTGCAGATGGCAGTGGTATGGCAGTCAGAGCCTCAGAAGTGACAATGAGGAGTCAAAATCCCAGACACGCCGCTGGGCTCTCAGAGGAATATGAGCATTATACGTCTCTCAGACGCTGGCCAGACTCGCTCATAGCTAGACGCTGAGGGGAGGCGCTCAAAATACCCTGCATTCAGGAGATGGTTGCTGCTGGTTGTTCAGAGGGCTGGACTGCGTGTCACAAACCTGTGTGCATATGGAATGAATGTGGGAGCTGAAGCGCTGATCTCAGGTCAACAGGTCGGTGCAGTGGTCAACACTGCGTGCGCTCAGCTTACAGACACAGAGTCCAGTCGACAGGAGCTGAACAAGCAACTATTCACATTTATCCTTATAAAGAAACAGAACGGTGACACTTTCACTCTATATTTGGATTGTTTTGAAACAACATCACAATAAACTGCTATTAACTGGAAGGCAAGTGAGTCTATAGCCACATGGACATCTAGTCAAAGGTCAAAAGTTCACATTAAAGAATGACAATATGACATTTGTTTTGTGATAAAATTAACAGATCAAAATTTGCGACCTTGTTTCATATTAAAAGTAACAAAGGCCAAAGCTTATTGTAAATATTTTATGGTAGGCATGCTACAAATAAATGTTCATTGATACTTTGTTATTAAAATTAAGAAATCGATATTGCCAGCCCTAGCATCCATACAGCTGACGTTTACCTTTTGTAGTTTATCCACATTGAAATAGAAACGGACTCTTTGGGGGTGTCAGAAATTAACCCCATATTGGCAAGAGATTAAAAGGAATCTGGAAGCTGTTTTTGAAGTAGAGATTGTTTTTAATTGTGAATCTCTATATTTGGGTAACATATAATGCATATGTAACATTTGAGAAATTTGTTTTCAAGATTGAGGGCATACATACTCTGTATATACATACTCTCCATAGTAACATTAAGGTGTTTTCATTTATTTATTTATTTATTTTTTCTTTCTTTCTGAGAAATTATGTATGTCATAAAAAACATATTCCTTCCAATTCCACATCTGAAATGTATAACATTCCACACAGACAATTTTAATGGAAAACAAATAGCTGAAATGGTCAGACAGTCAAAATTACTATGAAAAATTTATTTATTATGATATGCTATCAAAATGAAATAATGTTTTCAACAATTTACTTTGTAAAGGGACTTTACAAAAAAAAAATAGAGTGGGACTTAATTTTATCCTTGTGACAGGTGGTTTGAGGGGAGGAGTATAAAAACAAAAGGACAATCATTTTAAAGGCAAACCAGTTATGTTTAAAAATTGCATTTTGTATTTGGAAAAATGTGCACGGACGATTGTGCACAGTAAGACCAGAAACTTGTGTTAAGAAAGTACATGGGGTCAGTTTCAATTTTCTGTTGACTTATTTTCAGTCGATAAGATATATTTAACACAAAACTCCAAATATGGAACCAAAAACACAAATTCTTCCTAATCACACCATGAAAACTCCAGCGCAGCCATGCGAGTGCATTCACATAAGAGAGATGTAAGATAAGAGGAACAGCGGTCTTGGCCAAAACTTGTCACAGTTTATCACTGAACATATGGTGTGAGCGCTGACTACCACTCAAACGCAAACAGCTTTAACTGGACAGCAGGAATGCAGATGGAGCGCATCAACTCAAGCACGCTGCTGCAGGGGAAAAACATGCATTTATATTCTAACAGTGAATAATAAGCACTTGAGAGATTAAAATCACTCAGCAAAACTTGTGTGATACTGTAAAGCATCCAGCATGAGGGACAGAATGACAGGAAACTCACAGCCTGGCCCACAAATAGGCAACTTCCTGCATAAATGACAACAATGGAAGGCCCGCCCCTTTGTCAATCCGGTCTACTCAGCACCTAAAGTTTAGCTTTGGGTTTTACTATGGATGAGGTTATGTAACTATTCATTTCAAGCTTGAGTAAATCTGTCCAAAACTGGACAACGCACTTAAACATGGGTAAAAATGGAACTTTGTCTATTTTCCCTTCTTTGGAAGGGAGTTGCCCACAGTATCGTACCCCTTTTAAATTGTCCAAAACAAATCTCTCACAACCGAGGTGGCTAAACCTGTAATTACAGTCCTTATTTGAGTTCCCAGAGTGCATAATGTATGGCGCACAGACCTCTGCTGAGCTCCACAGCAGCAGCCTGCAATTAGTAAGACCAGAATAAATAAATTCCACTGGAGCCACATCTGAGAGCCCAGGCGCCTCCGAATGTTATCCCTGAAAGTGTGCGCTCCGTGTGTAGAACGCAATAGCAAATTAGCAAGCAAAGGCAGCACTGAAATGTCCTCTGTGATTGTTGAAATCAGAACAATTTAGTCCCTTCCTGCGTTCCCAAAAGAATTCACATTCCCACAGACCGGCACACACAAATCATTTCCATGCAATTTGCTCCAAATGTCGAGCAGCAGAAATAAAAATTAAAAAAAAAAGGGAGAAGGACATGTAAAACCAGGCTGGTTCGTGAGCAGAATGGTCTCACCTGTGGACATAGTGGAGCTTATGCACAGAATCGATTGCTAGAACCATCTCAGCCAGGTAGAATCGAGCCATGTCTTCTGGTAAACGGTCCTCAAACTTGCTGAGAAGAGTCAAGAGGTCACCACCCACATAGTAGTCCATCACCAGGTACTGCAGAAGACAGACATGTCAGAACTAAATAGTGTAAAAGCAGACAGACACCAGATACAACAGAAATGTGCAGGCCCAGAATTGTACACTGAAAGTTAGAGCCGCCGATAGAGAGAACGATGGAATGATATAGAGCTAGACAGAACGATAGGTAAAATGACAGATAGACAGGAGGATAGACAGAATGATAGAAAGAATAGAATGATAGAACGACAGAACAATAGACAGACAGACAGATAGATAAGATAGATATAAAATGACAGACAGACAGACAGATGGATAGACATAAAATGACAGACAGATATAAAATGACAGAGACAGACAGATAGATATAAAATGACAGGCAGACAGACATAAAAAGACAGACAGAGATAGATAGACATAAAACGACAGACAGACAGACAGATAGATAGAACATCGGACGGACGGACAGACAGACAGATAGATAGAAGGCAAAAGCCTACCAGGAAGTTGTCATCCTGAAAGGCGTAGTGCAGTCTGGTGATCCACTGACAGTCTCCATTTACCAGCACGTCACGCTCCTCCCGGAAACATGCTGTCTGGAAATAAGGCGACAAATTTGTTTACAAAACACTCACAACTAAGCTTTCCTCACCAAACTAATTCATTTTGAGATGGAAAGACTCAAGAGTGTTTGTACCTCTGCTCTTTTCAGCATCTCCCACTTGTTGAGGATCTTCATGGCAAACACCTTGTCTGAACTTTTCACCTTTACAACTGCTACCTGTAACGCACCAGAAAACACACAGAGATCTGACACCCAGCTCCTCTATTAAATAAGCATGAGGGGATTTCTAGAGGTCCTGATACGATTATAAGCCGCTTTGTGTTTATGTGCCATCTAGATTTCCAGATCACAAGTGGTTATCAGTGACAGTGGAGTAGAGCTGCACGATTCTGGATAGAGATCGACCGATATATCGGTTTACCGATATTTTTCCCGATATTTAAGCATTTTACAATAATCGGATATCGGTTTTGTAATATCGGATTCACAGATAAACGCGAGAATTGCGTGCAGGATCACCATTGCAGCGCGTCTGAGGGGAAACAACAACGGCGTACACAGATACTTAATTTACTGTAGTTAGTAAACTTTATTTAACATAACAGCCATTAATGCACAAATTAGATGTATTACATAAATGCCTGATATGCAGTTTGTGCAGCTTGGCTCGAAGAAATAGAGACGAACTCACAGAGTCACGTAAGATAATCCATCAAGTCCTGTCCCAATAAAGACGTAACTTTGCGTGAATTAAATAATATGCAGCCATGAATGGGCGCATGTTGGAAATAAAAGTGCTGAATTTAATTCGCTCTCTGTTGTCTATATGCTCATCATCTCATGAAGTCGGAGTCACATAGGCTAAGATAATCCGTCAAGTCCTCTCCCAAGAAAGACGTAACTTTGCATTAATTAAATAATACAGCCATGAATGAGCGCATGTTGGAAATAAAAACGGTAAATTTAATTCTCTGTCTGTTGTCTATGCTCATCATTAGTGAAGCCGCTTTCATATTGTTGTTCACTCACCGGGTTGATGTGGTTGATGCTCAGGAAATGGTCCAGCACGGCCACCGCATGTAACTTTTAACAAGATTCACTTGTTTAAAACACCCTAAATTGTATTAATATTTACTATAGCGCCATTATTTTGCTAAAAAAACATCTAAATAGATACAACTCTATGGAAATTAATTATTTATTATCTCTACGAGCGATCGCAGTTTGAGTATAGTTCTGTGTAAATGCATAGATAAACTGCGCTGTCAGCAGGCATTTCATAATCTAGAACGACAAAAACATTATTAGTAATTCTGATATAACATGCCAGTTGAGAAATGCAATAAAATACAATGTTTTGTTTGTTATATTTCAATATTCCAGAGAATATTATTCTGTGAATTAACATTATCCAGTGAATTATTCTTCACTCTTTAGCCTATTAAACAGCTTATAAACCTACTAAAACTGTAGTTTAAAGTTGATATGACTCTTTTTCTTTATTTATTTTCTCCATTTGAAAACATTAGACTTTCTACATTTATTTTGCCTATTGTTAATATTAGTGTTGCTGCTGATGCTTTAAATAAAATGTTTTTTCATTGCTGTAATATGAAGATTAAATTTAACATGAAAGACTGCTAATTTTCAACACTTTTTTTAAAATGACTGAAAGGAGAAAAAACCAAAGTGAAGTATGGACTTACTTAGTAATTTATTTACTTTACAACAGTAAAGAAATATCGGTTCTGCATATCGGTTATCGTGCACATAAACATGCAAATAATTGGTATCGGGTATAAAATATCAATATCGGTCGATCACTAATTCAGGATGAATTGAGAATCACAATTTTTTTTGTCTCAAATAGAGATCACGATTCTCCCACAATTCTGAACTAAACAGAATAATGTGTGGCAAAATATTATTACTGCAGTCTATTTAAAAGTGTTTAATTAATTTGAATGAATTTAACATTTTAATATACACTACCAGTCAAAAGATTTTGAACAGTAAGATACAAAATACAGCAAAAGCAGTAATACTGTGAAATATTTTTACCATTTAAAATAACTTTCTATTTGAATATATTTTAAAATGCAATTTATTCCTATGATCAAAGCTGAATTTTCAGCATCATTACTCCAGTCTTCAGAGCCACATGATCCTTCAGAAATCATTATAATATGCTGACTTGCTGTTCAAGAAACATTTTATTATTATCAATATTTAAAACACTTGAGTAAATTTTTCCATTTAGCAAGGATGTTTTAAATTTATCAAAAGTGATGATAAAGACATTTATAATGTTACAAAAGATTTCTATTTCAGATAAATGTTGCTTTGAAATCACAGGAGTAAATTACATTTTAAAATATATTAAAATAGAAAGTTATTTTAAATAGTAAAAATATTTCATAATTTTACTGTTTTTGCTGTACTTTGGATCAAATAAATGCAGGCTTGGTGAGCAGAAGAGACTTCTTTAAGATTTTTTTAAAAACATAAAAAAAATTGACTGGTAGTGTATATGTATTTAAAATATAATTTATTTAATATTAAAATTATGAAAAAGTTGTTTGAATCAATGATTCAACGACTCACTCATAAACCTACTGGATGAATCAGCGTTTTTGAACGATTCTCTTGAATAAATGATTCACTCAATTATAAATTTTTTAAGTCACTTTTCACCACCTAGTGGCGAAAAAAAGCAATCGACAAACAAATGTTATGTGACAGTTACGTTCAAACTTGGATTTTGGTCGCGCTACCATAGACAACAATGTTTATATCTGAATTATAAACTTTCATCCCAGTATTTCTGTGATAATATGAATGACTGTAGGACAGAAATAATACTGCGTAGTTGAAAAGACTGTTTGTGAAGCGGTTTCTTAACCAAACATGGCAACTACTCTGTGTGTCAGCGGCAGTACGAACAGAGATTTGAATGATCCGGTAAGACTTTGTCAAAGGTTTATTAGACACGGGAGAATCGTTGTCATTTAGAAATAAGATCGTGTGGTTGTCTGAATCGAGATCGCGATCTTTTAACGATTAATCGTGCAGCTCTACAGTGGAGTGTAAACCTTGAGTTACAGGGCAGGTCAGGTTACTATGGGTGTACACACACACACACACACACACATGATATCATAATATAACTCGTACTGAGGGAAGAAAGCATTCTTCACAAAAATGCTAACTCATGGCTCAACAAGTAAAAACACAATCAGCTGGCAGCAATTCGATCTCAAGCCAGTGGCAATTTCACTGAGAGTCCAAATCCGATTTTAATAACTCACACTATGAACTATGACTATGAAATCTGACCCAAGACACTTTTTATTATGTATATAGGCATGTTTATGCATTTATGTACATCACCAAACACCAATGACTTGTACATACATTATATTAAACAAAAGTATGGAAACAAAGATGGAAACATAATTCATGTATTTAAAAATTGTATTTCCATCTTTGTTGCAACAATTTTGGAAGTGTCTAAAATGACTGCACCCATATTTACAAGTCATTAGTGATGAGTTTTTGTCTCAAGGTCTGCATTTAAAGTCACACCAGAGGTGTTCAATTGGGATTAGGACTTTGCTTTCTGCAGACCAGTCAAGTTCTTCCACACTGACTGAATCAATCATTGTCATGTTAGAATAGAAAAGGGTCCTATCCAAACTGTTGCTATAATATTAGAAGCACACAATTCCCTAGAATATCATTATATGCTTTTACATTAAGATTTGTACTAAGAAATTACTAAAGTAGTCAACCCTGTTTATTAGAAAGGGGTGTCCCAATACTTTTGGCAATATAGTGTATACATACACTGAACAAAATTATAAACGCAACACTTTTGTTTTTGCCCCCATTTTTCATGAGCTGAACTCAAAGATCTATGTACACAAAAGGCCTATTTCTCTCAAATATTTTTCACAAATCTGTCTAAATCGGTGTTACAACACCTGTGCAATAATCATGCCATCTAATCAGCATCTTGATATGCCACACCTGTGAGGTGGACGGATTATCTCGGCAAAGGAGAAGTGCTCACTAACACAGATTAAGACAGATTTGTGAACAATATTTGAATTTTGTCCAGTGTATATAATTTTTATATAATTTTAGCATTTATAATACATAAAATTTTAAATATATACACAGGACAATGTAAAATACATTTATTATTTATATATATATATATATAATGATTTATTAAATATTTAATCTTAAATAATATATAAAATATATAGCATATAATTATTATATATAATAATAGGTTTTGCTGAGAAAAAACAAAATTATAGAGAACATTGATCCAAACACATTCACCTAAATGGCACATAATGGATCAATAAAATAGTTTGGTCCGGACTTTTAAGTGTAAGCATCATGGGGAAAGGAAGGGAAGTGGAATGGACATATATTTGTCTTGAATTTAAGGTGTCCAAGCGAAACAACGGTGTGATTCACTCCCTGCGATTAAATAAGCCAAAACAAGCACACATTGAGAGGTCTGCACATTCCAACCCGAGCCGGGATACGAGCATTATTCCAGACAGAAATCACACTCTTCTCTCTTCCATACACTTGATAGGGATTCAAAATTAACCAAATCCCAAAGGCACGGACCTTAAAAATTCAGTTTACGGTTGCCAAGAGAAGTTATACTATCTGTTACAAGTTTAAGAAAATATCTGATCGAAAGGACCCAGGGACTGGAAAGTGACTTTAAAAATAGCATTCAGAGCACTGGCATTGTGCCCTTGAAACACACAGCATTACATGGGTCAAACTCCCACAATGCAGCCTTTGAAATACAGTTTTGGAAAACTAATTATTACTCAAAAATGACATTTAACTTCTGTCATAACACTGTCAACAGTACGAGATATGTGGGTGGACAAGAGCGAGCAATTCAAATGAAAAAGGCAATGAAAACCAGGGGGAAAAGCAACAGCAAAAACATCTGTTATTCACTCTGATTCACTGATTTTCTGAACACAGATTATTGAATCCTTGGCATCTTTAACTTTGGTCCTCTACTATTACCACTGCTGTAGTACAAAATAACCTAATTTATCACTAATTAACTAACTTTCCTTAAATGGAAACACATCACTGAAAATGTAACTTAAAAATAATTTTTCAATAAGAAAGTTACATGTATTTTTTTAAAAACAATTGTTAATGGCATGAGGGTACAAGACGAAAGCGCATGTATGCATGTCTCCCAGCTATGAAACTGATCAATCAACAATCAATAATCGATTAAATTAATGTCAATCATCAATTAATCACTTATCAGAGAAGAACCAGAGCTCTCATGAGAGATTTAAGCCTGACTCCTGTCAGTGTCTTTATGAAACCAGGATCAGGGCGGCACGGGGCGGCCAGGGTGACAGGTCAACCTTAACTCAGAGACAACCCTTTGACAACTACAAAGAGCTCCGTTCAGAGAGCATGACAACCATCAGCATCTGCTCAGTGTAACTCTCATTCTGCAGATGGTGACGGTGTCACGTTCTGCCAACATAAAATATGCAAGAGTGAAAATAGGTTGATTTTGGCTGCTAAACTGTTAGCTCAGGTTAAACACTTTCACATTTTCACAGGGTAACAAACTGTACTTTACTCAGTTTATGACATGTAAAATAACTTGGCATGCCTTTGGGTCATGAATGAATTCTTTGCCCAAAAAAACAACAATGGCACCACAAGGGTCCTGGCCACTTCTCTGGCACTTAAACGACTGACTGGCTGCATCCCAATTCACACACTTTTACATTTTGTAGAATATGTAGTTCACTGGTAAAAGCACTGGAAAGTTCTAAACTCCACATAAAAATATACTATTTTAAGACATTTTAGACATCAAATGGCAACCCAGCATAATACCAAAATTGTTCATTGCACAACATTTTATTAATAAAAAATAAAAAAAAGACAACAACAAACTTATCAGAACATTTTTGGGTTACAACCCATCACTTGAGAGACACTGCTATATAGTATGGGAATTCAGATCCAGTCATTCACCAGAATCTCAACACAAGACGGACGCTTACCTCGCCGAAAGCTCCTCGCCCAATGACCTTCAGGATCTCGAAGTCCTCCTTGTGCAATCGCATCTGTTTCACTTTAGAGGTGAACGATTTGGCTGTGGAGAGAGAGAGAAGAGGTTATTACTGAAGACGTTCAAATCCATCACTTCATGATGGTGAGCCATAAGGGCCTGATCTTCTCGAAGGGATTTTGTAGCAGTTTCAGTTACAGCACATTCACACAAGTCAAAAGTTCAGAGGCATCTCTGAGCAGGTGTGAAGGACAGATTGATGGTGTTCTGCAATAAAGTCTTGCAGGGATCGAGCTAAAAAAATTGGCCACTGTGACTTGTTTTCCTCACGTGATAAAGTAACTCCATCAATATTTCATGTCCACTTATTTGGCAAGTAGAAGGATAATACAGTCATCCTGCCATTATCAAAAAATAAACCTGTTCAAGGTGGTACGAGAGGTTTTATTTTGCGATAATGAGCAGCTTACAGGCCTATATTTTCATTTCCCCTGACATCTAAATAGATAGAAAAGTCTTGTCACAGAAGTGTTGGTTTAATCATGAATGGCAGCACAAATTTGCCATTTACCCTGTTATTGGGACTGATCCTGACAGTGAGGTTTGTATCTAATAGACTGCAAATCATGATTGTGTACAATCACAAAACATCATCAACAAGTATGGGGCTACTGCAGGACGACTACCTTTAGCAATGAGAATCAATTATTAGCCAACATTATTGTATGAAGCACACAGAATATGATTTACTGTGTGGTGGTTGAGAAGATGCGCAAGGAGTTTCTATTGAAACCTGTGAAGAGGACGCACTCAACTCAAGGATGCATGTGATCACCATCCCAAATGGCCAAGAGCAATTAACACATTTGAATTTGAAACATTTAAGCCAAATAATAAGGCTATAAGAACTATTAAAATGTGTTAAATTAATGCCAGTTAGTCAAAGTTTTTTTTTAGATTAAGCAGTCTATCCATGTCCAGAATATCATAAAGAATTGGGGGTGGGATTTTTTGACTTGAGTAATGAGTAATTAACCACCTAGCAACCACTCAGAACACCTTTGCATCATGTGGCAAGATTTGCACTGGCAAACTCCACTTACATTTTTCCTTCCAAAACTTAAGAAATGTATTTGAGTCCATAAATGATCGCAGTAAGTTTCGGGTAAACTATAAATCATTGTATGATAAAGAGAGGAAAGGCTTCTACGTTCTACTGAAGTAAGATCGTACTGCTACAATGCTGTGTGCTGCGTATGAATGAACTCTATATTGGTCAATGAATGTCACATTGAGTTCAGACACTCACAATCAGACTCAAAGACAGATCTCTTTTCACTTGGACTGCATTAAATCCAGTCTCTTGTACAGACACTGAGCCTTGTGCTGTTCAGTTAACCCTGAAAAATTAAAAACTGACGTAGTTAGCTGAAACCAAAACAGGCTCCAAAATACTGAAGTTACAAACATACTTGGTTTTTAAACGAACCGTTCACCCAAAAATGAACAAAAATATTGCTTGTTCTCATTAAACATTTCCACAAAATATCATATAAACAGATCACTCAGACCATTTATGTAAACTAAGTTGCTTGTTCAGAAATTATAATGTTATTATGATGTCAAAACCATGAGTAGATAACATGATTGCTCATTTTTATGTATCAGCACCTATTAAGTAATCAACAATATTGTTGTTACACATTTCAAGTCTTATGAGGTTATCTAATCTAATTTGTTTCTATGTGTGAGAGAAAAACAGTCAAGGAACTTTCGATCAAAGTGATTTGCTTATATCCCATCAGAAATCCTTCACTAATGGTGCTGCCTCACTTCTATGGAAACAACTGGAGAAAATATAGTATATCTGAGCACTCTCGTCAAACACGCAACTCCAGATTCCACGTTCCTGTTGAAATCACCTGATTAGGATGTGCATTTACTGTCATGCCTTTGGCAAGAGTGTGCCGTTTCTTTAATAACAAACAGCAAGAGGTTCTAAACACGCAACTAAAAATACTGTAAAATGACAGAAAGCAATAACAGTTCATGGCTGGTGTGGCCTAGTGGTTAAAGATATGGGTTGGCTGCTGGTTTTAACCTCTGATCAATGAATTATCATTTGACCAAGTCATTTAACACCACATACTAATTGCAATGAAACAATATTCTACTGACAAATAATCCACAATGAGTAAGACAATTATAGTGGCTTAATGTGGATTTTGGATCAATGAGGTTTCACTGGAACTACCCAGAAAGTCATAACAGAAACAGAAACCAAGTGACAATCAAAATGTCTAATTCCTTATTGCTCTAGCTGGTAAAGAATAAGTGGCACAGCCAATGCAGATTCCCAAAAATCAGGATGGCCGATGCTGATATAATAATATTTCATATACTATAAATATATAGTATATATTTTCATTTCTTGAAAATTTTCACTAAACATGATCAATCAAAATTATTAGATTATCAGTTAATACCAAAAATCTCCCAAGAATTTTATCAGTCTATCAACACAATATTAAGCAAGTAAGATATAGGATATACTGATTCTTTTTCACAAATTCACGATGAAAATGAAGAGGACATTGAGATGGATAACCTAATATGAAGCAAACAAGACGTATCACTTCAAGAGGATGAGCTCCATTAGCCAAAATGTCAGGCAGCTGAGTTGTTGATATGAAATCTACACACACAGCTTTGTGGGATATGAGCAAGATTCCATGTAAACAATGCCGTGACTATCAAATGTTACCACAGTGTCAGGCATCCTTTTACAGGGCATTAGAAACAGATGGAAAACAGACCACCTGGAACTGCCATCACGGCCTCCAATACATCAAACAGGGAAAGTGTATAAAGTCTATTAATAAAGGACAGTTTAAAATTCAAGCCTTCCATAGAAGAACCTACATGGTTTCCAAAGTGTCCAAAACAACTGCAGCACGCACAGGTCGGTGTTCATTTAAGATCTGAATGCAGAAAGCTCAATGTGTATACATCACTGTCACAGTCTCCAGCGTAAGAGGACACAGAGCTGCAAATCAAATGAACCACAACATCTATCTCCAGCAATACCCAAGAGACCATATAAAGGCAAAGACACTGGCAGGATCATTAAAACACGATTTCCATAGAGGGAAAGAAGCGCTTAAAGCCAGACTGCAGAAAGACCTCAGAAATGCTCGTGAGCGCATGCCGTGTTTAAACCTGCTCTGCTCGACTCCAACATCAAGAGCATTTTCACTGTG
This sequence comes from Sinocyclocheilus grahami, assembly GCF_001515645.1. Taxonomy (NCBI): domain Eukaryota; kingdom Metazoa; phylum Chordata; class Actinopteri; order Cypriniformes; family Cyprinidae; genus Sinocyclocheilus; species Sinocyclocheilus grahami. Next base: position 391,816 of record NW_015505263.1, on the reverse strand, counting down.
ATATGTCTGCATTTTGTTCAATGTCTGTAGTGTTACTTCATATACATAAAACTATTCATTTAAGACCCATTACATAAACTGAAATACTATGATTAAGGTGCAATAATTTAAAAGCTACAACAAAAATAACTTGAAAAGCATTGGTTTAAAATCTGAAATCAATAAACAAACAAAAGAACCTGTAGATGTCAATATAATGTGTAATGCAAGTTAATACAATTAAGGGTGTGAATTTATTGGGATCAAATATTTAAATTGTGTTTTTAATCTCAAAAAGACAAGACCATAACATTAGGTCAGGTCAAAAAAGACAAAAATGACATGATCTCCAAACATAAGCCAGCCAGATTTTCTGAAGATCAGTAATGTCATGAAACAAACGGATTTTAACTATGTAAAAAACAACTACTAGTGTTTACACTAGCATTTTCATCTGCGAGAGAGCAAATAACAATGGAGGAACACGTCTGGTCCTAAACCCAATCCGTTCAGGACAGACAAGATTCTTACAATCCCTAAAATCATATTGGTCTTGCCAATCACAGCGCATGACACTCCTAAACAAGAGTTGACTTGCTATAATACAGATACAAGTAAGGACTGAATATAAAGGAAAATCTCGTGATGAGGAGGATTTAACCTTTGAATACGAGAAACCTCCCAAAGTTAATACAAACCTAATCCCAAAATATGAGACCGGTTTTACCTGACAGCAAACCCAACCTGCATAAATAAACTCATCCAGTACATATGAAAGCTAGAACACTGGAAAAGCAGAAGTTGGGGCTGTGACAGGACAACCACATAAAACTGCCTGGGTTGTCAATTTAAACCAGCTGTCCGAGGAAACTCACTACACAGGGGGACTTCTTCAAATACCAGAGGGTAGTTGTTAGTCACCGTTCACCGAGTCAGCCTTTTCTTTCAAACAGTTGGGCCTGAACAGCATCTGTGACTTGCACATTCCTACAATGGCCTTAAAATAAAAGTCTTCAGGCCTCTTTCCAATCAGCAGAGAGAGCATGGAATCACCACACTAATGACTAATTAGTCAACTGATTAGGGCTGGGCAAAAAAATAGATTTTTCGATTAATTGTTTTTTTTAAATGACATCGATTCGATATTGATTCTCAAAAGCCGCGAATCATTCTTTTCCGGGATTTATTTCAGCACACATTTAAAACAAGATCTGATTAACGTGAATCTTATCATTAGTCTTCTCCACTAGATGTCACCCTTATTTACCTTGCGCGATGTTACAACAGAAAGCCTGTCATTCATTCAGCGCTTATCATGGCCATACGCGTGATTCGCAATGCTCTGGTGAAATGTTATAGTAATACTATAAATCTGCGGAAGAATTTGATATCACGCATAGGCGCCATGATTTCCACAATGAATGAATGGTGGATGGCGCGGCGCACTGTTTTGTTTACTACACACATACTAAAGCGCGGATGACGCTCGCGGTGTTTTCAGCTTCTGCCGTCTCACTATATGATGATATGAACACGAATGTCATCTCCAGCTGCTCTGAGAGTCACTTCATTAGCATTTTACCATTTCATTTGAGAAAACTACCATCATATCACATACACACCAGCTGCAAGTTCTTCACGGCAACCCGTCGAAATAAAAGTTTAGTTTAACGTTAAGAAACTGTCAGAATATATTACTATTTAGCAGTCTTAAGAATCAATGCTACTACTGCTAATAAATATTAATAAATCTTTATTTTTAAAGGAATAATCACATCGGTTTTCTTTTTAATTTTAACAGTAAATCTCTGTTGTGCAGCACTTTGTTTGCCAAAAAATAAAAGGGTTTAATTTTCATTTGATTAGGATAAATTAAATTAATGTTTTATGCCTTCATCTGATTACCAGAAAAATTAAGAACATTTTATAGGGCCCTATTATTGTTTAAAAAAGGACACATACAAAAAAAAGTATAGGTTTAAAATACAGGCATGTGGTTCTTAATTTCTTTTTATTAATTCACCATTTGTAAACTGATGTTTACTGTTCATTTTTTAGAAATAGCAATATCATTTGTATTAAAACTATATTCACTGAATGTAATCATAAAATCGAGAATCGAATCGAGAGCTTGCGAAACGAAATCAAATCGGGACATCTGAATCGATACCCAGCCCTACAACTGATGTGTTTAAAAGCACACTTTTATTTTATTTTTTAAGATGCCTGATATATATATCTCTAAAAAGAATAATCAGCATCATTAATCACCTGATTATCTTGAGTAAATAGTTAAAGCAGACGGTATCAATGCCTACTTTGTCTAATACAGTTTGTACTTTTTTTGCCCATTATACATTATAATAATTTGATGCCAGATTTGAGGTAACCCGAGGTTAATGTTTCCCTCATGAGTACAGCTTATAGGGTTTGAAACTACAACTTTCAGTTACCAGCCCAGACTAGAATAGACTATTCAACACCAACAGAAACAGAAACATTTCAGCATGAACACATTATGTATTTCTCATCCAGACATTATAAATCAAACCATGACGCCTGGTGTGATGGATATTGCATGTACCATCTCTAGAACTGTCAGCTGTCAGATAACCAAGTTAAGGAATCCCATCTGAAGCATGTGGTCGTCCCAGTACCCTGACAGAGATAACACATATCTGGCTGATGATCTGGGCACGAGTTCAAGCTTGTTCTGGCATCGTTTCCAACCAACCTGTGGCTGAAAGGTGTGTAAGGATTATTTTAGCCTAATGCAACAGAGGGAGTTGTTTACAGCATTTTAAATTGCAGAATTGAAGTTTTATAACTAAAGAATAAATCAACTCCCGGAAGAGCCTACAAATTCCTTCCATTACTGCAGCACTGCAGTAGCCAAGCCCTGAAGAATATATGCAAATAATCTTGGAAAGCTCTTCTATATATCTAAGCATCAATGATTCTGAGAAAGGCTGACAAGAAGAAATGAATTAAAATGCAATCACAGTGTCTAATCCCAAAGCATTAACCTAAAACATAGCATATGCTCAGCTCAAGAGCAAGGAGTCGCACTTTGTATTCTGGTCCATACAAATATGATCTATCCTTTGTATTATTGTGTTACGGTGGATGTTTATTATTCTCAAGCTCTGCCACATTTGTTTGGTATATACTGTGTGCATCAGTCAGGACTTCTGTTTACAGGGAAGGAATGTTTACAATTCAAAGCATTCAGGGTAGTTGCAAGTCAGGCCACAAAATAAACAAACAAACAGCACACTATGTTCATTCACAGTAGAATGTGATGTGGAGCTCCAGTTATTTCCTGCTCAACTTAAAAACGTAACGAGTTTAAAGTCATATTCTTTAGTTAAGCTGGGTCAGGAGGCCCCTGATTAAACACACTCAAACAATGCAACTACTTTTCCCATTACACTGTATATGTTCAATTACACTGTAGTCACATGATGGTCACTTCATAATACTCCCCAGCACAGCTATTAAAGGAATAGTTCATGCAAAAATGAAATTTTGTAGAAAATGTATTGACCCTCGGGCCATCCAAGATTAGATGAGTTTGTTCATCAGAACAGATTTGGAGAAATGTACACTCTAAAAAAAATGCTGGGTTAAAAAGGGACAAACCCAGCTATTGGGTTGTTTTGACCCAGCGGTTGGGTTCAAAACAACCCAACCACTGGGTCAAAACAACCCAATAGCTGGGTTTGTTCCTTTTTAACCCAGCATTTTTTAGAGTGTAGCGTTACTTCACTTGCTCACCAATAGATCCTCTGCAGTGAATGGGTGCCGTCAGAATGAGAGTCCAAACAGCTGATAAAAACATCACAAGTAATCCACACCACTCAAGTCCATCAGTTAAAGTTAAAGAAAAGCTACGTGTTTGTAAGAAACAAATCCATCATTGAGGCGTTTTAACTTTAAACTGTTGCTTCTGGCCAAAATGTGATTCCATAATCCATAACACTTCCTTCAGTGACACAGTTCATCATCTGTTGTCCTCTCACACAAAATCCACCGACATGTTTGTTTAGAACTGTTTCAGACTGTTTTTGCTTGTAAACACTGCTTGATAATTCTGGCCTGATTCAGACGAAGTGACTTTTATGCTGGAGGAAGCAATATTACGAATAGAGGACCCTTAAGCAACGATACAAAGTTATAAACATATTAATGATGAATTTGTTTCTTACAAACATGCAGCTTTTTGCTCCACAAGAGATTAATTGATGGACTGGAGTCATGTGGATTACTGTGTTTTTATCAGCTGTTTTGACGGTTCATTCTGACGGCACCCATTCACTGCAGACCAATTGATGTAATGCTAAATCTCTCCAAATCTGTTGCCATGAAAAACACTAAGATTCATGTACATCTTGAATGGCTTGAGGGTGAATTGTCATTTTTGTGTGAACTATTCCTTTTATGCATTTATAACTTTACCACCAAACATGTCAACGTCATATTCCATGCTTGGAAAAATCCTTTGTATAAAACACAAGGGGGGAGATTTCACATTTCAAAGCCGTCAGCAGTGTTGTTATCCATATAGAGAATGACACCGTATAGCCTGGGGTCTTTTTCAACCTTATTTACACAGCCATAGCCTTTCCTTGAGGGAACCAGTTTGAGCAATTATGAAGACAGTGAATAGCACAACCTTCAGTGTCAGAACACTGCCACAGGCAGAAGTAGATTTCGTTCATTACTTTTCGACTATCCCTTCGAGATATTCGATAGCACATGTACTTATAAATCAAAATGGTTTGTGACACTGTTTAATCAAATTCTAATATCATATACTCCCTTTCTGAGGTAATTTCAATCCATGCCCCATGCTCAACGTGCAGGTATGATGGCTCAGAATTTAACAGCATGCTGCTACTTGACTTTTCCAGGGCTGTACACACACACACACACACCTATGATTTAGTGCTGCCAAATGTGGCTTAAAGACATTTGTTGGATGAACTTCAGTGAAATATCCTTATTTATGAGTGCTTTGCAACCCAAACATCTACTGAACTTAGGTTTGGTACCATAGATGATTTAATCAATAAATACAATGACTTACAATGCATAGATTTGATATGGGTATGCACTGGTTTACAATGGGTTAACCATAAAATGCATTGATTTAAGACGGCTTGAACATGAAATGCCTTGATTTGATATGGGTTACACATAAAATGCATTGATTTACTAGGGTTTAAACATTAAATGTATTGATTTAAAATGGTCTGTGCATGAAATAAACTGATTTAATACGGTTTAAATATGAAATGCACTGATTTTAGGACACATGTTTTTAAAGCATTATACTCACTCCATTCCAAAAACTCAGCAATGTTCTTCTCTCTTCTGAGTGGGGAGTTGATGCACTCATCATAAAGGCAGATGAGAACATCCAGAAGAGTTTCCACACTACAACACTGTCCATTGGACTGGACAGGACCATCCAGAATCAGTTTTTCCAGCTTTTTCAAACGCACTTCTCCAGACATGGTTCAAATCGAACGTCAGTCCAAAATATGTAGTGTAATGTTATTAAAATAGATACAAATGCGCGATTACTCTTTGGAGGGGATCTGTAAATAGCTATCAATATAAACCACCCATCATCACAGAAAAATGCAGTCACAAAACTGCAGTAAACTCAAAACTAATTTTTATTTCATACCTTAATAAAACTTCTCACTACATCTTTTTAATGTACTATGTACTCACTGACCAACAAACCACCAAATGAGGGGGACGATTTAAGCCATGTATCCAAAAAAGACCTCGCACTTTTGTGTAAAACTGTAATTTATCTCTTGCGTTTTGTAAATATTAATTTACATACATTTAAGTGCCTTCTCTGTAGCTACTCAAGCTAACGAGCTAACAACATTCTCGCGACACAATGCATCTTAACTGTTTTCTCTCATATAAATAAAAAAAATCGTGTATTAATATTAACAAGTACTAGTGTCAAACCACGTCAAGTGTATATAGACTTAAAAACATTCCCAGTTTGTTCAACTTTAACGGGTTAATATATAACTGATGCTAACGATCAGGCTAATAAAGACGTTCGGCTAGCAAGCTAACAGATTTTGATCTCATCCTGAAAGAGAATTTTCCTCAAAACAAACAAAAACAACATGACACGCCCCCCAAATGTGACATTTAGGCATTACGTGTGTGGAAAAGATGGATAAAATGTGTTTATGTCCGCAAAAAGTGAGTTTCGCGAAGTTCCCCAAAGGCACCGATTGAGTGTCGCTTAGTTTTCCATAGTCCTTTTCCCATTAATAATTCCTCAAAAGTAAGTCCTGCCCACGGGATGAAGTCCGCCAGAGGATGATGATGATGGGGTGAAGATGAGGAGGAGGAGGAGGAGGATGGTGTGGATGCGGGGTGACGGGGTGAATCTCTCTCATCTGCCCTCCGCCACTCAGTGAGATTCAGGAAAGATAAGGAGAAACATGGCGACTAGACGCGCTCTCTCTCTCTCTCTCTCTCTCTCTCTCTCTCTCTCTCTCTCACACACACACACACACACACACACACACACAGACACACACACATAAAACATACACAAATACAGATATAGATACATTCTCAGAATTTTTTTAAGAAATAGCATATAAATTAAAACAAACAAACACACATGCACACGTAAACGCATAGAGACACTTCCAAAATACACAAAAACAGACACAAATATAAACACACAAAAACATAAACATAAATGTGTGTCCATAAATACACACGTATACAGACAAAAATAGGCCTACATGCTGTAAATACACTCTGTTAAGCTGTTTTGCTTATAAGCAGGGAAGTTAGGAATGGGGGTGGAGCAGGTTGGGGTCACACGTGTTCACACTTTTTAATTTTTAAGATTATTTGTATTCTTTATGGTATTAAGCATGCTTTTATAGATGATTTAATGTAGTTTAGTTGAATCTGTCTATCTGTCTATGTGTCTGTCGGCCTATTCTAGAACAATATGGTCACTCAATTCATGATACATTCTCAGAATTTTTTTAAGAAATAGCATATAAATTAAAACAAACAAACACACATGCACACGTAAACGCATAGAGACACTTCCAAAATACACAAAAACAGACACAAATATAAACACACAAAAACATAAACATAAATGTGTGTCCATAAATACACACGTATACAGACAAAAATAGGCCTACATGCTGTAAATACACTCTGTTAAGCTGTTTTGCTTATAAGCAGGGAAGTTAGGAATGGGGGGTGGAGCAGGTTGGGGTCACACGTGTTCATACTTTTTAATTTTTAAGATTATTTGTATTCTTTATGGTATTAAGCATGCTTTTATAGATGGTTTAATGTAGTTTAGTTGAATCTATCTATCTGTCTATGTGTCTGTCTGCCTATTCTAGAACAATATGGTCACTCAATTCACTTTTTACTTATATCTTTACAAATGGAAAACTTTGTAACATTCTTTTGTATATTTTAGATTCCAATACATTTATGTGGGGCATATTTGTCAGTTCATAAAAAATGTTTATGAAATGTAAAATACGGAAAAGTTGCTCTCACTGTAAACGTCCAAGTACAATAAATACAATGTAACAAAATTATAAAAAGTTCACTTTTATTGCTGGCTCAAATGTTTAAGTAACACCCAAGTGGTACAAATGTCACAACCTGCAGTCCCAAGTTAATTACAATTTATTAAGCCACACTGAATTGAATACCAATGAAGGAAATAAAGTTGAACCTCTGCAAACTGCCGATAGCATAAATAAAGGTGGCCGATTAAAATGCATTAAATTAAATATGTTATTATGATATAATAATAATAAAAACTATAAACTAATGTGATGCTGCATGTAATTGTGCAGTACTACATTTTGGTCAATTCTACAAATGCCAGAGCTCCCCCTTAGGGCTGAAAAAACCCATCCAGACAGTTTTAGATGACTTTCCTGCAAAGACATGGTAAAGCAGCATCACCTGCTGGTCATTTCAGTGACTCATTTACTACACTCTGAAAAATGCTGGGTTAAAATTCAACCCAGTGCTGGGTAAAATAGGGACAAACCCAGCGATTGGGTTGTTTTGACCCAGCGGTTGGGTTACTATCCAGAAGGTTGGGTTAAACATTTAAAAAACAGCCCAATTGCTGGATTTGTCCCTATTTTACCCAGCACTGGGTTGTGTTTAACCCAGCATTTTTAGAGTGTACTTGGCTGCATGAAATTCATGGAAATAAGTTGTGAAGAGTTACTTCAGAATAAATGAATGAACAGAATTTATGGCAAACTGTGACGCAGAATAAACTTTTTATTCAGTTTTTGGCATTTTCAAGCAAAGAAAACCAAAGCAGACTGTGTATTAACAGTTGAATAGCTTAATTTCATTTCTATTAGCCTTGATAGTGGATCAAATAAAGCCCTCCATCATAGCAGTAACCACTGATGTGTGTAGCTGGGCTGGTTTCAGTGAACAGCTTCTAACGCTCATCATTAACACCTTTTGTGTTTATTGGGGCTCTTGATTAAAAGGGCTAAAATCAGGAGAGTGTTATTGTTGGTTTAATCCTTCTGATCCCTTTTCATATGCAATTAGAAAATGAGAAATATCACTTTCAGTCTAGATCATCTAATTAATTGATGTGCTAGAATCTGCAGCATGGAGAAATCAAAGAAAGTCAACTGCAACCCCACCCTCCAAAACAACCGTCTATAGCGAGAAATAACAGTTTGGCTTAATGAGTCATTGAAAGTCTCAGGCCTAAGATCTTTTGGTATGATGGTGTGTATTCAAAACATTACACTCAATACAGTTTTAACTGGACTAGTCAAGAATTTACCACTAAAAATATACAATGAACTGAAACTAAGTATTATTAAATTAAGTATAATTTAATCATATCTTATACTAACTAGCACAGCCCAGAAATAAATATAATGGTCTACTAAATAAATAAATAAATAAAAATACTGCTACTAATAATAAAAAAATGAAAAAAAAGTACTAGGTTTCCGAGGTTTTTAAATTTCGAAATATTTCAAATGTACTAAAACATCGGAATTATTCAAATGTATTAAAATATTTTATATAATAATAAAATATAAATTATATAATATAATAAATAAAGAATTTATTAAAATTAATCTGGGGCATTAAATACATTAATATTTATCTACATACATTTTTTAACTGTTACTATAAATGATTTTCTTTCTATGTTTATTCATTTGTCAAATGTCAAACTGCCACTGTCTTTAATCAAGAAGACTTTTTTTAAGGAGCAGCTGAAGGATTAGACAGAGATACAACAGTGTAAACGCACACATTTAGCATTTTTAAGTCTTTACGACAAATTCTTATGACTTTTAAAAATTCTCATGTCAGCGATAGGACAGCAGCTACATTTACAAAATTGTATTAGTTGCACTATAACTAAATAAAAGCAATTTTTTCCCCCACAAAAACACTTTAGAAATATCAAATAAATAACTTTAAAATAATAAATGCAATCATAAATAATGTAAAAAAAACCTGTTAAATGCTAAACTGTTTTATTGTTAGTTTTTTATTATTATTATTTTTCATCTCAGACTACAAACATGGCTGCAGTTTTTCAAATATCGAGTTTGGTTTTCAGATTGTAATTTTTTTGAGTAAAATATAAAGGTTTCAAGCTCTGCATGAATTTTAGTTCTTCAATTTATGTTAGAGAAAATGTGGCTTATCTGTAGTGCTATTGACTTCATTTAGAATAATAATAGCCATGTTGATTCATAAACATTGGATTATACTGGTCTTGCCCATCCTGACAAACAGCGTCAGATAATAACACGATTACCATGAAAACGTGGCTGTGTAGCAAGTAAATTTGCTTAGCTGTCTGACGTGACGTGATCCGTCATCAGCCGTTCCTGTGCCGACATTGTCTGACATCCCCAGGACAACCTGCGGCCCCAATACACAATACACAGACTGGGGTAACTTTAGTCCCGTGTTGGCAGGACAGAAGAGGTCTGAGCAGTCCTGCAATAGTAACAGATAATCACCCCCTTGAGAAACTCCCTCCAATCCACATCCCTGAACACACTCCTGGATTCACTGCCTCTGTTTGTGGAAAAATGACAGCAGGGGTGGCCATTTCTCAATACACTTTCCTCTCTCCTCTGCCCTGCCAAATACACTGCTGTTTTTACCAAAGATGGTTACAGCTGGAAAGTAGAAGAGTCCGACCTGGAATATAGACAGAAACAAAGCAAATTAATGCAACAAATAAGTTGAACCATGCACTAATTACATCCACACAATTAAAAAAAATTATTGGCTGCAGAATAAATCAATAAAAGCTACATTTTATTCACAAAAACATTCATTTCTGCTTTAGAAAGGATGCATGTAATAAAATTAATCAAATAAATTAATAAAATAAAAGTAAATCATATTGTGAAATGGTTTGAAATAGATTAAACTGATAAATAAATGTATAATTACATAAATATAAATACATACATATATATAATTTATTATAATTGTATCATTACAATTATAAATTACATTTAATATTATAATTGTTTAATACATAAAAATATATAATGACCTGAACATACTTAACAATCATAAATAATGTAAAAATTGCTTTGAAATTAGAACTGATTTTGAAAATAAAATTATTTTGAATAAATGTATAAATAAATGTATACATTTGCTGATAAATCTGATAAATAAATGTCAAATTCCACATCGTTATATTTTATATGTATATATACAAAAATATATAACTAATATAATTTATATAAAAAAAATCAAATAAAAAATTTTAAAAAATATATAATGAACAGACTTAGGATGCATTTGAAAAAATAAAGTAATGAGCAACAATAGGTGGTCTAAATGGGTCATGGCTTTGAAGGGTGCCTTTTTTAGGTTGTCTCCCCTTTGTTAGAGGTGTGAAGAGCTAGACGGGGTGGGGTAGATAGATAGAATAATTTATATACTTTTTTTATATTTAAAAAATATATAGATACAAATTATATAATGAACATAGGCTACTTAGGATACACTTGAAAAACCAAAAGTCATGAGCAACAATAGGTGGTCTAAATGGGACATGGCTTTGAAGGGTGTCTTTTTTAGGTTGTCTCCCCTTTTTTGGAGGTGTGAAGAGCCAGACGGGGTGGGGGCAACTGTATATAAACCCTGAGAGACTCAGAGAGTCAGTCATTCAATCAGGAGAGCGACACTGGCATCACTACTTCAAGCATGGCTCTGCTCATCCAGCTGCTCATTTGCACCACAGTGATCTCATTCACTCAGGGATTCGACCATGAGGATATGAAGCAGGCGATGCTCCAAAAACTCAGACTAACTGATCTCCCCAGGATTCAGAAGAGAGATTTGGAAAATCTAGTTATCCCAGCTCACGTCAAGAACAAATATCTGTCCATGCTGAAACTCCATCACAAGCGCAGGAGGAGATCTCTGCCAAGCCTGGCGGGAATTCTTAGAGGCATCCATGGGAATGCAGGTGGGTTATATTTACAAAATGAAAATTTAACTGTAAAAAAGTTATTGTTATTAAAGTTAAAGTTATTAAAGTTATAAGTTATTACAGTTAACTGTAAAAATATGTGCATTGTATTTTATATTTTAATATTTGTCAATGTATTTGGTAACAAACAATGAGCAACAATAAATGCAACAAATAACTGGACCATGCACTAATAATTACATTTATAAATTTTATATATATATAAAAAAAATAATTAGTTGCATAATAAATAAATGCTAAATGTTCTTCGCAAAAATGATTTAGAAATAATAAATAAATAAAAATGCAATGATATATAATGTAAAAATGAAAACCGTTAAACCGATAAACAAAAGCATAGATACATAAAGTGCACTTGCAAAATGAAATTAACTTTTGAAAAACAGTAACAAATTTGTGCATAATATTCTATATTTTAATATTAGATAGTGTAATTGGTTTAATGCAACTAACAATGAAGAATGCAACAAATAAGTGGACCATAAACTAATAACATTTACAAATTATTTATATAATTGTTTTTTTCTTAATTGATGTTAATGTATAAATATAACATTAACCAAAATTAATAATTGCTGTGAAAGTATTCACTGAGCTCATATTAACTATTGCAACTAATTCCTGTGAAAGTATTCATTGAGTTCATATTAACTGTTGCAACTAATTAACTTTGTCGCCAAATTCTACCATTAAAATGATTTTCAATTTATATCATTACAGTCATTTTTTGACCCCTATGGATTTACTTACTGATCAAGAAGTTAAAATTATTATGCCGAATATCAAAAAAGGATGCCAAAAAATTAAGATGATAACATTTTTTACAGTGCATCTGCCATAAACTATAATCTAATGTGTTCTCTGTTTCTGACAGATATAACAGGAGAAATCAAGTACTCCGACACAACCCGTCAGCGTCTTGTGTTCGACATGGAGGCCAGACTGCAAGAAAACACTGAGGTCACTATGACCGAACTGAAACTTTTCCAAACAGCTGCACAGAATCCATCTAAACCTGAGCGAAGGCACCACAGACCCATTAACAACGCCAGAGTGAGCATCTACTGGGTGGAAGTGCTGGGAAACGGCTCCAACAGAACATCACTCATTGACTCGAGGTACATCAGATGCCCAAATATAATAAAAACATAAATAAATGCACAAATAATAACAGTATTTCATTTTATAATGCATGAATGGGAACTTATGTGTCCATATTCACTATTTTAATAGACTGGTTCCCATCCACGAGTCTGGCTGGAGGAGCTTTGACGTGACTCAGGCCGTTCATTACTGGTCTAAAGCCCAAAAGAAAACACCTCTGCATCTGGAGGTGTGGACTGAAGGAGAGAGACCTGGTAGCTATGCAGCTGAGATGGCCAAAAGAGTGCGCTTTGCCACACAGGACCCGAAAGAAAACACCCTGGAGAAGGATATGGGTGCACCTGAACTTGTGTTGTACACCTTAAACCTGGATGAATATGGGTGAGTATTGTTATCAAGCTGCAGCTTATTTAGCTTACATGACTTGCATTGAACTTTACACCTGTCAATATTCCTCAACTAAAATCCTTAACATCCATGTCAACAGATCTCAGGGGAACTGTAACTCCAGCCCAAACAGCAGCAAGTGTTGCCGGGAGGAGCATTTCATCAATTTCCGTGAGCTGACCTGGACTCAGTACTGGATCATTGAGCCGGCCGGGTACCAGGCCTTCAGATGTGCAGGAGGATGCAAGCAGCCCAAACGCAGTTACTATGGATACGGGCAGAGGACCTGTGCAGTGATGGAGAGCGCGCCGCTGCCCATGATGTACCTGGTGAAAAAGGGAGATTACACTGAAATCGAGGTGGCAGAATTCCCCAATATGATTGTTGAGAAATGTGGCTGCTCCATGGACACAATCCCTCCAGTCTGAGACTGTCTCATGCTTGCTCTCAAATGAGAGGTGATGTTATGATTCAAATGATATGTCTCATAGTTATTGACATTCACATTTTACAAATCCCCACTGAGCACTTGAAAATCTAATTATTTATGAATTATTCATTTATGTAATGTAGGCATTTGAAATTGCCTGTTGTTTGATGTGTTTTTTGAAAAATAAAGTCATGTTTTCATAATTTTTTTATTTATTTAATCACATTAATCATATTTTTTTGTTTTAATATTATAGGCCTACATAAACTACCGTTCAAAAGTTTGGGATCAGAACGATTTTTTTAATAGTTTATTTATAGGCATTTCTATTAACAGGAAAAAAAACATGAATAATAATAATTGCAACAAAAAGAAACATAAACATCACAGAATATTCACCCATTTGCCTCTTTGTGTGGTTTTAACAGCAGAAACAATGGAAATTTGCAATGGGTCCTCAATAAAGTGACCATCGAGAACTTTTGGCGCCTCTGTGTTTCCTTTTTTTTCAGTATCTCAAGATACTACAAAAAAATAAAAAATAAATAAATATATATATATATA
>NW_015505263.1:348149-377635 GCF_001515645.1 Sinocyclocheilus grahami | reverse complement strand
CGCTAAATACCCTCAACGTGTTTTTGCAGCATTGAGCAATGTAACCAGTCACAGACATAGCTGTTGATTTCTTGAATGCAATGGCCAATCAGAAACGTTTTGTCAGAATTCACTCACCGCTGAAAGCGCAGCAGTTTTTAAGTGCAGAATCATCTCATGACTAAGTGCAGATGTAAATAAGAGATTCATTGTGCAGTTTAGAGAGCTTCATTGATTATAACGGAACTTTGTAAGATCGCGATAAAGATGAGTGACGCTTTTTAGTGATAAAGGGAGCGCGCTTTGCGCACTTTCTAGGGTATAATCCATTCAGAATTTGTATGAAACTTTCGTTTTTCGGACATATAGGCTACATCCTGCAAAGTTTCGGGAATGACTTCCGCATATTTATGCGGTATTCACTCTCGAAATAGCAGTGATTGGCAATGGACGGAACATAAAATATGTTGATTTAATTCTGGAACCGGTCCTGGCCAAACCTCCACAGACAGCGGGTGTCCCGAGCGAGATCTAATTCACGGACCAAAAGCGTGTGTAAACTTTATTGAGATCGGGACATATGAACCAGTAATTTAATTTAATTTCCAGTAACGGACGGTAGAAAGTTCAGCAATGAATGGTATGCGATTTATGACAGAATATAGTCCCACAACCAGGGCTTAATTTGTGCCGGAACAAGCCGGATCAGCACCTCCGAATTTGTCAGAAATCTGATCCAGCACCTCATTTGACAGATCCCCTCCTCACGCACTGCGGTCAAGCCAGCCTCCACTTTGAAAAACACGGCCATTCTTGCCGCCACGTTGTTTTGTGGTGCGCGCATATACTAGGCGTTACGGTAATAGAGTGTACAACTCAGATCAAGGGAAAACGATCTCTGGGATTCATTTATTGAGACAGTTTATTCAGTCAATGAATGAATGAATGAATACATTTAAAATAATACAAATGTTTAAAAAAAACTTTCAAATAAAAATGAAAATTACTTAAAATGTTAAGTAATATTAAATGTAGAATTTTTCACCAAAAAAAAAACTGATGAGAAATAACAAAATAAAACCCTTTAATTAACTAAGATATAAAGCTGGAATGGCTAGCAGTAAATCTCTAGCTGAGGGGGCAAACACCCAACTCTCACACGAGAGGGGAGCTCGACCTACCGCATGTTCCAATGCTGGAACAGCTAGCAATAATTTACTTAGCTGAGGGAGCAACACACCCAGCTCTAAAACGAGAGGGAGGCTCGGACCTACAGCATGTTCCAATACTGGAACTACCAGCAGTAATTTACTTAGCTGAGGGAGCAACACACCCAGCTCTAAAACGAGAGGGAGGCTCGGACCTACAGCATGAGTATGAAGCCGGCACCAGGGCTATCATACCGGCTGGACACAATATCGACGAGTGAGGTAACATGCAAGTCGAGCACCTGGTTTCTGAATCCAGCAAAGGGGTGCTCGTAGAGGACCTACCTTAGAAAGGACAGAAACACACTGGTCCCGGAAGATGCTGCAAAGAAATCTCACAGAAGGATCATACACACATAACCACCAGCACATGAAATACATATATATATATATATATATAAAATGGATCATACTCACCCACCATGGTTCCTGCGCCGGAACCCTGCTCAAAAGGCAATTCCAGAGAAGCCTCTAGTCCGGACCATCAGTAAAGTGGTTGCTATGAAGTCATAGAACCAACCAAAAACATCATAGGTCCAGCATAGGAGACTGTAATGCAGGAAAATTCCCACCTAACCTCGGTCAGGTGGAGTGCTGGTGGTTACAGGGGAATTAGGAAGGGGAAGAAAAAGGGCAGCTGTGACACCCCGGAAGGAAAATGAGTAGCTACTCACGTATCACTCTGATCTGGACGAAAGCGCTGACGCCTTGTCTGGATCACATCCCTTAGGTCTTGCTTACCTCCCTTTGACCCACGATTCCTCCTTCCCCTACCACGGGCGGAGGAGGAGCGCGAGTCGCGACACTAGCCTTCTGTGCCCGTCTCTGATCCTCAGACCAAGACGGACCAGGACCCCTATGTTGTTCGGGCTCAGACCTGGACCTTCGTGGAATGAAGGATTTAAAGTCTACTGAGCGCGCCTTCGCCTCCCTGACTTCTCAACCACCGTCTCAACGGAGGTACCAAAAAGTTCAGAAGGCGAAATGGGAGCATCGAGAAGAAAGCCCCTCTCTTTCTTCCCGATACCTGCCAGGTTCACCCACAGATGTCTCTCCATTACCACCATCGCCGCCGTAGACCTGCCCATGGCAATGTTGGCATAACTCGTATGCTGGAATCGATAGATGCGAGAAGAAAACCTTCCATTTCAGTATGCAAATCAGGAAGGAAGGAATGGAAGGCTCACCTGAGCTGGACGGTTATGGTCAGAAAGATAACGCTCATCGAGACGACCCTGCGGCGCCACTCTCTAGGCCCGCTTCCACGGCAAGTCTAGCCTTGCCGTGGCGCGATCCATAACTTCCAACAGCTCATCATACGCAGGGCAGGAGGATTGGGAAGGCTCAGCCTCAGCCTCTTCGTCGTCCTTAGACATCTCCTGCTCTTCCTGGGTTAAACCCAGCAGAGCACTGCCCCCCGGATCAGATGATGTCAAAGAGATAACATCATCCTCCAGCGGCTCTCTCGTCCGCAGCCAACGAGCGCGAGAAGGAAAGCCCCTCCCTAAACTCATCAGATGGCTGCCCCTCTTTCCTCGAAAAAAGAGACAAACGAGAGCGGAGCTTTTTCATCGAAAAACGCTCACAATGCACGCAAATCGCCCCCTCAAGGACATCGCGTGCGTGCTCCTCGCCCAAACACAAAATGCAGAGATCGTGTGTGTCATCAGGTGTCAAATAGCAATGACACGGATGCACACACCCTCTAAATGCTCTGCTAGTGCTCGCCATAATAATAGATAGTAGATCGCTCTTACCCCGTTCAAATGCACGCTTCAAACAAAACAGTCAATGAAGACGATGAAGAGGATGACATGTTCTCCCGGCGCCTATTTATACTATAGTCGCACCGGTAGGGACGTCATGGGCTATCACCGGCCAACGTGTTGATGGTGTATTTTCAATGTATGCTTCACACACGGGTCACGACGAGGCGTTCCGCATAGCGACCCTAGAGGATGCAGTTCGAAGTTCCCTTGAAAGGGAACTCCCTGTTTCCACAGACCAGTTTAAATTCAGATTGACAGTCCAGTACCCCAGGGTGTCCCACAGCCAGTTTCAGGACGATCTGATGTTGCATTACATAATAAAAGCCCCCAAAACTCATATATTACCTGTTCTGCCTGTGATTTTGAATAGCTCTAAAAAAGGAAACTCTCTGTTTCCACAGACTAATTTTAATTCAGATTGACTGTCCACTACCCCAGGGTATCCCACAGCCAGTTTCAGGACGATCTGATGTTGCATTACAAAATAAAAGCCCTCCAAAAACTCATATTTGACCAGTTTTGTCTGATTTTGGATAGCTATAAAAAGGAAACTCCCTGTTTCCACAGAACAATTTCAATTCAGATTAATAGTCCAGTACCCCAGGGTGTCACTCAGCCAGTTTCAGGACGATCTGATATTGCAATACAAAGCAAAAGACCTCCAAAAACTCATATACGACAAGTTTTGTCTTTGAATTTGGATAGCTCTAAAAAGTAAACCCCCTGTTTCCACAGACCAGTTTCAATTTAGAATAATAGTACAGCACCCCAGAGTGTCACTCCCACAAATTTCTAGATCTGATGTGTAATTACACCACAAATGTCTGGATCTGATGTGTAATTACAAAATAAAAGTCCCCCAAAACAATTTCGTCTATCAATTCTGATTGGTATTAAAAATGAAACTCCCTGTTTCCACGGACCACTTTCACTTCAGAGTGATAGTACACCTGCTCAGAGAGTCACCCACACAATGTCAGGACTATCTGATGTATAATTCCAAAATAAAAGCCCTCTAAAAGCTCATATTTAAGCTGCTTTGTCTGTCAATTTGGATTGGTTTAAAAAGGAAACTCCCTGTTTCCACAAACCACTTTGACTTCAGATAACCAGTACACCTCCACATTGTCGCTCCCACAATGTCAGGACTATCTGGTGCAATATTACAAATTGAAGGGATATCCAGATTATAAAACCTTGCAAATGTGGACGGCGAGGCCTAGCCGGCCACCGCACAAATCTCTGCAATGGACACACCATGTTGTTTACTTTACTGGTTTGCACTCTATCTGCCATATGCCTTGTGCTTTATATATATATAATATATATAATCAGTCCAGGGATAGGGGAAGTCGTGGCCTAATGGTTAGAGAGTCGGACTCATAACCCAAAGGTTGTGGGTTCGAGTCTCGTACCGGCAGGGATTGTAGGTGGAGGGAGTGAATGTACAGCACTCTCTCCCACCTTCAGTACCACGACTGAGGTGCCCTTGAGCAAGGCACCGAACCTCCAACTGCTCCCCGGGCGCCGCAGCATAAATGGCTGCCCACTGCTCCGGGTGTGTGTTCACGGTTTGTGTGTGTTTACTGCTGTGTGTGTGCACTTTGGATGGGTAAATGCAGAGCACTAATTCTGAGTATGGGTCACCATACTTGGCCTCACTTCACTTCATTTTTTTACATTTTACCTTATTTGTATATTTGTATTTTGTATTTAATCTGTACCTATCTGTATTTATGTTATCTGTATGCACCAAGGGTCTGAGAGTAACGCAATTTCAATTCTCTGTGTGTATGTGCTGTACATGTGGAAGAATTGACAATAAAGCAGACTTGACTTGACTTGACCACTAGACCAGGCCCAGGAAGAGGCAATGCCTCTGGTTGAGTGGGCTCTTACTCCCATGGAGCATTGAAAGCCCAAAGAAGAGTATGCTAGCATAATAGTGTCAATTATCCATTTGGAAAGTCTCTGCGTCATGACTGGAGAACCCTTGGTGTGGCCACCGAAGCATATAAATAGCTGATCTGACTTCCTGAATGGGGCAGAGCGCTCAACATAGACTTTCAACACCCTGACGGGGCAGAGTAAATTCAACTCTTGGTCTTGCTCCGAAGGAGGAAGCGCCGATAGAGTTATTTCCTGTGCTCTGAATGGAGTAGAGAGCACCTTAGGTATGTAACCATGCCTTGGTTTCAGGACGACTTTAGAGTCTGTTACGAACAACGAGTTAAATCCCTACTCGAAGAGAAATAAACTGGTCCATAACAGTTAACAGGGATCTATCTAGGAAAGATCCCTGGGGTCCCCGCTCTCATTCTTAAATTTGTCAACCACAAAACACTTAAAGTGCAAATAAAAGTAAGTTTATTAACAAAAGAAACAAAGGAACATCATAAACTTCGGGAGGGGCAATTTGCCAAAGTAAATTACAATAAACAAAACTACTAATAAACAAACTAACCTAGAAATCAGATAACAAATAAAATACAAGTTCTTACCTCCCTGCTAACATAAACAGGAGAAAACGAACAAAACAAACAGGTACCCACCTCCCTACCAAGCTCCACTTAACAAGGTCCAGGAAGTAAGCGACCAAACGTAACAGATATCAAACACAACTAAACTGTTACATAATTCAATGATTGACAACAAATGTATAAATTAGCCATCCTTGTCACACAGCGGGTACAACAGTAGCCACCAGGAGAGCAGGGAGCCAACGATTCCTTCCACCGGATGGCTTAAGTACTACGGCAATCCTTCCTGTCTCCAACCAATTCAGTCCTCCTAATCAGCTCCACCTGTAATCAATTAGAGCGAAAGAGGGAGAGACAGAGAAACACAGGGGAAGACCTATGCACATGCACACGAATGAGTGATATGCCGTTTCCCTAGCAACACACGAATCCATTCGTAACAAGTCGTTGGGCCCAAATTCAAGGCAGGTGGGGCTCACAGATAGCGCCTGCAGATCTCCTATATGCTTTACCGATGCTAGCGCTAGTAGCATAGCAGTCTTAAGCCTCAGGGGACGAAGGTCAATGGACTGTAGCGGCTCAAATGGAGGGCTCTTCAGAGCCCTGAACACCGTGGGCAGATCCCATGTAGGGACGGTGATGCGGCGAGGCAGGTTGAGCCTTCTAGACCCCTTCAGAAAATGAACAACTAGGTTGTTCCTGCCCACCGATTGGCCAGCTTTAGGAGCGTGAGAGGCTGCTATGGCTGCTACATAGACCTTGAGCGTGGAAGGGGAACGACCCTTATCCAACAGCTCTTGCAGGAAGGACAATATCAGAGATATGTCGCAGGAGATTGGATCTGTGCCACGGGCTGCACACCAGGCGGAGAAGACAGACCATTTAAGGGCACAGAGGCGTCTTGTAGACGGTGCTCTAGCCTGAGAGATTGTGTTTAGCACGTTCTCGGGGAGGTTCGCAAGCTCCCATCAAGAGGCCAAAGGTGCAGAGCCCACAGCTCGGGCTGGGGATGCCATATCCGTCTGTTCACCTGAGAGAGGAGGTCTCATCTCAGGGGAATGGGCCACGGGGCTGCCGAGAGCAGCCGGTACAGCTCTGCAAACCAGTGCTGGTTCCTCCAGAGTGGGGCCACCAACAGAACCTTGTGTCTGTGTTCCCTGACTCGCCTGATTACCTGCGGGATCAGAGCGATCGGGGGAAAAGCATAAAGGAGGAGGTTGGGCCAGTCGTGGGCCAACGCGTTCCTGTCCTTCAAAAAGTAAGTTGGGCAATGAGAGTTGTCTTCTGAGGCGAAGAGGTCGACCTCTGCCCAACCGAAGATCTCCCAGATTTTCTGAACCATTTGAGGGTGGAGCGTCCACTTCTCCGAAGGAACGTTGCTCCGAGACAGCATGTCTGCTCCTTGGTTTAACCTGCCCGGTACATGCGCAGCTCTCAGCGAGCGCAAGTTGAGCTGAGCCCATTCCAAGAGGCGCTTTGAGGAGAGACCGCCCTGGCGATTTATATAGGACACCACTGCCATGCTGTCCGAACGGACTAAAACGTGGTGTCCCCTTAGGTCTGGCAGAAAGGTGCGAAGGCCCAGACACACTGCCAGCATTGTGTCTGGGCCTTCGCACAGGCCGCTGATGTGAAGCCGACCTTCCTCTTTCGACCAGTGGCCGAAAGCTGGTTTGCCATCACACAGCACTCCCCAACCTGTGTTGGAGGCATCTGTCGAGACCACCTTCCTTCTGCAGACCATTCCCAGGGGCACGCCCTGTTCCATCCACTGAGGATCTTTCCAAAGAGCCAGGGCTGTTACACAGGGGAGAAGTGGACAGGTGAAGCCTCTCTAAGTGGAGAGAGTGAGGCAAGCGGGGGCTCAGCTGGCGTGGGCTCACTCGTCACCGAGCTGCGAGTTCCTCTGCCCCGCTGCTTTTTCCTCACAGGCTCCTGGGAGGAAGAAAGCGCAACAGCTCTTGCAGGAAGGACAATATCAGAGATATGTCGCAGGAGATTGGATCTGTGCCACGGGCTGCACACCAGGCGGAGAAGACAGACCATTTAAGGGCACAGAGGCGTCTTGTAGACGGTGCTCTAGCCTGAGAGATTGTGTTTAGCACGTTCTCGGGGAGGTTCGCAAGCTCCCATCAAGAGGCCAAAGGTGCAGAGCCCACAGCTCGGGCTGGGGATGCCATGTCGCTCTGTTCGCCTGAGAGAGGAGGTCTCGTCTCAGGGGAATGGGCCACGGGGCTGCCGAGAGCAGCCGGTACAGCTCTGCAAACCAGTGCTGGTTCCTCCAGAGTGGGGCCACCAACAGAACCTTGTGTCTGTGTTCCCTGACTCGCCTGATTACCTGCGGGATCAGAGCGATCGGGGGAAAAGCATAAAGGAGGAGGTTGGGCCAGTCGTGGGCCAACGCGTTCCTGTCCTTCAAAAAGTAAGTTGGGCAATGAGAGTTGTCTTCTGAGGCGAAGAGGTCGACCTCTGCCCAACCGAAGATCTCCCAGATTTTCTGAACCATTTGAGGGTGGAGCGTCCACTTCTCCGAAGGAACGTTGCTCCGAGACAGCATGTCTGCTCCTTGGTTTAACCTGCCCGGTACATGCGCAGCTCTCAGCGAGCGCAAGTTGAGCTGAGCCCATTCCAAGAGGCGCTTTGAGGAGAGACCGCCCTGGCGATTTATATAGGACACCACTGCCATGCTGTCCGAACGGACTAAAACGTGGTGTCCCCTTAGGTCTGGCAGAAAGGTGCGAAGGCCCAGACACACTGCCAGCATTGTGTCTGGGCCTTCGCACAGGCCGCTGATGTGAAGCCGACCTTCCTCTTTCGACCAGTGGCCGAAAGCTGGTTTGCCATCACACAGCACTCCCCAACCTGTGTTGGAGGCATCTGTCGAGACCACCTTCCTTCTGCAGACCATTCCCAGGGGCACGCCCTGTTCCATCCACTGAGGATCTTTCCAAAGAGCCAGGGCTGTTACACAGGGGAGAAGTGGACAGGTGAAGCCTCTCTAAGTGGAGAGAGTGAGGCAAGCGGGGGCTCAGCTGGCGTGGGCTCACTCGTCACCGAGCTGCGAGTTCCTCTGCCCCGCTGCTTTTTCCTCACAGGCTCCTGGGAGGAAGAAAGCGGGAGGGCGCGAGGGGCAGAGTCGCTCGCTGAAAAGAAAGCTTTCTGCGAGCGCAGAGAGGTGAGACTCATATCCTCGCAATGAGGACATTCCGTCTCAATGAGTGCTGCTTCAGCGTGGGCGGCGCCCAAGCATGGAACACGCTCGCCGTGACCGTCAGCGGCGTACAGCAACGGCATGGCATTTGAAACAATGTCGGAAATTTGCTAAAAAATTTGCTCTTTTAATGTCGCTGGATGGGGCGGTGCCCAAGCATGAAACACACTCACCGTGACCATCAGCGGCGTACAGTAACGGCATGGCATTTGAAACAACGCCGGAAATTAGCGCTAAAACTAGCTCTTTTAATGTCGCCAGATGGCGGCAGGGAACCGGAGACTGTCGCTGCTGCAGGCGTGAAGGCAGCGTGAAGAGGGGAAGATGGCAGAACAGGAAGAGGTCTCTCGATCCGTTGCGAGGCTTGATGACGGCGAAGGCTTCGTAGTCTCGTAGAGCGATGATCTAGTAGTCGTCGCTGAAAGAGAAAATCAGAGGATCCTATGAAATGCCCCATTATATAGCCAGATGGCCCCGCCCATTCTGGCAGGCTTTGTCGCCATAGGCTCGTGCAGCTCTGTTATTAGTCTGTGGAAACAGAGAGTTTCTTTTTTAGAGCCATTCAAAATCACAGGCAGAACAAGTAGAATATGAGTTTTTGGGGGGGCTTTTATTTTGTAATGCAACAGCAGATCGTCCTGAAACTGGCTGAGTGACACCCTGGGGTAGTCGACTGTCAATCTGAATTGAAACTGGTCTGTGGAAACTGAGTTTTCTTATTAGAGCTATTCAAAATCAGACAAATCTTGCCATATATGAGTTTTGGAGGGCTTTTATTTTGTAATGCAACCTCAGATCGCCCTGAAACTAGCTGAGTGACACACTGGGGAGCTGGACTATTAATCTGAATTGAAATTAGTCTGTGGAAACCGAGAGTTTCCTTTTTAGAGCCATTCAAAATCACAGGCAGAACAGGTAGAATATGAGTTTTTGGGGGGGCTTGTATTTTGTAATGCAACATCAGATCGTCCTGAAACTGGCTGAGTGACACTCTGGGGTAGTGGACTGTCAATCTGAATTGAAATTGTTCTGTGGAAACAGGGAGTTTCCTTTTTAGAGCTATCCAAATTCAAAGACAAAATTGGTAATATATGAGTTTTTGTAATGCTTTTATTTTGTAATGCAACATCAGATCGTCCTGAAACTGGCTGAGTGATACCCTGGGGTAGTCGACTATTAATCTGAATTGAAATTAGTCTGTGGAAACAGAGAGTTTCGTTTTTAGAGCCATTCAAAATCACAGGCAGAACAGGTAGAATATGAGTTTTGGGGGGCTTTTATTTTGTAATGCAACATCAAATCGCCCTGAAACTGGCTGAGGGACACCCTGGGGTACTGGACTGTCAATCTGAATTGAAATTAGTCTGTGGAAACAGAGAGTTTCGTTTTTAGAGCCATTCAAAATCACAGGCAGAACAGGTAGAATATGAGTTTTGGGGGGCTTTTATTTTGTAATGCAACATCAAATCGCCCTGAAACTGGCTGAGGGACACCCTGGGGTGCTGGACTATTAATCTGAATTGAATTTAGTCTGTGTAAACAGGGAGTTTCCTTTTTAGAGCTATTCAAATTCAAAGACTAAACTGGTCATATGAGTTTTTGTAGGGCTTTTATTTTGTAATGCAACATCAGATCGCCCTGAAACTGGCTGAGGGACACCCTGGGGTAGTTAACTGTCAATCTGAATTGAAATTGTCCTGTGGAAACAGGGAGTTTCCTTTTTAGAGCTATCCAAAATCAAAGACAAAACTGGTCATATATGAGTTTTTGGAGGGCTTTTATTTTGTAATGCAACATCAGATCGCCCTGAAACTGGCTGAGGGACACCCTGGGGTAGTTAACTGTCAATCTGAATTGAAATTGTCCTGTGGAAACAGGGAGTTTCCTTTTTAGAGCTATCCAAAATCAAAGACAAAACTGGTCATATATGAGTTTTTGGAGGGCTTTTATTTTGTAATGCAACATCAGATCGCCCTGAAACTGGCTGAGGGACACCCTGGGGTAGTTAACTGTCAATCTGAATTGAAATTGTCCTGTGGAAACAGGGAGTTTCCTTTTTAGAGCTATCCAAAATCAAAGACAAAACTGGTCATATATGAGTTTTTGGAGGGCTTTTATTTTGTAATGCAACATAAGATCGTCTTGAAACTGGCTGAGGGACACCTTGGGGTGCTGGACTATTAATCTGAATTGAAATTAGTCTGTGAAAACCGAGAGTTTCCTTTTTAGAGCCATTCAAAATCACAGGCAGAACAGGTAGAATATGAGTTTTGGGGGGGCTTGTATTTTGTAATGCAACATCAGATCGTCCTGAAACTGGCTGAGTGACACTCTGGTGTAGGGGACTGTCAATCTGAATTTAAATTGTTCTGTGGAAACAGAGAGTTTCCTTTTTAGAGCTATCCAAATTCAAAGACAAAACTGGTCATATATGAGTTTGGAGGGCTTTTATTTTGGAATGCAACATCAGATCGTCCTGAAACTGGCTGAGGGACACCCTGGGGTGCTGGACTATTAATCTGAATTGAAATTAGTCTGTGAAAACCGAGAGTTTCCTTTTTAGAGCCATTCAAAATCACAGGCAGAACAGGTAGAATATGAGTTTTGGGGGGGCTTGTATTTTGTAATGCAACATCAGATCGTCCTGAAACAGGCTGAGTGACACTCTGGTGTAGGGGACTGTCAATCTGAATTTAAATTGTTCTGTGGAAACAGAGAGTTTCCTTTTTAGAGCTATCCAAATTCAAAGACAAAACTGGTCATATATGAGTTTGGAGGGCTTTTATTTTGGAATGCAACATCAGATCGCCTTGAAACTGGCTGAGGGACACCCTGGGGTGCTGGACTATTAATCTGAATTGAAATTAGTCTGTGGAAACAGGGAGTTTCCTTTTTAGAGCTATTCAAAATCAAAGACAGAACAGGTAGAATATGAGTTTTTGGAGGGTTTTTATTATGTAATGAAACATCAGATTTATTCTACATTTAATATTACTCAACATTTGAAGTCATTTTCATTTTTATCAGACCGTTTTTTAAACATTTGTATTATTTTAAATATATTCATTCATTCATTTATTGACAGAGAAACTGGCTCAGTAAATGAATGCCAGAGATCGCGTTTCCCTTGATCTGAGTTTTAAAAGCTATTACCGTAACGCCTAGAATGACCGTGTTTTTCAAAGTGGAGGCTGCTTGACCGCAGTCCTCACGCGCCAATGAAAGACGTTTGTGTTGACCT
This sequence comes from Sinocyclocheilus grahami, assembly GCF_001515645.1. Classification (NCBI taxonomy): domain Eukaryota; kingdom Metazoa; phylum Chordata; class Actinopteri; order Cypriniformes; family Cyprinidae; genus Sinocyclocheilus; species Sinocyclocheilus grahami. The sequence goes on along the minus strand of NW_015505263.1, from coordinate 365,747 downwards.
ATAGCGTGCATATATTTCATGAAAAAAACTTCTATTATGAGCACGCTTGTCTAGCATCTACATTTGAAACAACAAACTTGAGCGCGCAAAGAGATGCGAGGTGGCTGCTCTCACAAACCCGAATGCACGGATCCAATACTGATACACATGCGTTTTCTTTCTCAGATGTTTACATTTAGTTAAGACAAAACCGACTGTGCTTACGAGGATAATCGCCAGGACATTTTTTGTGTGTATTTGGCCGCGTAAGCGCAACAAGCTGCGAAAAATAACTCCATGCGCGCTATGGATGTGACTGTGAGCGCATAGGAAACCCCCTTTGGAGCACGCGAGTATCGAATGGCTTAAACTTAAAAAGATGTGCAAATGATACAGTTTTGTGATGATGCAACAATGACTCGATTAGGCAGGTGACAATTCTGTCGACTGTCCCGAAACCCGAGCAAAAGTCTTGTATCGCAGCGTGCAGTAGTACAGACGAGATGCGCTGTTGTGAAGCCGCTTTGAGAGTGAGAGAAGACGCGGTACAGCTGAATCACTCACGCTGTTTTCAAATGACTGATTTAATCTGACAGTATGTGTGGATTTATTTACTCATCTAACCTACATGCTCTATTGAATATGTTTGCAGGAATTTCCCTCAATATAAACTCGAAAGCAGATTAAACATAATTCTATTACACATATTTAAGGGGGAAAAATCCATGACTTTCCCAAAACTTTTCCAGGCCTGGAAATGGCTGTTTTAAAATTTCATGACTTTTCAATTTTTTTCATGACCGTAAGAAGATGCACGCTGTAAATCACGTAAGCTGGTCCTCCATTGCGCGAATGCTCCGTTACCTCTCCCTCCTCTAATCATGCCGGATCCGTCACCCCACTTTGTACCGGGACCTCACAATTTACAAATTAAGCACTACCCACAACTGATTGTTTATTTTTTTCCTCGCGTGTCTCGCCTTTGGTAACAACGATTCAAAACGGAAACATTTCAAGTGACACGGGAAAAAGACACGGAAAACTTCAGTGAACATCAGAAAAGCAGCGTGCACATTTCTGGTTAAAAATGAAAGGCCATCAACTGACAAACGGGAAGCATCACCATTTCAAGTCAGCAGGAAGAGCCAAAGCTAGTTCACAGTAGAGGACTGTTTTTTAGTCCCGCTCCCGCAAGGTTGTATTCCGCACCCACAAGTACAATCAAATCCTTATATTATAATCACATTGCACTTGAATAAAGTTAAAGGTGTAATCTGCCGATTGTCCTGCAGGTGACCGCATAACTCTGTCTTCGTACGATGGACTTTACTCCAGAGCACTCGTAGATCTACGATGATTTTCAAGTGCTACTTAAGTTACGATGCTTTTGGGAAACAGACCGTAATATTAAAATCAGTCGTACGATCGTTTTTACGAACTTCTTAGGTAGAAACGTAGCCCTGTTCTGTCTGAGGGCCGTGTATTTACCACCGGTACAGCCTGCTCTGAGCATCGTTATGCACATGCTGCGCAGCGCACAGCCCCGCAAATAAAACGCGTGGCGCAGAAAGGATGCGTGCAGCACGCGGCATAACAGTCCGAGTCAGGGCTGGACTGGGACAAAAAAATCGGCCCAGGCATTTTTTGGTCGTTCATATGCAAAGGGCCCGGCCCAAAAGGTCTTCCAGACCGAAAGATAGACCCCTGCTGACGGCCCCGTCTGCTGAAGGATACAGATGTGGCCAGGGCTGGACTGGGACAAAAAAATCGGCCCAGGCATTTTTTGGTCCAGGCGGCCCACCACCATTTATGTATGTATATATATATATATATATACAGGATATACACTACCAGTCAAAAGGTTTTGAACAGTAAGATTTTTAATGCTTTTTAAAGAAGTCTCTTCTGCTCACCAAGCCTGCATTTACAGCAAAAGCAGTAATATTGTGAAAGATTTTTAATATTTAAAATAACTTTTCTATTTGAATATATTTTAAAATGTAATTTATTCCTGTGAATTCAAAGCTGAATTTTTAGCATCATTACTCCAGTCACATGATCCTTCAGAAATCATTCTAATATTCTGATTTGCTGCTAAAAAAAACATTTATTATTTTTATCATGTTGAAAACAGCAGAGTAGAATTTTTCAGATGATAAACAGAACAGCATTTATCTTACTGAAATGGAAATCTTTTGTAACATTATGAATGTCCTTATCAACAAAACAAAAAAACAACAAGAAAAAAAAATTCTACTGACTCCAAGCTTTTGAATGGTATAGTGTATAATGTTACAAAAGCTTTTTATTTCAGATAAATACTGATCTTTGGATCTTCCTATTCATCAAAGAATCTAGAAAAAAATGTACTCAACTGTTTTAAATTTTGATAATAATAATAATAATAAATGTTTCTTGAGCAGCAAAGCAGCATATTAGAATAATTTCTGAAGGATCATGTGACACTGAAGACTGGAGTAATGATGCTGAAAATACAGCTTTGATCACAGGAATAAATTACATTTTAATATACTGTATATTTAAATAGAAAGCAGTTCTTTTAAATAGTAAAACCATTTCACAATATTACTGCTTTTGTTGTATTTTGGATCAAATAAATGCAGGCTTGGTGAGAAGAGACTTCTTTAAAAAACATAAAAAATCTTACTGTTCAAAAACTTTTGACTGGTATGTATGTATCACACTCATATAACATATAGTTGTTTTGGATAATAATAAAACGTCAGGTCCGACAATGTTGTGTCTTTTTTTATTTAAATCTAGATTTATTCGCATTGGCCCATGGAAACCTCTATTAAACACACTTGACTTGACTTGGCCTTGATTTGATTAAAATGTGTTTTTCAGATATGTTCACAAGTCTTTAACTTGGAGTCCGAGTCAAGTCTGAAGTCTTTATCGCTGGAGTCCGAGTCAAGTCTGAAGTCTTTATCGCTGGAGTCCGAGTCAAGTCTGAAGTCTTTATTGCTGGAGTCCGAGTCAAGTCTCGAGTCTTTATCGCTGGAGTCTGAGTCAAGTCTCGAGTTTTTATCGCTGGAGTCTGAGTCAAGTCTGAAGTCTTTATCGCTGGAGTCTGAGTCAAGTCTCGAGTCTTTATCGCTGGAGTCTGAGTCAAGTCTCGAGTCTTTATCGCTGGAGTCTGAGTCAAGTCTCGAATGCGTGCAGCACGCGGCATAACAGTCCGAGTCAGGGCTGGACTGGGACAAAAAAATCGGCCCAGGCATTTTTTGGTCCAGGCGGCCCACCACCATTTATGTATGTATATATATATATATATATACAGGATATACACTACCAGTCAAAAGGTTTTGAACAGTAAGATTTTTAATGCTTTTTAAAGAAGTCTCTTCTGCTCACCAAGCCTGCATTTACAGCAAAAGCAGTAATATTGTGAAAGATTTTTAATATTTAAAATAACTTTTCTATTTGAATATATTTTAAAATGTAATTTATTCCTGTGAATTCAAAGCTGAATTTTTAGCATCATTACTCCAGTCACATGATCCTTCAGAAATCATTCTAATATTCTGATTTGCTGCTAAAAAAAACATTTATTATTTTTATCATGTTGAAAACAGCAGAGTAGAATTTTTCAGATGATAAACAGAACAGCATTTATCTTACTGAAATGGAAATCTTTTGTAACATTATGAATGTCCTTATCAACAAAACAAAAAAACAACAAGAAAAAAAAATTCTACTGACTCCAAGCTTTTGAATGGTATAGTGTATAATGTTACAAAAGCTTTTTATTTCAGATAAATACTGATCTTTGGATCTTCCTATTCATCAAAGAATCTAGAAAAAAATGTACTCAACTGTTTTAAATTTTGATAATAATAATAATAATAAATGTTTCTTGAGCAGCAAAGCAGCATATTAGAATAATTTCTGAAGGATCATGTGACACTGAAGACTGGAGTAATGATGCTGAAAATACAGCTTTGATCACAGGAATAAATTACATTTTAATATACTGTATATTTAAATAGAAAGCAGTTCTTTTAAATAGTAAAACCATTTCACAATATTACTGCTTTTGTTGTATTTTGGATCAAATAAATGCAGGCTTGGTGAGAAGAGACTTCTTTAAAAAACATAAAAAATCTTACTGTTCAAAAACTTTTGACTGGTATGTATGTATCACACTCATATAACATATAGTTGTTTTGGATAATAATAAAACGTCAGGTCCGACAATGTTGTGTCTTTTTTTATTTAAATCTAGATTTATTCGCATTGGCCCATGGAAACCTCTATTAAACACACTTGACTTGACTTGGCCTTGATTTGATTAAAATGTGTTTTTCAGATATGTTCACAAGTCTTTAACTTGGAGTCCGAGTCAAGTCTGAAGTCTTTATCGCTGGAGTCCGAGTCAAGTCTGAAGTCTTTATCGCTGGAGTCCGAGTCAAGTCTCGAGTCTTTATCACTGGAGTCTGAGTCAAGTCTCGAGTCTTTATCACTGGAGTCTGAGTCAAGTCTCGAGTCTTTATCGCTGGAGTCTGAGTCAAGTCTGAAGTCTTTATCGCTGGAGTCTGAGTCAAGTCTGAAGTCTTTATCGCTGGAGTCTGAGTCAAGTCTCGAGTCTTTATCGCTGAGTCTCGAGTCTTTATCGCTGGAGTCTGAGTCAAGTCTCGAGTCTTTATCGCTGGAGTCTGAGTCAAGTCTCGAGTCTTTATCGCTGGAGTCTGAGTCAAGTCTCGAGTCTTTATCGCTGGAGTCTGAGTCAAGTCTCGAGTCTTTGTTCACGAGTCCGAGTCGAGTCTCAAGTCATTTAATGGCTCGCTAAAAAAATCTCATACAGAATCCTCATGTATTGAAATCTTTCTTATTTAAGAAACTGTTTTATAGGCTATGGACAAAACATTATATGATCTGCTTTATAAAGAAAAAAAAGAGGTGTTGAGATGTAAGGTTATTGTACATCCAGCCTATTTATAGGTAATGTTTTAATCCATTACCATGTTCAAAGCAGTTTTTCTGTAATGAAATTCAAAATAAGAGTCCGATCTACCACACAAGGAAATATGTGACACAGATATTACAAAACCATACAAATAAAGTATTTCTTTATTATATAAGTCAGGGGTATTCAATTAAAGTTCCAAGGCGCGCCCTCTATATTTTACTATATACTATAACTATATTTGCAGCATTGTTGTTTCTGTTGTTGTTAAAATAACCGCGTCATCCGCAGCTCTTGAACTTAGCGCCGGCGCGTGTCTGGCAGGGCCTGTTGCAGAACCAGGATTTCAGCTTTGTGCTCTTTGACCGCCAGTTCAACGGCCTGACGAGACTCAGAATTGCGCTGCTCTGCACGGAGTCTGGAGACCGAGAGCGAGAGAGAGAGAGAGAGAGAGAGAGAGAGAGAGAGAGAGAAAGCGCACGGAGCTGAGAGGTCTTGAATAATGCGCGTTTGGCTTTGATAAAAATACTAGAGGATATAGCGCTGAAAGATATTTACCATAAACGACCCTGAGCGCTTGTTATGTGATCCACTCTTCCACGCTTTTTTGACGCGCTGTTCACTTAAAATGGTGCTGTGTTACGGCTCGCGGTCCGGATGGATGCGGGGTGCGGATGCGTTCCGCCTTTTGAATATCAGTTATTTTAGGATAAAAGACTCGAGTTGCTTATAAAATTTTCACGAGTCATTTTCCTCGAGTCGAGTCAAGTCTGGAGTCATTTCAGGTCGAATCTGAGTCAAGTCTGAAGACTATAAAAATGCGACTCTAGTCCGTGTCACTAACTCGAGTGCCCATCTCTGTTATGTATTCTACACTCATGGCATGCACACACATTAGGGTAGGTTAGATGCCTGCCTCCGTTGCGAGTCCCTATCAAGCACTTTACCGATTCAACTACTCTCCTCTCCTCTTCCTGCCTGGCTCTTTGGCCCGCATCACTCACCGCAGCGCAAGCATGTTCTTGGTAAATCTGCTGTGAAAACGTGGGAAAAGCCGACGAGGAAGAAGTTGGAGTGAAGCGATCTTTATAGGCTATAGGCGGAGCAAAATACTTCATCGCTCTGTCTATAGCGCATTGTGATTGGATGGTGTACGCTGTCAATACAGGAGACAATCCAATGGGCCACTGGCTGCTCGCTCTCCCTGCGTGATGGTCCTTGGCAAAAAAAAAAAAAAAAACATTCTGTCGGCCCCTTAAATGTGTTGACCCACCGGGAAAATGCCCGGTAGGCTATGCCCGATTACCAATCCAGCCCTGGTCCGAATGAATACCGATGGTCAATAAGAATAAAGCGCAGATGTGCTTTTCTGAATGGACGTCGGGAGCGGGCCGTTCAAATTACACCAGAGTTACCGACCGCTACCGCGTTTAATTCGGGAATTTAATCCCGTGGATGTTTACATCAGAAAATGTTTTATTTTGCTTTTATATATATATATATATATTAGGGGTGGAACGATACATGTATTCGTACTGAACCGTCACGGTACGGACATCTAGGTTCGGTGCATGAGGCCTTACAACAAATACAGGCAATTCACCCCCAATCCAGAAGGGGGCGCCCGCAGCATGCAACGCTGTTTGATAACCGGCCGCCAGCAGAAGAACAGCGAATTTCAAGTTGCTCACTTGAAAACAAAGCCCACTAGACAGTGACCATGTGCTGATTCTGAATCCAAGAGGCAACCTCCCGCTCTCTCTCTGAAACCAACACGGAAGTGACTAAAACTGCAATTCATCGACTGGCCGCTAGAGGCTGGCTCCAAAAGGGAGTCAGTCCCATAGACTCCCCAAGTTAAAATGGCCAACTTTGCAGAAAAAAAAAAATGTTTACAGCCTGGTACAAAAAGTGCTTTTGGTCTATATAGGTAATTTTGCCCTTCATGACAACTGTGAGGTGGGTGATTTTTTTTATAACTCGTTTAAATTATATTAAGCCTTAAAGTTCTGCAATAAAGTTCTAAAATAATTAAGGGCGTGGCAACTTGAGTGACAGGTGGACTGCCGCTCTGCTCCAGAGTGTGAAACTCGCTAGACTGTGAACCTTAGGAAAATGGCTTTAAAGATTTTTATTTGTCCAGAAAAAAATAATTATGGGTAGGACACTGGAAATCTGGCAATTAGATGTTTTAATGATAATGATCTCAAACTTTATTTTTACCGCTATTTTGAAGTTATTGTAGGTAGGCTATTCTGCCTTTGCACTGTCTGTGAAAAGTGAAATGTCACTCCAAGGCAAAAGGCAGTAGCTTCCACATTATATACAAGATGACAAAAAATTAGATTTACATTATGCATTTATATTAATTCTCTCATTAGTTAAATAATAACGTCTTAACTTTAAAAATCTTCATACAGTGTAAGTGTATGCAGTATGAAGAAACTGGCAGGTAACATCATCACAGACCCCTCTCACCCTGACCTGCCTGTTTGCTCTTCTCCCCTCAGGCAGACATAACAGATCTCTGGGCACTAGAACATCTAGGCATAAAAACATTTCCCCCCATGCCATCTCCAGCTTAAACAGCTAACATAGAAATTATTACCTGTTTCTGTAATTAATTTCCCCATCTCTAATTATTGCTTGTCTCTCAATTATTGCTTGGCCGTTCTATCTACCGAGGGAATATACAGCCATACTGCTCGTTGCTGTATACATCCCTCCCAGCTCCAACAACAGCAACAGGAGCGAGGCACTAAATGAACTGTAGCAGCACATCAGTCAGCAGCAGACAGCCCACCCCGATGCTTTTCTCATCTTGGCTGGGGATTTCAACCACGCAGACTTAAAGAGTGTGTTCCCAAAAATACACCAACACATAGACTTTCCAACACAGGGAAACAACTAAAAAAAAAAATGTTTACAGCCTGGTACAAAAAGTGCTTTTGGTCTATATAGGTAATTTTGCCCTTCATGACAACTGTGAGGTGGGTGATTTTTTTTATAACTCGTTTAAATTATATTAAGCCTTAAAGTTCTGCAATAAAGTTCTAAAATAATTAAGGGCGTGGCAACTTGAGTGACAGGTGGACTGCCGCTCTGCTCCAGAGTGTGAAACTCGCTAGACTGTGAACCTTAGGAAAATGGCTTTAAAGATTTTTATTTGTCCAGAAAAAAATAATTATGGGTAGGACACTGGAAATCTGGCAATTAGATGTTTTAATGATAATGATCTCAAACTTTATTTTTACCGCTATTTTGAAGTTATTGTAGGTAGGCTATTCTGCCTTTGCACTGTCTGTGAAAAGTGAAATGTCACTCCAAGGCAAAAGGCAGTAGCTTCCACATTATATACAAGATGACAAAAAATTAGATTTACATTATGCATTTATATTAATTCTCTCATTAGTTAAATAATAACGTCTTAACTTTAAAAATCTTCATACAGTGTAAGTGTATGCAGTATGAAGAAACTGGCAGGTAACATCATCACAGACCCCTCTCACCCTGACCTGCCTGTTTGCTCTTCTCCCCTCAGGCAGACATAACAGATCTCTGGGCACTAGAACATCTAGGCATAAAAACATTTCCCCCCATGCCATCTCCAGCTTAAACAGCTAACATAGAAATTATTACCTGTTTCTGTAATTAATTTCCCCATCTCTAATTATTGCTTGTCTCTCAATTATTGCTTGGCCGTTCTATCTACCGAGGGAATATACAGCCATACTGCTCGTTGCTGTATACATCCCTCCCAGCTCCAACAACAGCAACAGGAGCGAGGCACTAAATGAACTGTAGCAGCACATCAGTCAGCAGCAGACAGCCCACCCCGATGCTTTTCTCATCTTGGCTGGGGATTTCAACCACGCAGACTTAAAGAGTGTGTTCCCAAAAATCTGTCCGGGCCAACCAGAAGCCGTGGATGACAGGGGAGGTCTACAGTCTCCTGAAGGCTCGAAACGCTGCCTTCAGAGCTGGAGATGAGGTGGGCCTGAAGACAGCTAGGGCCAACCTATCCCGCGGCATCAGAGAGGCTACAAGACAGTACTCCAGGAGAATAGCCCATTGTTTCAGCGACAGCAGTGACACTCTGAGCCTGTGGCAGGGGATACAGACCATTATGGACTACAAGCCCCCACCGCGGACCTGTGACAGCACCATCTCCCTGCTGAACGAGCTGAACGCCTTCTTCGCTTGCTTTGAGGCACAAAACAGCACCACTGCACAGAAGACTCCACCTCCTCCCGGCGACCAGGTGATGACGCTGTCCCCAGACAGCTTGAGGAGATCTCTCAGCAGGATCAACGCACGCAAAGCTCCGGGTCCTGACAACATTCCTGGGCGTGTACTGAGAGACTGTGCAGTGGAACTCACCGATGTCTTCACAGACATTTTCAACATCTCGCTAAGTCAGGCTGTTGTCCCCACATGCTTCAAAGCTACCACCATCATTCCAGTCCCGAAGAAGTTGTCTCCATCCTGCTTCAATGACTACCGTCCAATTGCACTTACCCCCATCCTCATGAAGTGCTTTGAACGGCTAGTCATGCACCACATCAAGTCTGCCCTCCCCCCGCTCCTTGGACCCCTTCCAGTTTGCATATCGGTCCAAGCGCTCGACCGATGACGCCATCGCCACTACCCTCCACTCAGCACTCACACACCTGGACAAAAAAGACTCATACGTCAGAATGCTGTTCATAGACTTCAGTTCAGCATTCAACACAATCATCCCTCAACAGCTCATTCTCAAACTGGTCCAGCTGGGGCTCAACACTTCGCTGTGCAACTGGCTGTTGGACTTCCGGACTGGGAGACCTCAGGCAGTACGGGTCGGCAGCAACACATCCAGCACCATCACACTGAACACTGGGGCCCCCCAAGGATGTGTGCTGAGCCCCCTCCTCTTCACTCTGCTGACCCACGACTGCACACCGTCACACAACTTCAACCTCCTTATCAAGTTTGCGGATGACACGACTGTAGTGGGTCTCATTAGCAACAGAGATGAGACAAACTACAGGAGCGAGGTGAGCCGCCTGGCCGGGTGGTGCAGTGACAACAATCTCTCTCTGAATGTGGAGAAGACGAAGGAGATTGTTGTTGACTTCAGGAGAGTGCGCACTCAGCATGCTCCTCTGACCGTCAATGGTGCAACTGTGGAGAGAGTGAGCAGCACCAAGTTCCTGGGTGTGCACATCACAGAGGATCTCTCCTGGACTGACAACACCGCAGCACTGGCCAAGAAAGCACAGCAGCGTCTCTACTTCCGCAAACTAAGAAGAGCCAGAGCCCCGGCCTCCATCATGTGCACCTTCTACAGAGGCACCATCGAGAGCATCCTGACCAGCTGCATCACTGTGTGGTATGGCGCCTGCAACGCGTCCTGCCGCAAGTCACTTCAACGAATAGTGAGAGCAGCTGAGAAGATTGTTGGTGTCTCTCTCCTCTCCCTCCAGGATATTTATGGAACCTGTCTCACCCGCAAAGCCCTCTGCATTGCAGGTGATCCCACCCACCTGACACACAGCTTCTTTAGTTTGCTGCCATCAGGGAGGAGACTGCGGAGTCTCCAGGCCAGGACCAGCAGACTGAAGGATAGCTTCATTCATCAGGCTGTCAGGAAGCTGAACTCCCTCCCGACCTTGCCCCCTCTCCCCTCTTTTGTCCCATGCACCACTGAACTCTGAACCTCAGACCCCTCCCAGCTCCCAGATCCCCAGGTCCTTCCACTCCCCCCTCCCACTGACACACTGGGACCTGCACCAGTCACTTTGTGCAGCACTGGTCTGCTCACTACCTAATTCAGCATTGAACTGACCTCATTCAACTCTTCTGACAGTTTAAATAAAGAACTGCTCTCTGAGCTTTTTGTCACTTTAATCAAAATACTGTAAGCTCTTTTGCACTACAATCATTATATCTGCACTGTTTGTTTACTTCACTGGTTTGCACTCTATCTGCCATGTGCCTTGTGCTGCTTTATTTAGTTATTTTTTTACATGACCTTTTTGTAAATTTGTATAGTTGTATTTTATTCATAATCTGTATATCTGTATTTATGTTCTACTGTCAGTGTTATCTGTATGCACCAAGGGTCTGAGAGTAACGCAATTTCAATTCTCTGTGTGTATGTGCTGTACATGTGGAAGAATTGACAATAAAGCAGACTTGACTTGACTCAAGTACTAGCTTATGTAAATACATATGCATATTTTTTGTATTTATACAACTGTATATAGAGTAAATAATGCAGAAATCTGTACACAAATCTTCTGTTCCAGATTCTTTTTTTGTCTTATTTAAATGTTCTTTCTGTTCTCATGCCAGATATGTATGTATGCATGTATGCACCAAGAGCTCCTTAAAAAACTGAACGAGAAGCGGGTGACGCATTTAAGGGGCCGTGTTTTTTTGTTTTTTTTTTGCCAAGGACCATCACGCAGGGACAGCGAGCAGCCAGTGGCCCATTGGATTGTCTCCTGTATTGACAGCGTAAACCATCCAATCACAATGCGCTATAGACAGAGCGATGAAGTATTTTGCTCCGCCTATATAAAGATCGCTTCACTCCAACTTCTTCCTCGTCGGCTTTTCCCACGTTTTTACAGCAGATTTACCAAGAACATGCTTGCTCTGCGGTGAGTGATGCGGGCCAAAGAGCCAGCCAGGAAGAGGAGAGGAGAGTAGTTGAATCGGTAAAGTGCTTGATAGGGACTCGCAACGGAGGCAGGCATCTAACCTACCCTAATGTGTGTGCATGCCATGAGTGTAGAATACATTACAGAGATGGGCACTCGAGTTAGTGACACAGACTAGTCGCGTTTTTATAGACTTCAGAGTTGACTCAGATTCAACCTGAAATGACTCCAGACTTGACTCGACTCGAGGAAAATGACTCGTGAAAATTTTATAAGCAACTCGACCTCTGGTGGTGAGTTAAGTGTACTGTACTGGATTCACACACATTTGACCTAAAAACATCAAACCATCCCAGTCACTAATATTGACACGAGATACATCATGTACTGCAAAAGAATCAGAGATTCACTAGAATGCTCTCAACACAAATAACCTACTGTTTCATTTGAATCAGCTTCATGCTTCATAGATTCAAAACAGTCTTAATTTATAGACTTAAGGCAAACTAAATAGACTGACCATCCATTCATGAAGAGTTCCCACCTGTGACCTGAGATGCTGGGAAAGTATACAGGATCCCCACAATTCTACAGAGGATAAGCTGTTTGTGTAGAATGGGTTGATGGAGTATCATTTACAGAAACATTACTCTGTCCTGACAAATGAAAGAAGTTAATTTAATTTAAAAAAATGCAAATTTATAAGGTATCACATCTGCCTTAATTTTTGATGACAATTCTACTGCCATAAATGACAAATTATTTTTGTATCTGAAGGGTTGAGCAATATTGAGTTCAAAAAGAAAAATACATTTTCTTAAAATAATAATATTTTTTTATTTGTCATTGCTTAATAAAAATGTCTGGTGGTGAGTTAAGTGTACTGTACTGGATTCACACACATTTGACCTAAAAACATCAAACCATCCCAGTCACTAATATTGACACGAGATACATCATGTACTGCAAAAGAATCAGAGATTCACTAGAATGCTCTCAACACAAATAACCTACTGTTTCATTTGAATCAGCTTCATGCTTCATAGATTCAAAACAGTCTTAATTTATAGACTTAAGGCAAACTAAATAGACTGACCATCCATTCATGAAGAGTTCCCACCTGTGACCTGAGATGCTGGGAAAGTATACAGGATCCCCACAATTCTACAGAGGATAAGCTGTTTGTGTAGAATGGGTTGATGGAGTATCATTTACAGAAACATTACTCTGTCCTGACAAATGAAAGAAGTTAATTTCATTTAAAAAAATGCAAATTTATAAGGTATCACATCTGCCTTAATTTTTGATGACAATTCTACTGCCATAAATGACAAATTATTTTTGTATCTGAAGGGTTGAGTTCAAAAAGAAAAATACATTTTCTTAAAATAATAATATTTTTTTATTTGTCATTGCTTAATAAAAATTAGATGAATGTCAATCATAAATTTCTTTGAATATTTCTTTCATTAACAGGATAAAATATCAGCACATAATAATGCTGAGCTCAAGACATAAGCTGATCACTGAATGTATTCAAGCTCTACAACTATGAGGGATTCTCAAACTTTCCTGATCATTGAGTCCCACAAAGACTAAATCTGACATGACTCTATTGAACAATCAGTTTGACTTGTAAGACAGACAGTTGAGAATGAGTGAAGGGGAATTGAGGCTGTACAGACATTTTTAATATAAATATTATATATTAACTTAAGACAAACAAAAACCAAGATACACTACCATTCAAAGGTTTGGGGTCAGCATTTTTTTTATATTTTTGAAAGAAGTCTCTTATGCTCCCCAAGGCTGCATTTATGTGGACAAAAATGACAATATGTGAAATATTATTACAATTTAAAACTGTTTTATTTTAATATATTCAAAAAATGTAATTTATTCCCGAGATGCAAAGCTGAATTTTCAGCATCATTACTCCAGTCTTCAGTGTCACATGATCCTTCAGAAATCATTCTAATATACTGATCTGCTGCTCAAGAAACATTTCTTGCTATTATCAATCTTTAAAACAGTTGTGCTGCTTTATATTTTTGTGGAATTTTTTTTGTGGAAAATGTTTTCAGAATTCTTTGATGAATAGGAAGTTCAACATTTAGTTGAAATAGATTTTTTTTTGTAATGTAGAAGTCCACTGTCACTTTTACTCAATTTAATGCACCCTTTCAGAATAAAATATTAATTTAAATAAATAATTAAATAACCCCAGACCTTTGAACAGTATAACTTAAAAGAATAAATAAAAGAAACATATCCTGAAAGAAAAAGAAAGTCACTTTTACACAGTTCACAGATTACTCCAGATATATGCTGTAATAGACAAACCACACTTAATCACAGATTAAAAAGTTTACAACTTGCTTCATGTATTTAGCTCATTAATTTGTTAATTATAGTGATGATTCAAAATAGTTTCAGTTAATGCATGGTTCATATATTTGTATTGAATGAGAAATGGAAAGTATTTACTTCGCCACATGACACTGGAGACAATGTACACATTAAATCCACTTAAGATGCTTTTCCTTCCCCAGATTCATACTTCAAACTAATATTGATCTTCTGCTAAGCTTAAAAAAATTTAATATTTAAAATTAAAATTAAACTATTGCTTTAGACAGGCACGTCAGTCCATGTGGACAAAAAGGGGCAATGGTTCGGGCCACTGTAGCCATTCCATATTACGTGTCCCTGACAGATATCAGCCTTCCACATTGGAATTTGACATGAAAAAGTGTATCTCAGTTGTTTCTCACAGGAAGCGGTTTAATTTCACATAGAGACACTGAACTACTAGAATAAAGCCCAAATCCAGCATAGAGGGGTTCAATGAATGTGGTGTTGAATGTGTGCAAGTAATTCTTTGATGAATAGGAAGTTCAACATTTAGTTGAAATAGATTTTTTTTTGTAATGTAGAAGTCCACTGTCACTTTTACTCAATTTAATGCACCCTTTCAGAATAAACTATTAATTTAAATAAATAATTAAATAACCCCAGACCTTTGAACAGTATAACTTAAAAGAATAAATAAAAGAAACATATCCTGAAAGAAAAAGAAAGTCACTTTTAGACAGTTCACAGATTACTCCAGATATATGCTGTAATAGACAAACCACACTTAATCACAGATTAAAAAGTTTACAACTTGCTTCATGTATTTAGCTCATTAATTTGTTAATTATAGTGATGATTCAAAATAGTTTCAGTTAATGCATGGTTCATATATTTGTACTGAATGAGAAATGGAAAGTATTTACTTCGCCACATGACACTGGAGACAATGTACACATTAAATCCACTTAAGATGCTTTTCCTTCCCCAGATTCATACTTCAAACTAATATTGATCTTCTGATAAGCTTAAAAAAATTAAGTATTTAAAATTAAAATTAAACTATTGCTTTAGACAGGCACGTCAGTCCATGTGGACAAAAAGGGGCAATGGTTCGGGCCACTGTAGCCATTCCATATTACGTGTCCCTGACAGATATCAGCCTTCCACATTGGAATTTGACATGAAAAAGTGACGCCAGGGCAATGGAATTTTAAAACACACGGTGTCTTGAGACACGTTTTTAAAAATGAAACATCCTTTAACTTTAAATAGTGTTTTAAAAACACAACGCTCATGCAAGACAGGCTGCAAAAGACATGACTGCAAATGTTAAAGACATCCCTCTAGCACATGATTATACAGAGGAAAAACAATGTCAAAGCAGCACAATGGAGTGCAAAAACAGGTACTGTGTAAACCGTAATTTACATAGTAACAGAGCAAGCACTTGCTAAGAACTGTTTCCTGAGCAAGAAACTAATGAGAAAGTTTTGTTACAAAGACAAAACTCCTGTTGAGCTGCATTCAAATGTCTGTGGTGTCTTATTTAAACCGAAGTCAACGTGTGCGTTTCTATTTACACACTGAAATTAAGATTAGCAGAGAGAGAAAGAGTTAGAGGTGTTTGAGTTAAAGACAAAGATAATGTGAGTGTGTTTCTTTCACTCAACAGTGTATCTCAGTTGTTTCTCACAGGAAGCGGATTCATTTCACATAGAGACACTGAACTACTAGAATAAAGCCCAAATCCAGCATAGAGGGGTTCAATGAATGTGGTGTTGAATGTGTGTAAGGGTGTGAGTGTGTGTGTGTCAGAGATGCTGTAGAAGGACAGACGACCGGCTGAACAGTCCAGATACACTCCTACTCTGTTAGAGTGATGTGAAGGGGCAGATATGACTGTGATCTTATTATTGTATTTAGCAGTGAAACTGTTTTTAATGCAGATCAAACTCCAGGACTTTTTATTGTATCCAAACCAACAGTCATTACTCCTTCCTTTCCTGCTGATTCCTTTATATGTCACTGATATATTAACCCCTTCCTTCCCACTCCATTCAATCTCCCAGTAACAGCATCCAGTCAGACTCTCTCTACACAGAACCTGATGACACTCATCAAATCTGTCTGGATGATCAGGATACGGCTGCTTCTCTGTTCCAAGCGTCACCTTTCTGTTCCTCTCAGACAGAGTTAGGTGAGTGTTTACTGTGTTTAAATCCAGTGTGAGATCACATGTATCTGAACACAAGAAGAAGAATCACATTTATAACAACAATGAAATAAAATCAAATTGTTGTAGGATTAGGGTATAGAAAATATGAATCACTCACAATTTAAAAAGAAAAGTGTATAAACTTACATTTCTTTGGTGCTGTTCTAATCCTGATGTCTCCTGCATGATCCACACTATAAAAACAAAAATAAAGGGAAAACAATTAAAATCCATACACTTAAATATTTAAAATACTTATTATTACTACTATTAAATCGCACAATATTTTTAGTTTCTAAATTAAAAATAGGTTTAAGTCAGGGAGATCTATCAAACTCTGCATGAAGAATTTTTGTCTGAAATATATAATATTGTTATATCAGGGTTTCTGCAGACCTGAACAAGTTAATTTTAAGACTTTTTAAGACCTTTTTAATACCACCTTATATGAAATTTAAGACCTAAACCTGTAATGGAAATACACATTTTATTACATACATATATGTAATATTTAATGTGTATAAATTAAAAAGAAAACAAAATATCAATGCTGTAATATTTATTACTATGGATGTATGCATCATCTTACCTGTCAAATTATTACAATTTATCAATAAATTAAATATACATTATAGGGCTGCTACCAGTCAGATTAAATAATTTACACTGCAAATAACAATAATTACAACTGCAATAAATAATGTTATGAGATTAATTCATTTATGAATACACAAATAAGAAATGTTGAGGGGAAAAATACTTTTCATACTTTTCAACATACTTCTCAACTGAACTGTAAGACACTTAATGAGTGAGTCATTGAGTCATTCATTCAACTGATTGAGTGTGTTATCATGCTGGTATCTTAAGGACTTTCGTGGACAGCTGACTCCTAAAGTTTTTGATATTCTTCATATTCTGTGTGGTGGTCAGATAAGTTTAAATAGATTTTTACCTTTTATGGGCATTTTACCTTTATAAAGCCATTTTTCTATAAGTGTGCATTATCTTTTGAGTCAAATTCTTACATTTAATCGTTCAATAGAATAATAAGTCATTTGGGCCGTTACCAAGCAAATGAAATCAGTATCAACAAAATTCATCTTTGCAATCCAGACATAAGCTGCACCTGAAGTGGCATTTAGATGTGTTTACACACTGTTTAATGCAGGACATGAATGCATTTAACCTGCAGTTACAAATGCATAAATAATGTTTGGATATATTAAACATAAAACATTGAATACTGATATTTGAAATAATTTAAAAAATGAAAAGATACTTTAAATGTGAAATTTAAAGCGCCAGTAGGTGGCAGTAAGTCACTGTTAAGTGAGTCATTGCGATTGAACCGAATCATTTAAACGGTTGATTCATTCAGGAACAAAACACTGTCATGTTGCTCAGAGACACAAAACAGCACTGTGGCTTTGTTTGGAATTATTTTTGTTGGCGAAATAGAGCAAAAACAG
>NW_015505263.1:344867-347528 GCF_001515645.1 Sinocyclocheilus grahami | reverse complement strand
GTTTAATGCAGGACATTTAACCTGTTAACCTGCAGTTACAAATGCATAAATAATGTTTGGATATATTAAACATAAAACATTGAATACTGATATTTTTAAAAAATTTAAATGTGAAATTTAAAGCGCCAGTAGGTGGCAGTAAGTCACTGTTAAGTGAGTCATTGCGATTGAACCGAATCATTTAAACGGTTGATTCATTCAGGAACAAAACACTGTCATGTTGCTCAGAGACACAAAACAGCACTGTGGCTTTGTTTGGAATTATTTTTGTTGGCGAAATAGAGCAAAAACAGGCAATATGGTGTCTAAAACGTAAGTCTCTTAATAAAATTTCTAGTTTATTGAACTGTTGTAAAAAAATCAATATCACATTTGTATATGGTCATTTTTGGAGAAAAAAAGGCACTCTTCCATGTGAACTTGAGTATAAATATACACATTTTCTGCCCCCATGTCTTGAATTTATGATCAGTCTGAATGTATTTTAATAGACTGAATCATGCAGTGATCAGGCAGAGCGCTAGACTTCACGTAATGCGTGCACTCTGTGGGTGTTTTGAATGTTATTGTTTTTTGTCGTGAGAATATTGAGTAAAATAGCTCACTTGTCATGGTGTTATTTAACTATATCATGTTATGTTATGAATAAATGAAACATTTTGAATGTTTACCTCAGTGTGTTTCTTCGGAGTTTATGTGTGCGGTCACGCTCATGTGTTCTGAAGTCTCGAGACAAACAAGAGTGAGCCTCAGCGCGAGCTTGTATTCTGTATTCTGCTAATTTACTGCAATTCTCTGATGACGCAGTAATTTACCACAGGAAGAAAAAATCTTCGGTCTGTCCAATGATTGTAAAGTCATTAGGTCCGTCAGATTTAAGATATTTCAGCGGTAATGAGACCAAAAATAATTAAGACCCATCAAATCCGAATTTAAGACATTTTAAGGCCTTATATTAGGAAAACGTTATTTAAGACATTTTAAGGACCCGCGGACACCCTGTATATGGGTGACATGTTGTATTATGACTGCATCATCATCCACCTTATAGTTTTACTCAAACAACATTCTGCCTTACAGTCAATTCATCCTAACAAGTGAGCCTAATTTTGGTACACTAATAAAAAAAAGTATTATTTTCTATCACAGACATACACCATGATAAAAACATGGTACCTAATAGTTACATGTAAATGTCATGGTACTGTATATAGCATATGATCCTCAAGCCTTGAGCTACAGACTCAGGCATAGGCGGAAATACCATCTGAGGGTTGTCCCCACAAAAAAATATGATTAAAAACCACGCTGAGTATTGTAAATAACAATGTTTTATACTTTAAATAATTGTGTAAGTAGTAAAACAACACACACAAAAAAATGCGTTTTAAGTTTAGAAAAATGTTGAGTCTCCCCTCCCTTGCCTCACAGTGCTTTGGTCCAAATGCCTGCTTTCCTCTTTTACATCAGGACCTACACACACGAGTCCGGTGAGAGAGAACCAAGCCAATAGTTGTGGAACTCCAGTAAGTAAGGCTGTCAAGGCTATTTTATTCACTTAAACATCGGATGAAGTCATTATTTTCTCTTTAATACAGATGATGCCAATGTATTTTTTGATGAGTCGCTATGTTAGCAATAATAAGGTTACCTGCTTGACGGAAAGGGTTGCCACCACAGGCTCTACGAGAACACAGCACTGTCTTCCACTACACCTGCTCCTCTTTCCAGATCCCTCCAGAGGATCAACAAGATGAGGCTGTTGTTATGCATCTAGCACAGCATTCACGATTTAACACACATTAACAACACCCAGATATATCTGGTGTGATACCCAGACTGATTGTTAAATGTTTTTAAATGGGTCAGATGGTATATTTTTCTTTCAGTAGTATACGTTTAGTACATCTACACGTGTATATATTTTTTTGAGTTTTGAGTTAGGTATTAACAGTGCTAGTAAATAATATTTGTTTATTTAGTGCTGTATGAATAAAACGGAATTGAATTAACCATAAATGTAGATCTGCTTGAGATTGATCTGATGTAAACTTCATAAACAAGTTTTTATGCAGTAAGACAATTTGTGATTGTGATTATTTTTTATTGATTGTCACCAAAATGGGGCCATTCAAAATCTTTATAAAGTCCTCCTTCCTTCCTCTAGTCTTCTAATGGCTGACACAACACATGAAGGTAAGGGCTTCCTGGTGTGCCTGTTCAGAATGCCATAGGCCCAGCGGACAACTTGCCTGTATGCTGTCAAAATTGTCTTATACCAATGGCATCAAAAAGTGTGACTTGCAGGTAGTTGTGACCTAAATATGTTGTAACTTAAATTAGATTAATATGAGTCATAAATGCTTAGTATAATGTTTAATTCATTGTTTTCAATAATAAGAAAAAAAAAACGTATATATAGTAATTTATCAGGCTGATCCCCTTTAAGAAAACATTGCCCATAATGCTATTAAGATAGAGAGCGCGCTGAGAAGAAGTGAACTGAGTATGTGTGTACGCTGCTGAACAGTGAATGAATCCCTGTAAAACTATCTGAAACTACAGTAAATCAGTTATTTTGTTTTAATTCAAGTCGTCAGAGTTCATTATTGCTTGTTAAGCGAAGAAGACACGACAAACGTCTGGTGCCGAAACCCGGGA
>NW_015505263.1:342826-344320 GCF_001515645.1 Sinocyclocheilus grahami | reverse complement strand
ATTTTTGGAGAAAAAAAGGCACTCTTCCATGTGAACTTGAGTATAAATATACACATTTTCTGCCCCCATGTCTTGAATTTATGATCAGTCTGAATGTATTTTAATAGACTGAATCATGCAGTGATCAGGCAGAGCGCTAGACTTCACGTAATGCGTGCACTCTGTGGGTGTTTTGAATGTTATTGTTTTTTGTCGTGAGAATATTGAGTAAAATAGCTCACTTGTCATGGTGTTATATCATGTTATCATGTTATGTTATGAATAAATGAAACATTTTGAATGTTTACCTCAGTGTGTTTCTTCGGAGTTTATGTGTGCTCATGTGTTCATGTGTTCTGAAGTCTCGAGACAAACAAGAGTGAGCCTCAGCGCGAGCTTGTATTCTGTATTCTGCTAATTTACTGCAATTCTCTGATGACGCAGTAATTTACCACAGGAAGAAAAAATCTTCGGTCTGTCCAATGATTGTAAAGTCATTAGGTCCGTCAGATTTAAGATATTTCAGCGGTAATGAGACCAAAAATAATTAAGACCCATCAAATCCGAATTTAAGACATTTTAAGGCCTTATATTAGGAAAACGTTATTTAAGACATTTTAAGGACCCGCGGACACCCTGTATATGGGTGACATGTTGTATTATGACTGCATCATCATCCACCTTATAGTTTTACTCAAACAACATTCTGCCTTACAGTCAATTCATCCTAACAAGTGAGCCTAATTTTGGTACACTAATAAAAAAAAGTATTATTTTCTATCACAGACATACACCATGATAAAAACATGGTACCTAATAGTTGTAAATATCATGGTACTGTATATAGCATATGATCCTCAAGCCTTGAGCTACAGACTCAGGCATAGGCGGAAATACCATCTGAGGGTTGTCCCCACAAAAAAATATGATTAAAAACCACGCTGAGTATTGTAAATAACAATGTTTTATACTTTAAATAATTGTGTAAGTAGTAAAACAACACACACAAAAAAATGCGTTTTAAGTTTAGAAAAATGTTGAGTCTCCCCTCCCTTGCCTCACAGTGCTTTGGTCCAAATGCCTGCTTTCCTCTTTTACATCAGGACCTACACACACGAGTCCGGTGAGAGAGAACCAAGCCAATAGTTGTGGAACTCCAGTAAGTAAGGCTGTCAAGGCTATTTTATTCACTTAAACATCGGATGAAGTCATTATTTTCTCTTTAATACAGATGATGCCAATGTATTTTTTGATGAGTCGCTATGTTAGCAATAATAAGGTTACCTGCTTGACGGAAAGGGTTGCCACCACAGGCTCTACGAGAACACAGCACTGTCTTCCACTACACCTGCTCCTCTTTCCAGATCCCTCCAGAGGATCAACAAGATGAGGCTGTTGTTATGCATCTAGCACAGCATTCACGATTTAACACACATTAACAACACCCAGATATATCTGGTGTGATACCCAGACTGATTGTTAAATGTTTTTAAATGGGTCAGATGGTATATTTTT
>NW_015505263.1:325242-342779 GCF_001515645.1 Sinocyclocheilus grahami | reverse complement strand
ATTTTTGGAGAAAAAAAGGCACTCTTCCATGTGAACTTGAGTATAAATATACACATTTTCTGCCCCCATGTCTTGAATTTATGATCAGTCTGAATGTATTTTAATAGACTGAATCATGCAGTGATCAGGCAGAGCGCTAGACTTCACGTAATGCGTGCACTCTGTGGGTGTTTTGAATGTTATTGTTTTTTGTCGTGAGAATATTGAGTAAAATAGCTCACTTGTCATGGTGTTATTTAACTATATCATGTTATGTTATGAATAAATGAAACATTTTGAATGTTTACCTCAGTGTGTTTCTTCGGAGTTTATGTGTGCGGTCACGCTCATGTGTTCTGAAGTCTCGAGACAAACAAGAGTGAGCCTCAGCGCGAGCTTGTATTCTGTATTCTGCTAATTTACTGCAATTCTCTGATGACGCAGTAATTTACCACAGGAAGAAAAAATCTTCGGTCTGTCCAATGATTGTAAAGTCATTAGGTCCGTCAGATTTAAGATATTTCAGCGGTAATGAGACCAAAAATAATTAAGACCCATCAAATCCGAATTTAAGACATTTTAAGGCCTTATATTAGGAAAACGTTATTTAAGACATTTTAAGGACCCGCGGACACCCTGTATATGGGTGACATGTTGTATTATGGCTGCATCATCATCCACCTTATAGTTTTACTCAAACAACATTCTGCCTTACAGTCAATTCATCCTAACAAGTGAGCCTAATTTTGGTACACTAATAAAAAAAAGTATTATTTTCTATCACAGACATACACCATGATAAAAACATGGTACCTAATAGTTGTAAATATCATGGTACTGTATATAGCATATGATCCTCAAGCCTTGAGCTACAGACTCAGGCATAGGCGGAAATACCATCTGAGGGTTGTCCCCACAAAAAAATATGATTAAAAACCACGCTGAGTATTGTAAATAACAATGTTTTATACTTTAAATAATTGTGTAAGTAGTAAAACAACACACACAAAAAAATGCGTTTTAAGTTTAGAAAAATGTTGAGTCTCCCCTCCCTTGCCTCACAGTGCTTTGGTCCAAATGCCTGCTTTCCTCTTTTACATCAGGACCTACACACACGAGTCCGGTGAGAGAGAACCAAGCCAATAGTTGTGGAACTCCAGTAAGTAAGGCTGTCAAGGCTATTTTATTCACTTAAACATCGGATGAAGTCATTATTTTCTCTTTAATACAGATGATGCCAATGTATTTTTTGATGAGTCGCTATGTTAGCAATAATAAGGTTACCTGCTTGACGGAAAGGGTTGCCACCACAGGCTCTACGAGAACACAGCACTGTCTTCCACTACACCTGCTCCTCTTTCCAGATCCCTCCAGAGGATCAACAAGATGAGGCTGTTGTTATGCATCTAGCACAGCATTCACGATTTAACACACATTAACAACACCCAGATATATCTGGTGTGATACCCAGACTGATTGTTAAATGTTTTTAAATGGGTCAGATGGTATATTTTTTATTTCAGTAGTATATGTTTAGTACATCTACACGTGTATATATATATATTTTTAAAAATAATTTTTTTTTTTATTAACAGTTGCAATGTTGTGTTTTGAGTTAGGTATTAACAGTGCTAGTAAATAATATTTGTTTATTTAGTGCTGTATAAATAAAACTCTTTCCAGATCCCTCCAGAGGATCAACAAGATGAGGCTGTTGTTATGCATCTAGCACAGCATTCACGATTTAACACACATTAACAACACCCAGATATATCTGGTGTGATACCCAGACTGATTGTTAAATGTTTTTAAATGGGTCAGATGGTATATTTTTCTTTCAGTAGTATACGTTTAGTACATCTACACGTGTATATATTTTTTTGAGTTTTGAGTTAGGTATTAACAGTGCTAGTAAATAATATTTGTTTATTTAGTGCTGTATGAATAAAACGGAATTGAATTAACCATAAATGTAGATCTGCTTGAGATTGATCTGATGTAAACTTCATAAACAAGTTTTTATGCAGTAAGACAATTTGTGATTGTGATTATTTTTTATTGATTGTCACCAAAATGGGGCCATTCAAAATCTTTATAAAGTCCTCCTTCCTTCCTCTAGTCTTCTAATGGCTGACACAACACATGAAGGTAAGGGCTTCCTGGTGTGCCTGTTCAGAATGCCATAGGCCCAGCGGACAACTTGCCTGTATGCTGTCAAAATTGTCTTATAACAATGGCATCAAAAAGTGTGACTTGCAGGTAGTTGTGACCTAAATATGTTGTAACTTAAATTAGATTAATATGAGTCATAAATGCTTAGTATAATGTTTAATTCATTGTTTTCAATAATAATAAGAAAAAAACGTATATATATATAGTAATTTATCGGGCTGTTCCCCTTTAAGAAAACATTGCCCATAATGCTATTAGTATAATGTTTAATTCATTGTTTTCAATAATAAGAAAAAAAAAACGTATATATAGTAATTTATCAGGCTGATCCCCTTTAAGAAAACATTGCCCATAATGCTATTCAGATAGAGAGCGCGCTGAGAAGAAGTGAACTGAGTATGTGTGTACGCTGCTGAACAGTGAATGAATCCCTGTAAAACTATCTGAAACTACAGTAAATCAGTTATTTTGTTTTAATTCAAGTCGTCAGAGTTCATTATTGCTTGTTAAGCGAAGAAGACACGACAAACGTCTGGTGCCGAAACCCGGGACACTAGCACGCAACACCCGAAATGGCGGAGTGACTTGAAAGACTAATCAGAAAACGGAGAGCTGTACGCGCTTCCACAACGACACTTTTACAAGACATCGAAAAAGAGGTAGACAAAGAAGATCCAGCCATTGACTGATTACGTGAACTGTTAGCCCTGTTATCTGAAAAAGAGGAAACCTACTGGAGTTGGATGTTAGAATCGAGGAAGGGACAGACACAGATGATTTGGAGAATGAAATCGCTGATGTTGAGGAGTATAAAGAGCGAGTCATTACCGCGAAATCACACGCGTTATCGGGCTGTTCCCCTTTAAGAAAACATTGCCCATAATGCTATTAAGATAGAGAGCGCGCTGAGAAGAAGTGAACTGAGTATGTGTGTACGCTGCTGAACAGTGAATGAATCCCTGTAAAACTATCTGAAACTACAGTAAATCAGTTATTTTGTTTTAATTCAAGTCGTCAGAGTTCATTATTGCTTGTTAAGCGAAGAAGACACGACAAACGTCTGGTGCCGAAACCCGGGATATTAGCAAGCAACACCCGAAATGGCGGAGTGACTTGAAAGACTAATCAGAAAACGGAGAGCTGTACGCGCTTCCACAACGACACTTTTACAAGACATCGAAACAGAGGTAGACAAAGAAGATCCGGTCATTGACTGATTACGTGAACTGTTAGCCCTGTTATCTGAAAAAGAGGAAACCTGCTGGAGTTGGATGTTAGAATCGAGGAAGGGACAGACACCGATGATTTGGAGAATTAAATCGCTGATGTTGAGGAGTATAAAGAGCGAGTCATTACCGTGAAATCACACGCACACCGAGTGATACAGAGAAACCGGGAAAGCAGCAGACCGAGCAGCACAGAGCCCTCGCTAAACAGACAAACAGTTAAGTTGCCCAAGTTGATTATCGACAAGTTTAATGGTGAACTCAGTCAGTGGCAAGACTTTTGGAATCAGTTTGAAACCGCTAATCAGTTTGAAACCGCTATTCACAAGAATGATGTGCTGAGCAAAACAGAGAAGTTTAATTACTTAAAGACATACCTAACCGGCGAAGCAGCAGACCGAGCAGCACAGAGCCCTCGCTAAACAGACAAACAGTTAAGTTGCCCAAGTTGATTATCGACAAGTTTAATGGTGAAATCAGTCAGTGGCAAGACTTTTGGAATCAGTTTGAAACCGCTATTCACAAGAATAATGTGCTGAGCAAAACAGAGAAGTTTAATTACTTAAAGACGTACCTAACCGGCACTGCTTCAAAGACTGGTGTTAACAGACAGTAATTATGTTCACGCGATCGAGCTGCTGCAAAATCGGTTCGGAAGAAAGGACCTGCTTATTAACGCGCATATGACCAAACTGCTGAATCCCTGCCCAGTAAAGAAATCAAACGACGTCACTGCTCTGAGACAACTTTATGATGAATGTGAAGTACATATCCGCAGCTTAGAATCACTGGGTGTCGCATCAGAGGCATATGGCAGTTTGTTGTGCCCTGTTCTGCTACAGATGATTCCAGATGACATTACTCTCCAGTACAGTCGACAGAGAGGAACCAGCAATGAATGGAAATTCTCAGAAGTTATGGAGCCATGCAGCTGATTAAGCCAAGTAATTCCAGAGACAGTCAAAGTTACCAGAAACCAGTTAAAAGACAAGACACATCATTTGGACAGAGAGGAACCAGCAATGAATGGAAATTCTCAGAAGTTATGGAATTCCTGCAGAAAGAGATTCTGATCAGAGAAAGAACCATGCAGCTGATTAAGCCAAGTAATTCCAGAGACAGTCAAAGTTACCAGAAACCAGTTAAAAGACAAGACACATCATTTGAAATCAAGTCAAGTCAAGTCAAGTCTGCTTTATTGTCCATTCTTCCACATGTACAGCACATACACACAGAGAATTGAAATTACGTTACTCTCAGACCCTTGGTGCATACAGATAACACTAACAGTAGAACATAAATACAGATTAAATATAAAATACAAATATAAAAATAAGGTAAAATGTAAAAAATGTAAAAAATATATAAAGCAGCACAAAGCACATGGCAGATAAGAGTGCAAACCAGTGAAGTAAACAACAAAAAAAGTGCAAAAGAGCTTATTCAGACTGATTAAAGTGACAGTGTGTGTGTCTATTTGGAAGGAGGGAGTGGGAGAGTCTGTCAGAGGGTCAGAGTTCAGTGGTGCGTGGTGCGTGGAGCAAAAGAGGGGAGGGGGGGCAAGGTCGGGAGGGAGGTCAGCGTCCTGACAGCCTGACGGATGAAGCTGTCCTTCAGTCTGCTGGTTCTGGCCTGGAGACTCCGCAGTCTCCTCCCTGATGGCAGCAGACTGAAGAAGCTGTGTGTCGGGTGGGTGGTTTAAAAATCTGAAGATTCAGATACTGAACAATGATAATCAGTAGATTCAAATCACTATCAAAATCAGCAGACTGACAATCAGAGCAAACAAATCAGAATCAGTACTTTCAAAATCAGAAGATTCAGAACAATCATAATCTCTAGATTCAAAATCACAATCAAAATCAGCAGACTGACGAGCAGAAGAATCAAATCAAAAACAGAAATTTCAAAGACTGAAGATTCAGATTCTGAAAAATCTGAATTAGTATTCAAATCAGAAAGATTCAGAACAATGTGAATTAGTAGATTTAAAACCAGAATCAAATCAGAGTAAGTACTAGGGCTGTAACGGTTCACAAAATTCACAGTCTGGTTCGATACAACACAGTGGTGTCACGGTTCGGTTCGGTACGGGGGTAATTGGTTACGTCGCAATGTTGGAAATATTTATTCACTTAATATTTCTAATATTACATAGTGAAAAAAATTAGAAGAAACATATTTAGTGTTAAACAGGTTGTTTTTGAAAGTCGGTGCTTGAAATAAAAGCTTTTTATTTATTTTATTTTATTATTGATGACCGCAGTGTTAACATTTTAATTGTAGGCCTATAATTCATTGTACAATATACCTGTTTTAAAATACCTTTTTTAAAATATTTTAATTGAGGAGTAAAAAGCCTAATCTTTTGTTATCCTCGCAGCACGTCAGTTACTTGGTCATTATTGCGGGGCAAATTAATTGTAATTTTAATTTAATAATGAAAGTAAATTCATAATAATAATAATAATAATAGGCCTAATAAAAATAAGAATGGAATGGAATGGAATGCAAATGCCAAATATCTTAATATTGCCAACAACTGATGTTTTTGACAATATATCTGGCTATCGTCAATACAAGCTCATCGTCTTTCGACGCACCCCAGCAAGAGGAGGTTATCGCGGGGCCTTTTTCGCAGTGCGTGCCCGTCCGCCAACGTTACGCCACTGGGCAGACAGTGTGTTGCCTGTTACGTCGTTTGGGCTGCCTTGTTGAGTGCAGTGGCACTGAGAACATTATATTTTACACACTAAGCAGTTTCATTTTCCAAATGTAACAGGACTAGTCCAACGAATCGAATCGTTCAGTTTGTAATGCGTACCGAACCGAAAAAGCATTGTACCAAACGGTTCAATACGAATACGTGTATCGTTACACCCCTAGTAAGTACTGTAAAAAAACAGAATCAGAATAATCAACCTCAATAAAATCAAAAAATCTAATCAAATTAAACCACAATGCTTTATCCTTATAGTCGGATGTAGTCCAGTTTATTGTCCAAAGAGCGTACGTTAGCCAGTACGATGGTGGGGATAGCTGGCTTGTGTGGGTTAGCCGTTAGCCTAGCCCGGATACCTCCGCGCTTGCCCCTCTTCTGCTTCCTCTCGCGCCGCTTGTGGCGCCTCCGCTGTGGGCGAGATGCCGTAGTGGGGGTCGGTGATGGTGTGGGCAATCGGAGCAGACCGAGGTCTCGCAGCTCTTCGGCGTGCACAGAGTTTAACTCTAAAAATGTGGTTCTGCCGACATCGAGCAGAAACTCACGACTGTAGGCACGCTTAGAGACGGATAGACGCGACAAATACGTACAAAAACACTGCGAATCACAAGACAAAAAACACGAAAACACCTTTCTGTCGGGAGAGAGAGAAGCCACAGCGTGTGAACGCGCCGCCATCTTGGATGAAGCACAGAAAGCACAACATGCCATCAGCTACAGTACTGCAAACAACCAGTCAAAGAATACAGAACTGCCTTTTCTGTGAGAGTGCAGCACAGAAAACAGAACTGTGTCCCGAAACTGATATTGCTGCACGAAAGGACAAACTGATGAAGATGGGAAGATGCTTCGTGTGCCTTGGGCCAAAGCACATCGCAAGATTCTGTAAGACTAAAATGTGCTGTAATGTATGTGGAGGCCGACACCACAGTGCTGTATGTGAAAAAAAAGAGACACGTACTTCTGACACTGATGATAACAAGGACAATGTAGTTTCTTCCTTTGCTTCCCATTCAGTAAAGATACAGCCCGCTAAACAGAACAACACTGTGTTGCTGCAGACTGTAAGAGCGTGTGTAGAAGGGACCTGGTGGATGTAGACGCATTCTCTGCTTACTGGATGGAGGCAGTCAGAGAAGCTTCATCGGTGAAAACACAGTGAGAGTTTTAAAGTTACCTGTGATCAAGCAAGAAACAGTCACTCTTAATACTTTTGGCTCTGCAGCACCAGTTACAGCAAAGCACAACACAGTGAAATTAACTCTGCAGAACATCTGGAAGAAGGGGCAGAAAATTGAAATAGAAGCACGCGAGACACCCCAAGTGTGCACTGCCGTGATGAAGATCCCAGGTGAGCACATCCAAGCAGAGCTGGAACGAAAAGGCTTACAGTTAGCAGATTACACAGACGACGGCACTTATGATACAGAGTTGTCGATGCTGATTGGTGCCGATTACTACTGGCGTTTAGTGTTAGGCCGAGTAGAAAGAATTACAGATGCACTTGTAGCCATTGAGAGCATCTTTGGATGGTCAGTGCATGGCCCAGTCAAAATGTCCAGTGTTGCTGATGCAGCCTGCATGCAAGTACAAGTTACTGAAGACACACTGGTTTCAGAGCGTCTGAAAGCCTTCTGGGAAATAGAGTCTCTCGGTATCACCATGAAGCAGACAGACAGTCCTGAGGAAGAGGAGGCTCTTCACAAGTTTGAAAAGACAACTCCGTACAAAGACGGAATATATGAAGTTGAACTGCCGTGGTGACCTGACAAGCCAGAACTTCCAGATAACTACAGAATTGCAAGGAAAAGATTTGAAGGCCTTAAGAGAAAGTTGCAGTCAGATGTAGTGCTGTGTCACCGATATAATGAAGTTGTGAATGATTACCTTGAGCAGGGCATTGTCGAAGATGCGATGGAGGAGGAGCCATCTCCGACCGTTGTGAAATACTATATGCCTCATCATGCTGTTCTTCGCGAAGGCAAGGTAACAACAAAACTCAGAGTAGTGTTTGATGCCTCATCACATGACACCGACTCTCCATCACTTAATGACTGTCTGCTTACTGGTCCTAACCTGAATCCAGATCTGCTCAGTATATTAATCAAGTTCAAACTGCATGCGATTGCATTTACAGCAGATATCAAAAAGGCTTTCTTGCAGATTTCTCTTGCTGTGAAGGACAGAGATGCTGTGCGATTCCTTTGGCTCGCTGCACTGCCTCATGAAGACAGAGGTGAGAAGCTGCGTGTGCTACGGATGACGAGAGTGGTGTTTGGAGTCTCTCCCAGCCCATTTCTCCTCACAGCTACAGTGAGAAAACATTTGAAGAAATATGAAGCTCAACTTCCAGAGGTAGTAAAGATAATAAAGGAATCACTTTATGTCGATGACTTCATCTCAAGTGCAAGTGACGTTGAGAATGCTTTCTCCATAACTGCTAATGCCAAACAGATTATGTCCACAGCTGGCATGGACCTTTGCAAATGGACAACGAACTGTCCAGAGTTGAAGGAGAAATGGAAAACGACGATGAATGAACTTGCACCAGAGACAGAGACACCAGGAGCTGTACTGAAGGTGCTAGGCTTGGTGTGGAGGACTGAAAAGGATGATTTCATCTTTTATCTGACTGCATTGCTGGACGCTGTAGCAAAAAGAGAGAACACCAAAAGGAGCGTTCTGAAACTCTCTGCTTGCATATTCGACCCAATAGGCTTTCTAACCCCTTTCACTGTGCGTGTGAAATGCCTTTTTCAAGAGATGTGGATACGAGGCCTCGGCTGGGATGAGGAGCTGCCTACAGATCTTGCACAAGAATGGCAAGGCTGGTGTTCAGAACTTTCACAGATCCACCATGTAGTCATCCCCTGCTGGTATGGAATAAAATCTGAGCACAAGCAAGATGCACAACAACTTCACGTGTTCTGTGACGCAAGCAAGAAAGCTTATAGTACAGTTGCATACTTGCTGCGAGGGGGGATGAAGGAACAAAGACTACATGCCTTGTCGCTTCAAAGTCCAGGGTAGCCCCGCTAAAGAAGAAGTCCCTGCCACGTCTTGAGTTGATGGGAGCAGTGATTGGAGCAAGACTAGGAAACAACTTGCTAAAGCCTCTGAATATGGAGCTACGACAGGTTCACCTGTGGACAGATTCAATGATCGTACTACAGTGGATTCGCAGTCCAGCTTACAAATGGAATCAGTTTGTGTCAAACAGAGTAGCTGAAATACAGTCCTTAACCAACCCTGCAATGTGGTCTCACTGCAAAGGCAAGGCCAATCCAGCAGATCTCCCTACCAGAGGTCAGACCGTAGCTAACCTGAAGGAAAGCAAACTGTGGTGGAAAGGACCCCCATTTCTGACTACCCCAAAATCTGTCTGAGGAAAGTGATGAAGATCAGAGTGTTGAAGATGTGAGTAATGAGCTAAAACAAGTTCAGCAGATCAGTGTGCAACTCCGCAGCAGCAGTGACCAAAGTGAAACCTGTGCTAGATTTACTGAAGTGCAGTAAACTGAAGAAGGTATTGCGGGTCATGCATTCTGGTCTAAGAGACACTCTTGTACAAATCAGAAGTAGACACTGGATTTTGCGAGGCAGACAACTTATAAAAAGTATCCTGTCAAAATGTACTGTTTGCAAAAGATTTAAAGCAAAACTCACACAACAGGACACGGCTCCACTCCCACGAGACAGAATAAGAGACCCCTCCATTCGAAGTGACGGGCATAGACTTTGCAGGTCCACTGTAGGTGAAGAATGATCGTGTGCTATGCAAGGCTTATGTTGCTCTGTTCACATGTGCAGTCACCAGAGCAGTGCATTTGGAGCTCGTATCAAGTCAGTCAACAGAAAGCTTCCTGTTAGCACTTAAGCGATTTGTTTCTAGAAGAGGACTGTGCAAGGTCATTTATTCAGACAATGCCAAAACTTTCAAAAGAGCAAATCAAGACCTCAGTGAGCTGTGGCGAGCCATCAAAGATCCACAACTGCTGGAATACTTCTCAGGGAAGGGCATCAGCTGGCGCTTCATCATAGAGCGAGCAGCCTGGTGGGGCGGATTTTGGGAAAGGCTAGTGAGGTCTGTAAAGACGTGCCTGAGAAAGGTGCTAGGAAGAGCATCGCTCACTTTTGAAGAAATGTCTACACTCCTCACAGTAGAAGCCACACTGAATTCCAGACCCCTTACCTTTGTCCACAATGAGGCTGACGAGCCGCAGCCACTGACACCTGCACACTTCCTGGTCGGTGAACGACTAACTTCACTGCCGCCAAAACCGTTCCCTGCTGACCATGATCATACCACTGTGAGTAAGGAAGAGATGACAAGGAGGTGGAGATACACCACTTTATACAAATTCAGGAAATCATATGTTGTTATCCCACTAGCATGGGACTACTTGTTCCTCAGAGTGCTTGTTTCAGTGATTGACTTTAGTGAAATGTGAATTTGACATCATGATTTGAAGGTGAACTTGTTTGAGTTATAACATATCCAAACCCTGAAATAACACTTCGAACAATAAGCCAGTGTCAGCAGTGTCAGAAATTAACTTTCCCATAAGGGGCAACTGATTTTCAGTTTTTTATTTATTTACCTTTTGTATGTCATCTTTAATGTTAAATTCTTACATCAAATACATTAGAATAATATGAGGCTGTTACCAATTAAATCAGTATTCAGAGATAAAGAACCTGCGTCTGAAGATGCTTTTAAAAGTATTTACAGTTTAATGCTGATCAGACGGATGTACCTGCATTTACATAGCAATTACAAATGTATAATGAAATGAGATTAATGTTTTATACAACATTTTGTAATACAGAAATATGAATAAAATGAAATGATACTTGAATTATGAAAGTCATATCGCCACTAGGTGGCGGTAAGTCATTGTGTTAATAAAGGAGCCTTTTATTAAATCAATTAGTTCAAAATGCTTCATTCATTCATTTAGGAATAAAATCAAGCGGCTGTCTATAATAATTGGTCATTGAATAATAATGGGTTTTTCAAAGACTCTGATTCATTCAGAGTAGGTATGGGGCGGGGCGACACGTGCAGCCCCGCCCCAGATGCAGCCCCACCCCGATCTGCAGGCTGCAGACAGGGGCTTCTCATTATCGCCGTTTATACCCATCTCAGGTTTTCTGGCACAGAATGAGAGCTTATTAAATTATGAAAACTATTGTTTATTTTTTCTAACTATTTTATTTTAGTTAGTTTTTCAATAACTGTTGTTAGTTTCGTTTAGTTTTGGTTTTTCATTTATTTGGAAATTGTAATTTTATTTCAGTTTACGAAACTGTTTTTAAACCAATAGTTTTAGTCTTAGTTTCACTTTTCGTTTACGAAAATAACCTTGGTCTGAAGTAATTAATTTAGGTAAAGGGGTGCAGAGCCAGTGGTGGTTTTGTAGGCAAACATTAATGCCTTGAATTTTATGCAAGCAGCTATAGGTAGCCAGTGCAAATTGATAAACAGAGGTGTGACGTGCATTCTTTTTGGCTCATTAAAAATTAATCTTCCTGCCGCGTTCTGGATTAATTGTAAAGCTTTGATAGAACTGGCTGGAAGACCTGCCAAGAGAGCATTGCAATAGTCCAGCCTGGACAGAACAAGAGCTTGAACAAGTAGTTGTGAAGCATGTTCCAAAAGAAAGGGCCTGATCTTCTTGATGTTGAATAAAGCAAATCTGCAGGATCGGGCAGTTTTAGCAATGTGGTCGGAGAAAGTCAGCTGATCATCAATCATAACTCCACGGTTTCTGGCTGTTTTTGAAGGAGTTATGGTTGATGTGTCTAATTGGATGGTGAAATTGTGATGAAAAAATGGGTTTGATGGAACCACAAGCAGTTCTGTCTTGGCAAGTTTGAGTTGAAGGTGATGGTCCTTCATCCAGCAAGAAATGCCAGTTAGACAAGCTGAGATGCGAGCAGCTATCGTCGGATCATCAGGATGGAATGAAAGGTAGAGTTGAGTGTCATCAGCATAGCAGTGATATGAAAAGCCATGTTTCTGAATGACAGAACCTAGTGATGCCATGTAGACAGAGAAGAGAAGTGGTCCAAGAACTGAGCCCTGAGGCACCCCAGTAGTTAGATGTTGGGACTTGGACACCTCACCTCTCCAAGATACCTTGAAGGACCTATCTGAGAGGTAAGACTCAAACCTTAAATAAATAAAAAATACTGCACAATCATTTTCAGTTGCCTCAAAATAGCAATGCGCCAACAACGTGCCTGAACACACCTCACTTTCAGACCAGCACGCCCATGGGCAAACAGATGCAATTTAAACAACGTGGCGCTGGAAAATGATAACTGCGTCGGGCTGAAACTAGCAAAAAAAAAAACTTGCGTCGCGCCTGGTGTCGCATTGCGCCGGGTGTATGATAGGGCCCACTGAGTCTAAAAAGTCAACTCTGTTTCTTTTAAAATAACTATTTTCTTAATCTCTCGGCCAAAAATCTATCAACTGTAACAGGCTTTTAATAGCTCACACATGTACTTTACAGCACACACATGAACAAACCCATGTGGTGATTGTTAGTGCTGAACATACTTGAGTTTGCCTAGTCTGTAGTTTGGATCAGAGAGCAGCTTGACTAATGATTGTCCTGGGTGATTGTAGCTCAGATCCAGCTCTCTCAGGTGTGAGGGGTTTGAACTCAGAGCTGAAGCCAGAAAACGACAGCCTTCCTCTGTCACCATACAGCCAGATAATCTACAAACACAAACAAACACTCAACATCATATCACCTGTAAATCTGCTTTAAATCAAATTATTCAATTTGCCATTTTTATTACAGGTTCAGTTCAGCTGGAGAAACTCTGGGTTTAGTGTTTTACTCAGTGTCACAGTGTTGATGGAGCAAATGATCTCAGTAACAGTTTCTGTTTATCTCCACTCATCACAACAGACATTTTAATCACTGAATTAATCACAGAAAAAACAGGCTGGAGCAAATGCAACCCCAAAGTCTTCAGACACACTGGGCTGTGCTGATATATTACAAACACACAGAAGATCAGGGCCAGAGCAGAGAGCATCTTTAATTTCATAACCAAGTGAACTTTTATCTGTTTTTCTTACCTCAGTATGTTGATTTGGCAGTGTGAACTCTTCAGTCCATCAGAGAGAATCTTCACTCCTGAATCCTGTAGGTCATTGTTACTCAGGTCCAGCTCTCTCAATGAGTTTGATGATTGTAGAGATGAAGACAAACTTTCACAACACTGATCAGTGAGATTACAGTCAGAATCTGAAGTAATGAATTTAGGTAAAGGGGTGCAGAGCCAGTGGTGGTTTTGTAGGCAAACATTAATGCCTTGAATTTTATGCAAGCAGCTATAGGTAGCCAGTGCAAATTGATAAACAGAGGTGTGACGTGCATTCTTTTTGGCTCATTAAAAATTAATCTTCCTGCCGCGTTCTGGATTAATTGTAAAGCTTTGATAGAACTGGCTGGAAGACCTGCCAAGAGAGCATTGCAATAGTCCAGCCTGGACAGAACAAGAGCTTGAACAAGTAGTTGTGAAGCATGTTCCAAAAGAAAGGGCCTGATCTTCTTGATGTTGAATAAAGCAAATCTGCAGGATCGGGCAGTTTTAGCAATGTGGTCGGAGAAAGTCAGCTGATCATCAATCATAACTCCACGGTTTCTGGCTGTTTTTGAAGGAGTTATGGTTGATGTGTCTAATTGGATGGTGAAATTGTGATGAAAAAATGGGTTTGATGGAACCACAAGCAGTTCTGTCTTGGCAAGTTTGAGTTGAAGGTGATGGTCCTTCATCCAGCAAGAAATGCCAGTTAGACAAGCTGAGATGCGAGCAGCTATCGTCGGATCATCAGGATGGAATGAAAGGTAGAGTTGAGTGTCATCAGCATAGCAGTGATATGAAAAGCCATGTTTCTGAATGACAGAACCTAGTGATGCCATGTAGACAGAGAAGAGAAGTGGTCCAAGAACTGAGCCCTGAGGCACCCCAGTAGTTAGATGTTGGGATTTGGACACCTCACCTCTCCAAGATACCTTGAAGGACCTATCTGAGAGGTAAGACTCAAACCTTAAATAAATAAAAAATACTGCACAATCATTTTCAGTTGCCTCAAAATAGCAATGCGCCAACAACGTGCCTGAACACACCTCACTTTCAGACCAGCACGCCCATGGGCAAACAGATGCAATTTAAACAACGTGGCGCTGGAAAATGATAACTGCGTCGGGCTGAAACTAGCAAAAAAAAAAACTTGCGTCGCGCCTGGTGTCGCATTGCGCCGGGTGTATGATAGGGCCCACTGAGTCTAAAAAGTCAACTCTGTTTCTTTTAAAATAACTATTTTCTTAATCTCTCGGCCAAAAATCTATCAACTGTAACAGGCTTTTAATAGCTCACACATGTACTTTACAGCACACACATGAACAAACCCATGTGGTGATTGTTAGTGCTGAACATACTTGAGTTTGCCTAGTCTGTAGTTTGGATCAGAGAGCAGCTTGACTAATGATTGTCCTGGGTGATTGTAGCTCAGATCCAGCTCTCTCAGGTGTGAGGGGTTTGAACTCAGAGCTGAAGCCAGAAAACGACAGCCTTCCTCTGTCACCATACAGCCAGATAATCTACAAACACAAACAAACACTCAACATCATATCACCTGTAAATCTGCTTTAAATCAAATTATTCAATTTGCCATTTTTATTACAGGTTCAGTTCAGCTGGAGAAACTCTGGGTTTAGTGTTTTACTCAGTGTCACAGTGTTGATGGAGCAAATGATCTCAGTAACAGTTTCTGTTTATCTCCACTCATCACAACAGACATTTTAATCACTGAATTAATCACAGAAAAAACAGGCTGGAGCAAATGCAACCCCAAAGTCTTCAGACACACTGGGCTGTGCTGATATATTACAAACACACAGAAGATCAGGGCCAGAGCAGAGAGCATCTTTAATTTCATAACCAAGTGAACTTTTATCTGTTTTTCTTACCTCAGTATGTTGATTTGGCAGTGTGAACTCTTCAGTCCATCAGAGAGAATCTTCACTCCTGAATCCTGTAGGTCATTGTTACTCAGGTCCAGCTCTCTCAATGAGTTTGATGATTGTAGAGATGAAGACAAACTTTCACAACACTGATCAGTGAGATTACAGTCAGAAAGTCTGTAAAACAGGATGAAGATATGGTTGATTAAATTATTGTTTTCTGTGCTGATATATTGACATATTGCTCATATGACTAATGAGTGAACTCTGAAATTTGACTTACAATAATCTCAAATAGGTTTAAATTAGTGTGGTCAATCAGGTTTTAATATTGCGGTTGGTATATAGTAACTAAATGCTGATGTGTTCAATTCTAAATGTTGTGCTGTACCAAACATTCGGAAAGAGCGTCTCAAGTTTATTCTTAACAAGATCCCTGATCATTTCAGTTTTAATTTAATAGCCTGAGTGGAACACTAGCAAAAAACAGCCTGTTTAATAGTAGCGGTCAATGAGATGGAATGGTCATGATAAAGTAATTCTTTGAATAAAAATTGACACTCTCAAATGCTGTACCTGTCTAGATTTTTGTAACTGTGTACTTTCCTTGGAAATCTAAATCAAGTAGAAAATAAAAGACTCACAGTGCTTTCCTGCAGTTCAGCACAGCTGGTATCAGTCTCCTTCTACCCTCATCCGATGTGTTGTATTTCTTCAGATCAAACTCATCCAGCACCTTTTCTGATATCTGAATCATGTAGGCGATTGTTGAGCAGTGAGAAGGAGAGAGTTTCTTCACTGAGTGATTCTCTGATTTCACAAACTTCCGAATCTCTCTGTACAGAGTCTGATCATTCATTTCTAGCAGACAGAGGAACAGATTGATGCACCTGTTAGCTGAGAGACCTTTATCATCATTGATTGTGTCTTTAATGCATCGTGTAATTCTGTTGATGGTCTCCGAGCTGTTCACTGTGTGTGTCAGTAGATCCTGTAAGAGTCTCTGATTGGACTCCAGTGAGATGCCCAGCAGGAACCGCAGGAAAAGATCCAGGTGTCCATTTTCACTCTGTAAGGATTTATCAACTGTGCCTTCTAGTAGCTCAAACAGAGCGATTTCTCGACTGTACCACTTACATCCTCTCAGAAATGTCTTCAGTAATTCCAAGTTCCTAACTACATATGAATAAAACAGAAAGAAAGCAGCCAGAAACTCCTGAAAGCTCAGATGTATGAAGCAGTAGACTTTCCTCTGATGAATAACTGTGTCAAGGGAGCAGCTTAATGTTTTAAGATGCTGTATAGTTTCTTTCAACATCAACTGCCTCGAAATCAGACATAGTAACTAATTTCTGAAGTTTTGATCGAGTCTGTCTGACCTCAGTGCAACATAAGGATATGCTGATTGCCTTTCTGATATTATTGATCTTTACAAAAAAAAGAAAGTAAACTCATTGAATTTAAAGCCTTAGACTTTCTATTACTTAACAATAGATGTAGAGTAAGCTCAGGCACAGTGGAGAAAGTTACTGTTATCATAGTGGGGACCCAACACATATGGAGTTTTCTCCACCTTACATAACAGGATAAATCATGGAATATATACAATTATTGTAATGTCTGTTCCCAGAGGAGGATGGGCCTCCCCTGCTGACTCTGGTTTCTTCCAAAGTTTTTCTCCCTCTAAACTAATATCATATTAGGGAGTATTCCTTGCTGATGGAGGATACACACTTCCAAATTTGGGAGGTCCCACATGTTTATTTTACATGTATGGTGTGAGCAGTCAAGCCACAGCTCGACGATTGGACCATATAGTGTGAGCACATAAATTTGGCTTTCGATCGCATGCGGCTTACTCGTACAGTAAGAGTTGGTATTTAACAAAAACATTGCTGAAATTGCACAGTGTATGCCTGGCTTGAGCCTAGATTAATGGTAACATTTTGGTTTAGCCAGGATTAGTCTGTAAGCATTTTTAAATACCACCTTAGTTGAGAGTCTGCCACATCTGACAGTACCATGCCAAAATGTATAAGAACAGCTGAAATTTGTAAAAAACAAACAAAAAAAAACTACGTCATATACATTGATTACTGATGAACAGGTGTGGAAACACTTTTCAACTTTTTAAAAACAATTATTTACATAATTTAACTCTCAAATAAATTAGTTTTGTAAAAATAATACTTTTGTCAGCATAATACTCACAGAGCCTTTCTGCAGTTGACCACAGCTGGTATAAGTCTTCTTCTGCCCTCCTCTGTTGTGCTTCAGATCTTCAGATCAAACTCATCCAGCACCTCTTCTGATATCTGAATCATGTAGGCGATTGTTGAGCAGTGAGAAGTTCTTCACTGCTTCACTGAGTGATTCTCTGATTTCACAAACTTCCGAATCTCTCTGTACAGAGTCTGATCATTCATTTCTAGCAGACAGAGGAACCGATTG
>NW_015505263.1:316358-324777 GCF_001515645.1 Sinocyclocheilus grahami | reverse complement strand
TGAAAGCCAGTTCAGCAAGTTTCACAATCACTTCTCTGTTGGACTTTGAGAGTTTCTCTGGATCTTTGTCATCATACTTCTGATTTCTCATGTTGATCTGAGTTAGCAGGAAGTGGATGTACATTTCAGTCAGAGTTTGAGGGATTTCTGCACTGTCATCTTGTTTCATTAGGTTTTGAAGCACAGTGGCTGAGATCCAGCAGAAGACGGGTATGTGACACATGATGTGGAGGCTTCTTGATCTTCTAATGTGTGAGATGACTCTGCTGGCTTGATGCTCATCATTGATTCTCTTCCTGAAATATTCCTCCTTCTGAGGCTCATTGAATCCCTGAATTTCTGTCACACGGTTGATGTATTTTGAGGGGATCTGATTGGCTGCTGCTGGTCTGGAGGTGATCCAGATGAGAGCAGAGGGAAGCAGCTCTCCTCTGATGAGGTTTGACATCAACACACCGACTGATGAAGACTCATTCACATCACAAACTTTCTTATCGTCTGAAAACAAAAGTGTAATTCTGCTTTCATCCAGACCATCAAAGATGAACACAACTTTACACCCTTCATAAATCTTTGAGTTCAGATCTTGAAGTTCAGGATGAAAGTCCAGCAGAAGTCTGTGAAGACTGTACTGGTGATCTTTAATCAAGTTCAGCTCTCGAAATGGAAGCACAAACATGAAATCTACATCCTGATTGGCTTTTCCCTCGGTCCAGTCGAGAATGAACTTCTGCACAGAGAAAGTTTTTCCAATTCCAGCGATGCCTTTAGTAAGAACAGTCTTGATTTTGTCTTTCTCCTCACATCCTGGTTGATGTAAGGGTTTAAAGATGTCATTGCAGTAGATTGGAGTGTGTTGTGTTCTGGGTGTTTTCTCCATCTGTAAAACCTCATGTTCTTCATTCACTCCTTCACTCTCTCCCTCTATGATGTAGAGCTGTGTGTAGATCCTGTTCAGGAGGTTTTGATTCTCTTCTAGTTTGATTCCCTCAAATAATCTCTCATACTTGCTTTTCATGCTTGTTTTATGTTGGTCTTTGACTCTCTGTCTGATGAGGGTCTGACAGTCAGAGTTAGTGCAGGTCAGACGAGGCGTCACTGATCTGATCACATCATCTCTCTTCACTCTGCAGAAAGTGTGAGATGAGCAGAAAAACTGTGAAAAAAACATTAAAATAGAGAAAAACATTCAAATGTTCCTGCACACCAAATTTTGAGCTCACATTTACACACTTATGACACTTAATTATTTAAGGGTCAGTTCAGAAAATAAAGCATCATCTATATAATAAATCATAAAACAATCTTGCATAACCTTTTTGGCTCATTGAAGAACTGTAGAGATGTTTCCGTAACTGCTGTTAAAACACATTTATACGCACTCAGGGTCAGAGGTCACTGCTCCATCACTGAAATTAAGGGGGATTCCCATTGATGCATCACTCTTCATAGACATACAGCTGGGTTCTGGAGATGCTGCTTTATAAGTGTGAACATCCTCCTCCTCTCTCTTCTCATAGACACTCATTTTATAGGCAGTGCTTTATAAAACCAATTAAAAATAGAGAAGGAATCATCAAAATTCGTAGCCATTTAAACTAATGTCATACAATCCTTTCCTCTGTGGTAATAAACACAAACATAAATTTTAAAAAAGCTACTTAATTTAAATGATGATTACTTCATAGATTTTTGAAAAACTGTTCCCCCTGATGTGGTCTGACTGAGTTCAGCTTTTTTGCAAAAACCCCTGTTTATTCAACGCAGCTGT
Organism: Sinocyclocheilus grahami; assembly: GCF_001515645.1. Lineage (NCBI taxonomy): Eukaryota > Metazoa > Chordata > Actinopteri > Cypriniformes > Cyprinidae > Sinocyclocheilus > Sinocyclocheilus grahami. The sequence continues at coordinate 323,006 of NW_015505263.1, read as the reverse complement.
CTACATTGCACAATGAATCTCTTGTTAACATTGCTTACACACTTTGTTGGTCATAATGACAGCATTCACAAGAATACAGAACTCTAATCTGTCGCATTTATGTGCCTTTGACACAACAGAAGTAGCTCTAAATTAAATGCCGTAATCAACACTTGTCATGATTTGTTAATCCACAGCAGCTGTAATCGTAATGGTTTTGTTTTTTTATTAATTGTGCGCTTTGTTCAAGACTCCACCCGTCTCATTTGTAATAAACAGAACACAAACTTGATAAATTTATCCTGTAAATCTCTAGTCTCTGTTCTAAAGCTCATTCAGATCCAGTGGTGTAATGTAATAATACTTCAAACAAAAATAATGACTTTACTGAACAATTCGTCTCCTCTATGTCTGTCCGCATCACCGTAGCACCATTTTGGAGAATATGAGGTGCCTTGTGGCACGGCTGACACAGAAGAGCGTAAGCTGCCTGCGATCAGCTCATATTCTCCAAAGTGGTGCTACGGTGATGCGGACAGACATAGAGGAGACGAATTGTTCAATAAAGTCGTTTTTGTTTTCTTTGCGTACAAAAAGTATTCTCGTCGCTTTATAGTGTTACAGTTGAACCACTGATGGCAGATGGACTATTCTGATTATGCTTTCTTAAATTGTGTTCCGAAAACGAACGAAGCTTTTACGGGTTTGGAACGACATGGGGGTAAGTGATTAATGACAAAATTTTCATTTTGGGGTGGAGTATCCCTTTAATAATAATTTTATACAAGTTCAGTAAAGCAATAAGTGACTTATATTTTAGAGGTAATATTGCTCGTTTTTGCTCAATTTTGCCAATGAAAATAGTTCCAAACAAAGATCACAGCACTGTTTTGCGTCTCTGAGCAATGGACCGTGTTTACTTATTGAATGAATCAGCTTTTTGAACGAATCGGTTGAATAAATGACTCAGTGATTCACTCATTAACACTGTCAAATACTTTGTTCCTGAATGAATCAGCCGTTTGAATGAATCAGTTGAATCTCAATGACTCACTCATTAACAATCACTTGCTGCCACCTACTGGCGGTTTTAATTTCACATTTCGACAATTTTTTTCATGTTTTAAATGATTTCAAATATCAGTATTCAATGTTTTATGTTAAAAATAAAACATTAGGCCTATTTATGCATCTGTAATTGCAGGTTAATGCATCAATGTCCCCTCTGAGACACATAAACTGTGTCAATACATCTAAATGCTATTTCAGATGCAGATTCCGAAAAAGATTTCTTATGTTGCAATGAAAGACACTAAGTACCGGATGAAGTGCTTCTTATTCTTACATAAAAATACAAAATGGAAGAAAGAGCTAAAACTGAACACAATCTTGCTACTCAAGCTGTGTATGAACATTATATATAGGCATATATATTTTATATATATTTAGTTGCTTCTTTTCCATTTTGCATTTACTTGTACTTTTACTTTCAATACTTAAGTACTTTTAAGATAAAAAAAATACTTTTCGTACTTAAGTACAATAAATATCACATACTTTAAGACTTTTACTCAAGTAATATTCTAAACGGTGACTTCAACTTCTACCAAATTAATTTTCTGGTAAGATATCTGTACTTTTACTTGAGTATGGCTTTCAGGTACTTTATACACCACTGTTCAGATCATCCACTTACAGATCTTCTATTCGAATGCTTTAAAGAGAGTGGTTTATATTATAGATTACATTGGTAGAGAGAAACTGGAAAAACAGTGCTAGCCTCCCTTCCTGCAAAATAACACCAAACAACAAAATTGCACCCTTACACGTGCACTGTCACATTTTCCAACACTCATAAAAAAATGTCCCTTTATAGGTTAGCTCATTCTTTTAATTGATATGTATTCAGAGTGACCCTGACTATCACTTTATTAATTTTCAAGGCATTTTACTGTATACTTTTGGAGAAAACTGAAAGCAAAATCACCCAAAACATCAAACTCCATTGTTGCACTTTGATTGATTATTTCCGCCTATTCCAACACTCATACATTTTTTTCCTTTTATAGGTTAGCTCATTCTTTCAATTGATATGTATTCAGAGTGACCCTGACTATCACTTTATTCATTTTCAAGGCATTTTACTGTATACTTTTGGAGAAAATTGAAAGCAAAATCACCCAAAACATCAAACTGCATTGTTGCACTTTGATTATTTCCGCCTATTCCAACACTCACAAAAATGACCCTTTATAGGTTAGCTCATTCTTTCAATCGATATGTATTCAGAGTGACCCTGACTGTCACTCGATTCATTTTCAAGGCATTTTACTGTATAGGTTTGGAGAAAACTAAAAGCAAAATAACACCAAACAACAAAATTGCACCCTTACACGTGCACTGTCCCATTTTCCAACACTCATAAAAAATTTCCCTTTATAGGTTAGCTCATTCTTTTAATTGATATGTATTCAGAGTGACCCTAACTATCACTTTATTAATTTTCAAGGCATTGTACTGTATACTTTTGGAGAAAACTGAAAGCAAAATCACCCTATTCATTTTCAAGGCATTTTACTGTATAGGTTTGGAGAAAACTAAAAGCAAAATCACACTAAACAACAAAATTGCGCCCTTACACGTGCACTGTGTCCCATTTTCCAACACTCAAAAAAAATGTCCCTTTATAGGTTAGCTCATTCGTTCAATTAATATGTGTTCAGAGTGACCCTGACTATCACTCTATTCGTTTTCAAGGCATTTTACTGTATAGGTTTGGAGAAAACTGAAAGCAAAATCACCCAAAACATCAAACTCCATTGTGGCACTTTGATCATTTCCATATATTCCAAAACATTTATAAAAAAATTTCCTTTATAGGTTAGCTCATTCTTTCAATTGATAAGTATTCAGAGTGACCCTGACTATCACTTTATTCATTTTCAAGGCATTTTACTGTATAGGTTTGGAGAAAACTGAAAGCAAAATCACCCAAAACATCAAACTCCATTGTGGCACTTTGATCATTTCCATATATTCCAAAACATTTATAAAAAAAATTCCTTTATAGGTTAGCTCATTCTTTCAATTGCTAAGTATTCAGAGTGACCCTGACTATCACTGTCTCCATTTTTAAGTAATTTCACTGTATAGTTTTGGAGAAAACTAAACGCAAATTCACACCAAACAACAAAATTGCACCCTTACACGTGCACTTTGTCCCATTTTTCAACACTCATAAAAAAATGTCCCTTTATAGGTTAGCTCATTCGTTCAATTAATATGTGTTCAGAGTGACCCTGACTATCACTCTATTCGTTTTCAAGGCATTTTACTGTATAGTTGTGGAGAAAACTAAAAGCAAAATCACCCCAAACAACAAAATGCGTCCTGGCACTTGCACTGTGTCCCATTTTCCAACACTCATAAAAAAGGTTCCTTTATAGGTTAGCTCATTATTTCAATTGATATGTATTCAGAGTGACTCTGACTATCACTCGATTCATTTTCAAGGCATTTTACTGTATAGTTTTGGAGAAAACTAAAAGCAAAATCACACTAAACAACAAAATTGCGCCCTTACACGTGCACTGTGTCCCATTTTTCAACACTCATAAAAAAATGTCTCTTTATAGGTTAGCTCATTCTTTCAATTGATATGTATTCAGAGTGACCCTGACTATCATTTTATTCATTTTCAAGGCATTTTACTGTATACTTTTGGAGAAAACTGAAAGCAAAATCACCCAAAACATCAAACTCCGTTGTTGCACTTCGATTATTTCCGTATATATTCAATCATTCATAATAAATTGTCCTTTTATAGGTTAGCTCATTCTTTCAATTGATAAGTATTCTGAATGAGCCTGACTATCACTGTCTCCATTTTTAAGTCATTTTACTGTATAGTTTTGGCGAAAACTAATAGCAAATTCACTCCAAACAACAAAATGCGTCCTAGCACTTGCACCGTGTCCCATATTCCAACACTCATAAAAAAGTGTTCCTTTATAGGTTAGCTCATTCTTTCAATTCATATGTATTCGGGGTGAACCTGACTATTACTGTATTAATTTACAAGTCAGTTTTAGAGAAAATTAAAAGGCAAATTCACAGCAAGCATCTGAGTGCATAAGAACTTTTACATCACGTCCCATTTTCAAACACTCATAAAAATCTTTCATTTATAGGTTTGCTCATTCTTTCAATTGATTCCTGTTCACAGTGATACTGACTATTACTGTATTAATTTTCAAATATTTTTACTGTATGGTTTTGGAGAAAATTAAAGGCAAATTCACCCCAAGCATCTAAATGCATAAGCACTTTTGCATCACGTCCCACTTTCAAACCCTCATAAAAATATTTTCTTTAGAGGTGTGCTCGTTCTTTTAATTGATTCCTGTTCAGTGTCCCTGACTATTACTGTAGTAATTCTCAAATATTTTTACTGTATAGTTTTTGAGAAAATTAAAGGCAAATTCACCCCAAGCATCTAAGTGAATAAGCACTTTTACATCATGTCCCATTTTCAAACCCTCATAAAAATCTTTCCTTTACAGGTTTGCTCGTTCTTTTGATTGATTTCTGTTTACAGTCACCCTGACTATTGCTGTATTAATTTAACAAATTTTTGACTGTATGGTTTTGAAGAAAATTAATGGCAAAATCCCTACAAAAAAACGAAGTGCATTCTACCAGTTGCACCATTACCCATTTCCAAATTATTAATTTTCATGTAATTTTACTTCACAGTTTCTGGGAAACGTAAACTCACTCCAAAAATGTTTTCATAGTGTATTGTTGCACTCATGTCCCATTTTCTAACATAAAGTTTCCATTTTTTAAGGAATTATTACGCAAACGTACCATGCTTATTACCATATCAAACTGACTCTTATTGTATATATAGTATTGGACAAAATTGCTGGGAAATACTCTCCTGACGTCATACTGTCATGTTACACTCAGGCAAGAAGGAGCGAAGGAGACAAGAGAATATTTTCGAACATTGACTTTAATTTGAATACATGGGGAACTTCAGAGACACAGCAACACGACGTTTAACAGCAGACAAAGAAACACTGGGACACACCTGGGAGCAAATTAACTAATTAAACAAACACAGCTGGAAACTAATTCATACAACGAGGACAGGAACAGGAAGGAGCAAATAAGGGCAAACAGGAACTCAACGGGAACACACACGTGACACATACAATCAACCTCTTCTTACATTTTAATTGTTAGTGTCACATTTAATTAAGTTAAAATCTTAATTTTAACCTTAGGAACTGATTATGTTCATCCCCCCTTTGAGCAGTCCTTATTTGTGTCCATGGTTACTAATTTCTAACCATTAGTTACATTTCTTATGTCTTTGCTTTTATAGCTTTTATTTGACACAAACACAACAGAACTGCTAGATTTAAATCAGCACAGCCAGCGAAGGATCGAACGCAACTGTTTTGAACAAACGCTCTTTTTTGTAACATCCAAAAAAATTGCTTTTTTTTGTGGTCTGCAATGCCCTCGTGTCTGTCTCTTTGTTGGATTGGCATCGATCTGCTGCAACTGAACAATGGTTTCTACAAATAAAAGTATTCTAATGTGTGTTTCAGCTCTACGGAGCCCATTTGTTGCTCTTGTTGTATTTGAGTTTCAGTTTATTTTTTTTTGGTTTGAATGTTTGGTTTTGGGTTTATTGTCTAGTCCGCCCGGGTACTTGAATCGGTAATTAGGCTGAAAGAAATGGGAAAGGCCCTTTTGGCGGACTAGTTTTCTTTTGTTTATTTATGTTTCGTTTGTTTCCCCCATTGTTTGTATATACTTTACAAGGACGCTATATGCTTAGTGTTTAAGCAGAGTTGAGCTATTTTTGCAAGTAATTTACTTTTGATGAATTTATTTAATGGGTTTTTGTGTGATTTTTGCTTTTTTTTTGTATGGTTTGATGCTCAACTCTTGCTGGGTTAACTCATGTGTAAGGTGTCCTGTTTAATAAAAAAAAAACTCTGTGAAGCCATCAATAAATCATGGGGATTTATTTAAAGGGGTCATATGATGCGATTAAAATTTTTCCTTTCTCTTTGGAGTGTTGCAAGCTCTTGGTGCATAAAGAAGATCTGTAAAGTTGCAAAGACTAAAGTCTCAAATCCAAAGAGATATTCTTTATAAAAGTTCAGCCTTAACCACACGTACCTAAAACGGCTCGTTCAAACATGTCTACGTCACTATGTGGGAAGATTTGCATAACGCCGCCCAACTGTTCACGCAAAGAAAGAAGGCGTAACTTTTATTCTCGCTGTAGTATTGTTGCTGCCGCCATGTCTTGAAGGCGTTGTGTGTTTCGTTGTAAAAGCGAAACTACTTTGTTTGGCCTTCCAAAAGAGGACATAATGTTTCTTTAAAGTGGGGCAGTTCCAACTTTGCAAGGACAGTCTGACGCTTCTGACTCGCAGCCTGTAAGTACGTTTTTTGTATTTAAAGAATTTGCCACTGATTATTCAAACGTGAGTTTGATCAGTGTAGAGTAGCGCTTATTGTTTGTCATTTCTCCGATCACAAATACAGACATGGTTTCATGTTTACGCGGCGCAATACGCAACGCAAAGCGTAAAAGCACAGTATAAGTCATTACAATCAGTAATTATGTCCCCACTGGATGCT
>NW_015505263.1:289735-316321 GCF_001515645.1 Sinocyclocheilus grahami | reverse complement strand
TTTATCCAAAGAGACTTCCAAATGAGGACAATGTAGAACAGAATAGCTGGGTTTTAGATGTGTTTCTGTGTTGGCAGCAAAGTTAAATATTACATAATCTGCAATAGTAGTTCTAGTGAGAATAACTGAACTATGTCTGTGTGATTGTAACTAAATAGGCGAGTAAAGACTGTCTAAATGTTGCATTGGTCTTAGAAACAGCAGTTCTTCTTTGATACCATTGTAATGTATGATATTATCAGTTTTAGGATTGTTGTTTCCAGAATGAATTTGTCCATAGTTCATCAGAATGCCAGCAGGTGAGTAAAGATCACTCATACTTGATCTATAACAGCTCTTTTCTTTGTCACTGATGATCATGAATGTTCTTACGTGCAGATTTGTCGTTTGAGAGAGGCGGGGCATAGAGGACCTACAATAATGTACAGTATTTGAAAAATAATGTGTTTTTTGAACATTAAAGCATGTCAACATATTCTGTTACACCAAATACACAAAATAATGATCTTTAAAAAAGCATCATATGACCCCTTTAATTTAACCAAGAAAAAACATAACTTAATTCACCCTGCAGCCCGTTATGTCATTTGAACTCCATTCTTTTATCTTGCAGCTTCAAAACTTGAAGAAGAACCTACATTTGAGTAAAGACACTGAAGATGATGAAGGTATCCTCCATAACACGTATGATCCAGCTCAGGGCAGTCCTAGATACACCAAAAACCGGCGCAGAGAGAGAGAAGCATCTGAAAAGACTAACATAAACAATGCTGTAAGTGAGGAGGAGCCCACGCTGACCAGTGGGGAAAAGAAAAGCAAAAGGAAGCTCCCACGACCACCACCTCCTGTTCAAAATGAAGAAGCCAACGATAGGAGGACTGATACAGAGATTGATGGAAAACATACTAGGAAGACTAGGAAAGCAAAGAGTAAAAGTGGAAGTGATGTCAGTAGACAGAAAGAAGACACAGAGACAGAAGATGATTATCTGCAGGCGTACCAACATCAGATCTCACAGGAGGAAGAGACGGCTGGAAAGAAGACGACACGGAAGAAAGCCACGGAGAAGCTTGCAGAGAGCCAGCCGCTAAACAATGAGCTGGAGAAGAAAAAGAAGAAGGGGAAATCAAACAAACATGATGGTGATCGAAGGTAAAAAGCAATGCATATTCATAAACGATCACAGTTAATGCCATTCATATTAGGACCAAGATTATTTAACATTATGTTGAACTTTTCATATTTGTTTGGTGATGCTGGAGCTGCGGAAATGACAATTTTTCTTTAATTGAAGGTTAAAAGTGGCCTTAGCCAGCAGTTAAGCATAGTATGAGTAGAGTAACATGACTTTTTCGAAACATATTTAAGGTAATAATAAGCATGATGGATTTTCCTTTTAATTTCATTTTGCCTTTTTGTTTGCAGTCAAACTGAAGTGTCAGTGGATAACCAGACAGAAAATGTCCAGGATGATGTTGTGGAGGAGTTCAAGGAGGACACAGTCAAACCCAAAGAGAAGAAGAAAAAGAAACGAAAAGAAGGTATGATAGGCTGTCATTTTTCTTAAAGGGGTGGTTGATTGCGATTTCACTTTTTTAACTTTAGTTAGTGTGTAATGTTGCTGTTTGAGCATAAACAATATCTGCAAAGTTACGAAGCTGAAAGTTCAGTGCAAACGGAGATATCGTCTTTTAAAATTCTGGCGGTTTAATGCCTACAAAAACGTCTGGTAGGGACTACAACAAGTTACTTCCCGGGTTCGTGACATCACAAATCCAGATAAACCCCGCCCTCGGGAAAAGTCAGCAAAGGCGGCGAGGCCGTGCTGCGCTGCTTTAGAGAAGAGGAAGAGAAAACTCGAGGTGCACGTACAAATCTATTCATATATAAATCACGATTCTGTCTTCTAATGATTCTAATGGATTCACAAGTTTCAAAATCAATGTTTTTTTAAAAACGAAGCATTAACACATGTTAGACTGCACCCCATAAACACAATCAAGCCTAGAAAAACCCAGTGAACCACCCCTTTAATTTGAATTGTTCTTTAATTTTTAGAATCAACATCGATATAAATATCAGATTTGCAATATCTCCACAATTTCTAATATAACATGTCTAATATAGCTGCAGTGTGCTGTTTTTATTTATTCTTTTGGTTGCCACCACCATATTCTCTTAATATGTATATATATTGTGTGCATTTCATTAACATTATTATTTACAGATGTGATATTATTGTTGATTGTGTTTGTGCATTTCTGGTTGTAGTCATTGTTGAGGTGGAACGGGCAGAAGAGAAACGATCCTTTGACGACAGTCTGGTGCTGGGAGTTTATATCCACAGGACAGACAAGCTGAAGACAGACCTGATGGTGTCTCACCCCATGGTCAAAGTTCACGTGGTTGATGAGGTCACTGGACAGTATGTCAAGAAGGAGGACAGGTTTGGATTTCACTTGTATTGTTTTTGAAAAAAACCTAAAACCAAAACCTGCTAGAACCATTTGGTTTATAATCTAAATACCAAATACGTGTCTCACCCCATGGTCAAAGTTCACGTGGTTGATGAGGTCACTGGACAGTATGTCAAGAAGGAGGACAGGTTTGGATTTCACTTGTATTGTTTTTGAAAAAAAACTAAAACCAAAACCTGCTATAACCATTTGGTTTATAATCTACTAGGGCTGTGCAAAAAATCGAATGTGATTTTCATGCGCATCTCGTCAGTACGGGAAAAATACAAAATCAACGATTTTGAATGCGATTTTGTGTAGCTTGTCAGTGATCTACGGCTCTGTGTTGTAGTCATTGTTGAGGTGGAACGGGCAGAAGAGAAACGATCCTTTGACGACAGTCTGGTGCTGGGAGTTTATATCCACAGGACAGACAAGCTGAAGACAGACCTGATGGTGTCTCACCCCATGGTCAAAGTTCACGTGGTTGATGAGGTCACTGGACAGTATGTCAAGAAGGAGGACAGGTTTGGATTTCACTTGTATTGTTTTTGAAAAAAACCTAAAACCAAAACCTGCTAGAACCATTTGGTTTATAATCTAAATACCAAATACTAGGGCTGTGCAAAAAATCGAATGCGATTTTCATGCGCATCTTGTCAGTACGGGAAAAATACAAAATCAACTATTTTGAATGCGATTTTGTGTAGCTTGTCAGTGATCTACGGCTCTGTGTAGTAAATGCCTCTCCATCTGAAAGCACGTGCTGGAGATTTACTACTAATCACCAGAAGCGGCTTTACTGATGAGATTCGCATGAAAATCGCATTCGATTTTTTGCCCAGCCCTCCCAAATACAATCTGATTTATTTTATTTGGTTCTCAGCCATCGTCATGTTTCTTCCTTCTATGAGCAAGAAAACATCGAGCACATCCTGCCCATCATAACTCAACCCTTTGACTTCAAGAAACACAAAAATACAGTTCCAGAATGGGAGGAACAGATCATCTTCAATGAGCGCTTTGGATATTTCCTTCAAGACGATGATGAGAGTCCACGTGTGATACTGTTTTTTGAGGTTTGTGCACTTGGATAAGTTTAAAACTATATTTGCGTTCTCGGAGCAAAGAATGGAATGACTAAAACACTTTGTGTTACAGATTCTGGATTTCATTAGTATGGAGGAAGCACGAACAAACGTCTCTGTTGACCGACATGAGAGGGGTTTCCGGAAGATTGCTTGGGCTTTTTTGAAGGTACCAGCTTTGATTTGACTTTAGTCTTCTTTGGTATAGTTGATCTGATGTTTGGTTATTTTGTATGTCAGTTTCATAGATTCCATGGTACTGTATCCTTCATAAGTTCTGGAGTAGATTCCAATTAGCTATTTCTTCTAGCTTGTAGGAACCAATGGTGTCTTGAACGTTGACACCAAACTGCGTCTACAGCTTTTCTGCCCTCCTCCACGGGCAAAGAAACTGCCACAAACAGTTGAAGTGTTCCAGTGGTGGTCAAAGTTCCCAAGAAACAAATACGCATCAACCCTCTACGTCACAGTGAAAGGCCTCAAACCACCAGAACATGTAGGGTCACTTTTTGAATTTAAAAACCACAGTGAAAAGACTAAAAACTGGTGCTTTTTGAAGTTTGATTTGGACTGTTTGTTGAACAGGTGGACCCCAGTATCCGCTCCATGATGGCTCTCCAGCAGGAGCGCGGCAGCACCTCCTACAGTGAGCTCAATACTGAGATGACCAATAAAACCAGCACGCAGATACTGGAGAGCAAATCAGAAATCATCAAGTGGAGCCGCATACCCGGACAGGTATTTTTTTTTTGCTTTATAGCAGAGGTGCCCAAACTCGGTCCTGGAGGGCCGGTGTCCTGCAGAGTTTAGCTCCAACTTGCCTCAGCACACCTGCTGGGAAGTTTCTAATATGCCTAGTAAGAGCTTGATTAGCTGGTTCAGATGTGTTTAATTGGGGTTGGAGCTAAGCTCTGCAGGACACCGGCCCTCCAGGACCGAGTTTGGGCACCCCTGCTTTACAGTATAAAAATTAGGTGAGTCAGTAATCCTTTTGTTAGACCTAATATGTTTCTTATTGTTTGTTTAAACAGGTGTGCCGCATTCCGAATAAGCCAATGCACTCCTTCCGTGGAGGTCAGATGGGCTGTTTTACTCTAGGTTTTTCTCATGATGGACGTGCACTAGCAGCTGCATGTGCAGATAGAGATGCGTTTCCAATCATTAGTAAGTAATTTGTAGCTATACGTGTTGTTTTTGTGTGTACTGTATATATTAGTGCTGTCAAACGATTAATCTCGATTAATTGCATCCAAAATAAGTTTTTGTTTACATAATATATGTATGTGTACTGTATATATTTATTATGTATATATAAAGACACACACACATACAGTATGTATTTTGAAAATATTTACATGTATATACATTTATATAATATATAAATATATTTAATATATAAACCTAACACATTTTTCTTAAATATATACATGCATGTACACACAGTACACACGCATATATTATGTAAACAAAATCTTTTATTTTGGATGCGATTAATCATTTGACAGCACTAATATATATATATATATATATATATATATAATATTTTTTATGACATATTTTTGTCACAAAAACATATAAAACTTAATATTTGAAAAAATTGTTTTGGGAAGTTAAAATTGTAACATACTATACATACTATATAACAATTTTAAACAGAATTTTGTTTATTTATTCATTTTTTGTCACTTCATATTAATTGAGAATAAATGGAATATTTGTATTTATCACACCAAATGGTATATTACCATTCATTACCATTTAAAATAAATTTGTTAAGGCAACTATGTATTAAACGTGGTGAAAAACTTGATGAAAAGCCTACAAGGAAAGGATGTGATGTGTGGTCAAGTATGGTGTCCCATACGAAATATATGTATATAAAAAAATTCATATACATTTTAACCTAACATGAAAAAAAAGTAACAAATGTTATGCATCAACTAATCATCAATTTCTGCAAATACTGTATTCCTGTATGTAATTTAATGAAATGTCTTTATTTTTAGTATATGATATTCCATCTGGGAAAGTTCTGGCATCCTTTAATGGCCATCTGAGTGTGGTATATGATCTCTGCTGGTCCAGAGATGATAACGGACTATTAACTGCATCCTCTGATGGAACAGTAAGGTAAAAAAAAAATGCCCTTTTTGCATATACAGAGCTTACCCCATAATATTGTGCAACCTATAATTACACCACAAATATGAGAGAAAGTGTGAGCTATCATTTTTTGATTTCCTTTCTCAGAGTGTGGAACGTTGAACGACTGCAGAGTTTTGCTCATAAAACTCTTCCTCACCCTTCATTCGTGTACTGCGCCCAGTTCCACCCGCAAGCCCAGAGTCTGGTGGTGACGGGGGGTTACGACGGGGTGCTGCGTGTCTGGAATGTACATGTACAAGACGTGAACGGGCAACTTCTGCAAGAGTTTGATGGACACAAGACTTTCATCAACACATTGTGTTTTGATCCAGAAGGTACAGAGGAAATTAACATATGCCATGTCTGTCTGGATGTGATGTTAAAGCTGTTATTCGAGACATCAGTGACACTTGCTTTGCTTAAAAGTGTCTGCTAAGTTGATAAATTTAAATGTAAATAAATGTAGTAATATGTTGGTCTTCACATAGGAAGCAAAATGTTTTCTGCGGACAATTCTGGCCTCATTATTGTGTGGGGAACCAAGGTGATGCCTGGGTCTCGCCGTGGACTGACCAGTCAATGGAGCATTGAGAGGGTAAATGCATTCTCAAATATTGCATAGAAGAGCTAAAAAAATCACGATTTGAACTAATTTAATAATTTGCAAATGTAATATTTCTCTTCAGGAAATTAAAGAGGCAGATCTGAACGGAATATCCATCAACTCATTAGAGGTGCATCCAAACGGAAGACGACTTTTAATTCATGCCAAAGACAGTGTTTTAAGGGTCATGGATTTGAGAATGTAAGCCTACCTTTTTATTAATATTTGAACATTTATTTAATAGCATAATGTAATATCACATTTTGGCGAAAAATTTATTCATTATTCAAAATTAATAATTAATTAAGATAAATCATGTGCAGCAAGTCTATATATGTGTAGTCTCGCGTAGCGGCTGAAGGTCTGGAATCCATGGCAGCTTTCATTGGCCAAGGCCCGCCCATGAGGCCATTTGACCAACATGTCAACCAACCAATCATAGTTTGTTTCGTTTCAGCGTCATGTTTCGGGGCGTGGAAGTGTCGCCACAATAACAGACCGGTGTGTAAAACTTTTGGACGTATTTTAAAGATTCTATGCCGTGAACTTTAAATATTTCACATAATTTTGAGAATCCAGCGTTTAGTTGATCCTCATAAGCGCTCGTCGTCACAGTTGTAAACACGACGGCTTTCTTCTTTCGTGATGGGGTTTGGAGCGACGGTATCTTTGTTTCCAGGCGGAACGTTAAAGAACGCGACACACACGTCTCCTGGAAATCCTGTATAATTCAACCAATCCGATGACGACTTCGAAACTCCTGAAGTGTTTCCACTTTTGTGTGCCATATGCATCAGACGTTCAGCCAATGGTCCGTGGGCATGACGTCTGAGGCTGAGACTAATATATGTGTATTAAGAGTAATTTGAGCCAATTTTACTTCCATGTTGACTTTTTAAAAAGCACATGAATCAGTGCATTTGTTGATAGTGCCAGTAATTATAGGGAAGAACTCAAATAACCGAAATAAATGCAAATATCAAATTAAAAACAAACACTTGTTTTACAGTCTTGCAGTGAAGAAATACATAGGTGCCACAAACTACAGGGAGCGAATCAACAGCACATTCACTCCCTGCGGAAGCTTCATCTTTTCAGGCAGTGAAGATGGACTGGCGTATGTGTGGAACTCTGAGACAGGTTTGGAGATTCTTTTGAGTCACTTTAGTATGAATACAAAGAAAAATCCAAGTGGAGACTGAACTGGGATATCTGTTGTGCAGGTGACCAGGTCGCCGTGTACTCTGAGCTGTGCTATACATCTGCGCTTCGAGCTGTAGCTTTCCACCCTCATGAGAACATGGTGGCCTTCTGTTCCTTCGGCCAAAACCAGCCCATCCATCTCTATCTGTATGACCGGAAGTGTGAGTCCTCTAAATGACTCAGAAATCCTCTGATTCATTAGTATTTAGAAACACAAGCCATATGATAATTTTCTCTTAAAGATGAGTGTTTTGTGCTTGTACGCAGTGGCTCAGATGGAGGTGGAGAGTTTGAGAGGCTTGAGCCGGTCAGAGAATCTGGACAGTAAGACGGGCAGGAATTCATCAGAGGTCATGACCTTCCAGAACACTTCAGCCACCGGCATTGACCGATTCGCCAGCACAGCTCGTGTGTCTCTAAAGATGCAGAGGGTCAAACAGAAACTAGACTCTGTACTGGTAAACATGTTGATGATTATATTTAACTACATAAAAAAAAAAAAGTTAATCAGGACAAACTTTGATGTTGGCTTGACAAAGCCTGACCAGAAAGTTTGAATCAGTTTTAAAAGCTTGAAGGTTTTTAGCTTGAATCAGTTTGAAGTTTTAAGGGCCAAAAATAGATAGGCTGTTTTAAATTGTAACTGATTATTATCAGCATTATAATTCAGTCAGTAATCTGTCAGCTATACTTTTTTCTTTCAGGAGCCCCATCGCAGTTCCCCTGGTGTGGATATGTATGAACAAGGCAAGTGATGTACATGATAATGTTTATTTGCAATGAATTCTGTTGTAAATTGACACAAATATATATATATATACATTTTTTTAAAGGCGGCATGTCTTATCTGGGAAGGAGCCAAGAGGTGAATATTTGTTTTTTGCACTTGGCTATAGAAGTTACACCTGTAAAACAGCTTTTAGAGTTTATTAAATTATGTTTATAGACACAAACAGTACTAGTTTTGGTTGAAGTAAAATTATTCTGTCTAAACATGATTTATTGGAGTTGGTTCGGTTTAGTCCTTGAATTGATTATACAATGATTAAAACCATTTGCAATGAGATTAACATTAAAATTTACTACAAGAGCAGCACTCATATTTATATATTCAAAATAGAAACTGTATCATATAGCATTCATACTGAAGCTCAGTCCTACATTGAGCTCTTGTTATTGTGGCTTCTTTCAGGGCCTGGCCTCGTATCTTCCTCCTCCATCTCTGCTGTCTCCTCACTCCAAACTACAGATGTCCTCATCACTCAGCGCTCAACTCATTCCACAGGCCACGCTCACCTCACACAGTAGTATGTTCTCTACATTCTCTTTATATTATGTAGGATAACTTGAGCATGCATTGTTTTGAAGAGCACATCTCAACACTACAGGGTAGAGAAGATTGAAAAATGTTAGTATGTATATAGAAAAGTTTAGTTTGTTCCTAAGGCACTTAAAATCACATGTTCATTAGGTCTTTAAACATTCTCTCCTCTCACAGGTGGTTACAGTCCTGCTGGGCAGCCCATTAGAAGAGCTCCATCCCTCAAACACCAGAAAGTAAGACAATGTGATCTGTTTTTAGTATTATACTACCATTCTAAAGTTTTTAAGAAATTAATACTTTTATTCAGGAAGGACACATTCAATTGATCAAAAGTTACAGTGAAGACTTTTACATTTTTACAAAAGATTTCTATTCCAAATAAATGCTGTTATTTTGAACTTTCTATTCATCAAAATTATCCTGAAAAAAAAATGTGTCATGGTTTCCACAAAACAATGCAGCAACACAACTGTTTTCAACATTGATAATAATAAGCAATGATGCCTCGGGTCCCGTCCTCAGATCGTGAGATGTCTTCAGCATCTTCCAGAAGAAGGAGGCCCCTCCCCAGACTAGGCCAAGCCAACGGTGCGTTTGAAGGTGAAGGACTGAACTAACGTGATTGAATCTGATTGCTAAGACTTACCTCTCTTATGAAGGAACTAAGCACATAGAAACAACGTGTTTCCAAAAGTGTTTTATGTGGATGAATTTTTTGTAGTTGGCCTTATTTTAAAATATATTTTGTCATTTTGATACTGATATTTTTACTGTTTCTGTACAGTATTTTGTGTACTACGTGTTATTTTTAAATATTTCGTTAATTAAATTTTTCAATATAACAGCAACAACTCCAGCAGTAATCATAATGACATATCTAATATGAATATATATTCACATATCACAGAAGGGAATCAACTATGGTATTTATTTAGCACCAGAGTTAAATATGCTGTTGATTAAATATATATATGCATTTCTGGATCACAAATTAATGCAAGATTTTAAAATGTTCAGATTTTAAACAATTGCCGTTTCAGAAAGGCGGGGCATAGAGGAGAAACAATAATGTACAGTATGTGGAAAATAATGTGTTTTTTTAACTTTAAACCGCATAAACACATTTCATTACACCAAATACACAAAATAATGTTCTTTTTAGCAACATCATATGACCCCTTTAAGAAAATGCATATCTATTATAAAAATGGCCTGTTACGCTTTTATTCGGAAATTTATTTTTCTTACAGCGAGAAAGGCGAGTGCGCCTTGAACTCCTGCGCTCCATTCAAAGTTGAGTGTTTGTGTGATGTATCCTCCAATAGTTGGCCCAAAGAACATCCTTCAACATGAAAAAGATGATTCAGGTTTCATGATGGGGAAATTCTAAAGTATATTCTTGAATATTGCATGTAAACTTTATTTTCATACACACCCAGCAGACCAGACTGCAGAGAACAAGCCTGACACCAACCCCAGTGTACTCATGCCCTCCTCAAAGCCATTTTCACTGCAATACGAGGAAAATGTGCGTCAAAACATGTTTATATTTTGTAGAGGTTTGTATTGTTGTATTTTACTCAGTTTCAGGGTTAACTGCATTTATTCAAACCATTTCAGGAATTTAGTGAGACATAACTGAGTGAATTACAGACACAGTAACCTGTTAAATGGCCTAACATAAAATGTGACTCAGTGCTGAGTGGGAGAACTAGGATTTGTACGATGATGCATTTGCCTCACTGTGCACAAGCGATCATCTCAGCAAAGGTGGGGATACAGCTCATACAGAGAGAAAAGCCCACCACGATCAGCATGAGGACGGTGAGCCAGAGCTGACTGAACACAAAAACATCTCACCGATTAGTGACAGATTTGTGCTTTAATGTAACATAAACCGCAAAAGCTGAGGAATTGGCATTCAAAAAGTTAGAAATGAATGTTTCACCTTCTAATATGGAAAACAGGAAGTGGGCCGAGGAAACAGAAGCTCACCGCTGTGGCCATTCCTCCAACCACCATCATCCATTTCCTAACGGACTGCACCAAGAATCATTTTACAGCCACAGATGAGATTAAAATTTTATTTATGCTTATGTTTAAAAAAAAAAAAACATTTCCAAAAACTAAAAATCGTAAAATATATATATATATATTATATATATATAAATCAAATAATATAAAAACATAATGATAAAAATCATAAAAATGTTAAATTAAAAATGAAACATCTTAAACATATAAATACAATTAATTATTGTATTATAATGTCAAATGTCATTAGGAATTTCAAAAAGGTCAAAGTTTTTTTTATCAGAATTTTCAACTGTCACTGTAAACATTTTGATAACTGTTTGAATATTGACTTACAGGATATTTATCACTGATCACACCAAAGACGGGCGATGCCGCCCCATATGGCAGTGAAAGTCCAATCATGAGCAGCCCCACCGAACCAGCACTGAGATTAAGCTGTTCACAAAAAATACATACAGAGATGTTTTATATTATTATATAGAATGAGAACCTTTACATGAACATTTACAGCAGTATTTTGGAATGAAGAGTTTAGAACATTTTCCCTGATTTGAAACTTGAGTGAGTTTACATGTAGTCTATATGTTTAAGCACAAAATATTTTATATATATGTTATATATTTTTACATATATATATATATATATATATATATATACACATGTTTCAGTGTAGTTTCTAAATCTTCATAACCTTTTCTATGGCAAATATGGACAGTGTTGCATCCAGGAAGCCAAGTCCTGAACTCAACGTGAACACCACGAAGCAGATGAGAAGGATCTTTATTCTGGTACACAATCTGAGGAAGGAATTCTGGGAAGAAGGGACAGCATCTATATTGGAATGAAATAAACACACATGTCTATCTCCATGGCTGGAGGGCAAACAATAACAAAAGCAGACACAGGGCAATCAAATCCTTGTGACATAACTTAACTAGAAGTATGCCAAATGGAATGGGCTTAAATTAAATGAATAAAGACATATAATATTTAACCAGTATGAAGTCCGCACTAACCAAAGCTCGGTAAAATCCACAAATTAAGAGGCACTGTCGCAAACAGAAGACATCCTGTGAAAACGAATGGGATTTCATATCCAAATGACTGATAGAGCCAGCCGCCCAACGGAGGCCCCAATATCAGGCCAAGACCTGTAAAAATCTCCATGAAGCCCTGAGAGAATGAGATATCACTATAGAGACACATTTAACATTATAGCACACTTGTGTAAATATTAAAAACATAAGAACGGTTCGGTGTATATGCCCCGACCGTGAGAACCCAAACAACCAGACAGACTGAATAACTGAATCTAAAGATGATTCTCTTGAGAAACAGCACATCTTTTGTGACGTGCAATAGTGCTTCATTTGTCACTTTACTCCAAAACACCATTACTGCACTGAAAAACAAGCACTGACCACAACTCACCAAAACAGTCGCTATGTTGTCGGGGAAAACTTTTCCTGAAACTGCAAAGGATGATGTAACGGCGGCGGAAAAGCCAATTGCATTTATGCACCGTGTAAT
This sequence comes from Sinocyclocheilus grahami, assembly GCF_001515645.1. Taxonomy (NCBI): domain Eukaryota; kingdom Metazoa; phylum Chordata; class Actinopteri; order Cypriniformes; family Cyprinidae; genus Sinocyclocheilus; species Sinocyclocheilus grahami. Next base: position 303,934 of record NW_015505263.1, on the reverse strand, counting down.
AAGACAGAGCACGATGAAAACTGTCCCATCAGACACTTGGTCAAGAAATCTGCAGAAGAAACAATATCATTAATATGATGAAATGGTACAAATTCTCTGTTACATGAGTCACCAGCATTTTTCATCCGATTTTCCAAAAGAGTAAAGTCAACATTTAGGCATAATCCAGCATGCAAATAACCTGAAAGTTAACAGACACAGACTAAAAGACACAAAATACTACATTTAAAACACAATAAAACATCACCGATTCACTGACCCGAAGAGTACAGTGCATCCGCTCGATACGAACAACCCTGCCACAATCATAAACTTGGCTCCTATCTGGACAATCTGAAACAGAGGTCAAATGCACTGATATAGTGTGTGCAATCCATAATGGGAAACTGTTGAAAGCTGTTGTGGATCTTCTGAAATAACGATTCACTTACATATTTACCAAGTATCAATGAGCCCACCAAAGTGCATAATGCATAGATTCCGAATATTAAACCAATCATAGCTTGACTGACACCTTTCTTCTTTGCCTAGAAAGAATGAATCAGATTGAAATGAATTCTTATCCTACTGTAGCATGGTTTAAGAAACTTTACATGCCCTTAGCACAGTACTTAGAACAAATTCTATTCCATATTGTACATGGGGACAGGAGAGCTGCCAATCAATAAATTGGAGAAAAAAAGTAACTTGCGTTACTTATTTGAAAAAGTAACTCAGATATTCTCTTGTAAATTAAAAAGTAATGCGTTACTTTACTAGTTACTTAAAAAAAGTAATCTGATTACGTAACTCGCGTTACTTGTAATGCGTTACCCCCAACACTGTTGATCATACAATTAATATTATATAAAATATCATCTTTGTACCTCATTTGGGAAAAATGGTCCCAGAATGGAGTAACAGATCATTGAACTGAAGTTTATGGAGGCCATTGCAATAAGTGTTAATATCTGTTGTCTGGACATTTTAGTGGCTGGAGCCTCTGGTGCTGAAGAATCACCTATATGAAGTTATCAGTAAAGAAACACAGTAAAATGCTCGAGAATAACTCGCTGTCATTGGCAAACGCGCTAAAAGTTCAAAACTCATTCAAGATTCTAAATGCTAAACACCCATTAACAACCACTCATTTAAATGTATCTACATACCCATATCTTCGTCGATATCCATTGTCAAGTCTCTGAGATCTTTCACCGCGTGCTTAACCTGTCAGCTGGGAAACTCAACAGAGTGGATGGTCTCCGATTCTCAAAAGAATCATTCTTTTGAACTGAATCTTTTCAATGTTCGGTCGAACCGATTCGCAAAGCGCGGATCACTCAGCTGTGTTTAGGAATAAAACCTGTAACAATATTGGAAATTATTGACATTTTTCTTAATACTGGAAACATTGCAGAACTGTTCAGTCATTCATTTCCAGTGTGAACAATGTTTGAGCAATAAAAACAACATTTAATGCAATTTTAATAGCCTAATACAGAACAGTGATGTCAAAATAAACGAATTAATAGAATTAAAAGTTAAATCCAAAAAAAGTGAGTCGGTTTAAAAAACAGGCTCATTGACACGAACCATGTGAACGAACCGATTCGCTAACATGAATCAAACTCAAGATTCCAACAAGGACTTAGGAAGCACGATGCGAACAATAGTGCTCCGTTTAGAGGTCAGTGCAGTAACACAATCTCAAAAAGCATGTTTATCCAGTTGCACTGTTTTTCAAAGCTGTGATTTTCTCACTGAGGCAGGTGTGAATTAAATACTATTATGTCCAAAAACTTGATTGAGATTACTGTACAGCATCAATAATCAACACAGATTTCATCAAACTAGTTTGATTTTATTTCATGACTTTAAGCCTACTCTGCAAAGACATTCTAATGCTTTTCCAAGACACCCTTGAATTACATTTTGTAAATGTACATTAGAATAATTAAGCAATAAAGCACAGTTAAAGCCTCACATTCCCACATAATTTAATCTGGGCCTGAATATCCCAGTACAAAGGGGCTAAAAATAACTGCAACTGCAAATCATCAAAGCACACAACATCAAGAATAATCAAGAAGTGCTTAAAACGTCAACCAGATCACTACCCCACTCTGAACCACTGTTTGGCATACAACAAAAATGTGATTAAAATGGATGAAATTACTGGAAAACATCAGAAACTAAGCAACAACAAACAAATCAATTAGCTGATTTGCCATAAGAACACATAAATATTGATGCAGAATATTAAACATTAAATATTTGAAACCAAATATTAAATGTAATTATTAAAAGATGTCCCTTTACATAAATCAAACTAAGCAATTTAGGTTGACTATTTAACTTAGGAATGAGAAAAACTCCTACTTATCAACTTTTGATTTCATTTAGATTCCGTTCATTGCATAATATACAGTGTGTTAAGTTTGATTTATATAGTGATATAAGACATTTTTGGCTAAATGAATGCATACTATATAGTTCGTGCTAGTGTCATGGACGATATGAGTACATTTTCAGGTACATCTAACTACAGCACTTTTCTGTCATGTCACTTACATGACAATGACAATATAATCTATTTGAAAGTAATTAAAAATTGTTCAAACTTTTCTGTTACTGTTAACATTAAAAAGCAAATATTCATTCAAAAAGGACATTACTGAGATACTGCAATAACACAGTGTGCAAATGATGCAATATAACATAAGACATTTTGTGAAGAAAAAGTTAAATTTAAAGTTAAATTGATTTTTAAACCATAAAAATGCATTCATTATAGTGGCACAATTGGGAAAATATGATTATAACTTGAATATACTATCTCTGTTTCACTTCATGGAAGTGAGTCACAGGATGAGAACATTCAAACATAACTTGTTTTTTTCCTCTCTAGATTTTCATTGGTTACTGACCACTCACAATAGTCAAAATCTGTCACTTTACAATGATTATACATAGGAAATCCAAATTTGGCACATAAATCTCTGATACAAACATAAAAGGAGGTGGGGTATTCAGAGGGGGAAAAAATAAACAAAGCCCACAGTCTAAGATTCACCTTTAGTAATTATCTTTATATTTAAATCACACCATTATATGCTAATGAAATACATGGAAAAAATCTATGAAAGTGAATTAATAAATAAAACAATATTCCATCAATACACAAATATTAACTTTTTTCAGATGTATACCAACCACCTTTTAGGTGGAACCTTAAATCAGCTTGTACCTTTGTTAACAAAAAGGTACTTTAAAGCACTACATCTATTTTCGGACCACCTGTCTACGTCTTGTGTACGCTCTGCCTGAGAGTGACCAGATCTCTCGCCTACTAACTGGCATTGCACAGACGTTATGGCAGCAGAGAATGTAATATTTCTCACAATCTCCAATTAACATTAAACTCTTTTTTCAGTCCATCTGTTCTCAAGGACAAGATTGCTGGAGAGGTTTTTTATTTAAGTCTCTGAGTTACATTGGCCAAGGCCACAGCAAATGCCTGTACCGCTGAGAATGGATACTGAAAATCCAGGATATATGCATTGCCATCGATTCTGCCAAACTGCATTACCTGTAATAGAGAATTATGGGGTTAGATGCAGGGTAATGGTTGCAGGGTTGATGTTTATTACTCAAAGCCAGTGGTTTTCTATGTCTCCCTTAACTGACACACAGTTCAAAACATGGAGCTCTCTCCTAATGAGCTGGTGATCTGAATCAGATGTGTGAAATAAGGGAGACATGCAAAATGTGCAGAGCAAGGGGTCCCTAGGACCAGGATTAAGAACCACTGCTCAAAGCTACTGAATATGTATGGTGCATATTTGTTAAAGGTGTAATTTCTTTGCCCCTAGTGTCACAAAATGGAACTGCAAAAATATTATTTTCAAACTGGTTTCTCAAATAAATAAAATCGCTTACCTGGCGTCCATCAAGCTCAATCTGAAAGTTTTTGGCTGACTCCTGTGTCACCCGTCCTCCAAAGTCAAGCTGGTAAACCTGGGTGGCTTCATTCCACAATGGCTGCTTGTTGGCCATGACATAGACAAAGCCTTGGCTGCCAAGACTACGATCCTCTCTCTCGTTAGCTTTACGACACTTGATTTCCTCAAGTTCGTTTGCTGTACGCAGATTGCGTTTGCTCTTCCATCCTTTCTTGCTGCTCTGGCTTTGGTTCATCAACTCGTCACTACTGATGAAGAGTTCAGGCTCACTCTCGGAGCTGTCCTGGAACTCATTGGAGGTCCTACTCAGTTTCTTGGCCTTGTTCAATGGCTCTTTCTGCCCTTTAGGTTTCTTCTTTTCCCTGCTACCAAGTCTTGGGCTGGAGATCAGGGAATTTAAGTCAGAGAGTGTGCGATTCTCTTTTTTGGATTTCCCTTCAGAAACTCCAGACATATTGGCCTCTTCTGCCCTGCTGTCAAGCCTCTTACGTGTCTTCTTGCTGAACTTCTCTGCTCCTTGTGGACTCTCATTGAGAGAGGACTGATCCTGAAAGCTCTCCCCAGATTCTGCAACCACCTCAGAGGTGCTCTGATGGTTCAAGAGCTCGGCGGGTGGAGGAGGAGGAGGAAGAGGAGGTGGTGGGGGAGGTGGAGGTGGAGAGAGAACCGACTTCTCCAGAGCCTGATGGGTCTTACTGGGCAGTGTGGCGGAATGGTCTGGCATGGGAGGACAAGTGCTGTATGTGCTCCAAGGATGCAAGCTCACTGGATGCAGCTGAAGGTTGCTGCATGAGCTAGTCCCTGGGTACATGGGAGGCAGAGTGCAACAACCTAGATTGGTCAAATTTGCAGGATAACCTGGGGGTGGGACTAAAGTTGAGTCTGGTTGGCTGAAAGGGCTAGATGTTACCATGTCACTGGGGCCACATGATTGTGCAGGACTCTGCAAAGGCTGTAGTTGAGGTCCACCATGCCCTACAACTGATGGGAAGGGTGAAAGGGATAACTGATAGGCTGAAGGAAGGGTCATAGAACTGGGACTGGGGGGAGGCTTTGTTGAAAGGACAAAAGGTAGTCGGGTCATGTCTAAGTGCTGTGGTTGGCTAAGTAAAAATGGTGGTGGCTTATGTGGTGGTCCTGGAGGTCGAGGCAATAAATTTTGCTCTTGAGGTATCCAGAGTTGTTCTGCTGCAGGAGAGTCCCATTGATAAGGTGGAGGCCGTTTGACTGTCAAATTGACATCAAGTGTTAAATGCCTCACTGACTTTTCAAGATGGCACTGCTGACTTAGTGTCTCGTCTTCCGTAAAGGCAGAGTTCACATAGACAGTTCTGTCTCTACTGTTGTCAATGGGACTCAGGAGATTATAGGAGGACTGGGAGGCTAATGGCGAGGCACTTTTGGAGTGCACAATTATTGTGCTGTGTTGAGCCCCTTTTCCAGGTGGAAAGTCTTGCCTCACCACAGTTCCTCCAGCAATTCCACTGCTGTTGGTGCCGCCACCAGTGACACTTACACTAGTGCTGCAACTATTACTGCTACACTGAGTGCATGTATACAAAGCAGTAGGTATCCTTGGCTGATAGGAGAGTGTGAGGGAACCGTTCATTTTGGATTTAGTTGGTAGAGTCCTCACAGTATCCACCATCTGAGAAACCTTCAGGGTCGGTTCCCTGCGATCATGGCGCAAAGTGGCATGAATCAAACTGTTGTCAATCCTTTGCGTGGGACTTCTGATTGTGTTCATTTGGCTAGACGTGTCAGGATAAGGTGGTGGGTCTCCGCTTGGTATGGAATATCTAGGCACTGAGAGGCGACTAAGAGTTGCTGAGCTGTATGGCAACTGGACCTTCTTGTTCTCAGATGAAGTTACTTTCAATGTGGCGGAGCTGCCCATTCCTTGCATCCCATAGGCATTTTGGTTCCTTAAAAGGCGTCTCCTTGGGCGACACACCTCTTCGACATTTCCGCTGCTGTCAAAAGTAGTGATTCTTTCATAGCCTAGTGGAGTTGGGTACTGGAGGCTAATTGGGTTAAGAGAGAATTCATCCTTAGTTAAACATGGATCTGTTGACAGTGTAGTGCCATTCTCATTGCTAACAAGAAGACCAGGAGGGGCCGTAGTGGGAGCGGCAGCTGCAGCAGATACCACTGTACCTGGGTACGGTGGTGGAGGGTTTACTTTGCGCATCTGTATCTCAATGGTGTCAGTTTCAATAAATAACTGTGGTCGTGAGGGAATCTTCAGAGGGAGAAATTGTTCTCCTCTGTCTGGAGGCTGGTCTGGATGAGGAATTTGAGGCATTAGCTGTAACTGATGCAGGGATAGAGTAGCATACCCTGAAGGTGGATGTTGAAGGGACATTTGTATTTTAAGCTGCTGCTGCATTTGCTGATGCTGTCTTTGCATATGTTGATGCTGCATCTGTATTTGTTGATGCTGCTGTTGAAGTTGTTGCTGCTGCTGTTTCATTTCTTGTATTTGCTGTCGAATTTGTTGCTGCTGTTGTTGCATCTGTTGCTGCTGCTGCTGAATTTGCTCATGCTGAATCTGCAACTGGTGCTGTTGCTGTTGGAATTGTTGTTGATGCTGTTGATGAATTTGTTGTTGATGCTGCTGCACTTGCTGCTGAATCTGTTGTTGCTGCTGTTGCAGTTGCTGCTGTTGCATTTGCTGCTGATGCAGTTGCTGTTGATGTTGTTGCAACTGTTGTTGATGCTGCTGTTGCAGTTGTTGATGCTGTTGTTGCAGTTGCTGATGATGCTGCTGTTGCAGTTGCTGTTGATGCTGCTGTTGCAGTTGTTGATGCTGCTGCGTTTGCAGTTGCTGCTGATGTTGCATGTGTTGCTGCTGCAGCGACTGTTGATGCAGCTGCTGTGATTGATGTTGCAATTTCAGATGATGCTGCTGTGGTTGTAATTGATGTTGATGTTTAGATTGTTGATGGTCTTGTTGCTGCTGTTGTTGTTGACATTGTTGGTTGGGTTGTTGTGGCAGATGATGTGGAGGAGGAGGAAGAGTTCCACTCAGGATATTACTCATTTCCAGTCCACTGAAAATCACCTGTCCTTGGTTGGAATATCTGGTTGGCACAGTGTACTGTGCTGTCACAGTGTCCTGACTGTGCTCAGATACTGTTGCATTAGCCGCTGCTGCTGTTGCTGCTGCAGCTGCTGCTGCTGCTGCAGTTGCAGTGGGATTGGTAAGGACATCAAGCTGAATATTCTGGTTGGCTAGGAGAGACTGCACTAAGCCTATACTCTGCGTAGGTGACATGGCTTGAGCAGGGCTGTGAATTGGAGCAATGGGGATATTAACTGTGCAAGGAGGATTGTCGGCTGACACTCCTGAGGGTCCCATAACTAGAAATAAGCAAGAACATCTTGAGATTTCTTTCTTGTTTTAGTTAAGCTATACAGAGACAAAATGTACAAAAATGTTCCACTGATGCTTACCAGGTAAATCATCTTCATCTTCACTGAACACATTGGGATTAAAGACTGGCAGACTCATGAAGTCCAGGGATATTTTACGCACCTCAGGCAAATAAATGGTCATCTGACGAGGTTGCAGGTGCAGCAAACTAGTTTTATAAATAACTGGAACACCATGTCAAGACATATTTTAAAAACATTAAGAATATTATTTAAAATAATAATGCGAACCTTTTTGAATATAAAACCTGACAACATACCTGCTCCCAAGTTAGCTGGCAAAAATGAGGCAAGGCCTACAATCTTAAACTTTGTTCCCCAAATGTTAGAGGTGACCTGGGCCAAGTAATTATGCTGCAAAGCAAATTAAGTGATAGCTATAGAAAATATTCAAGGTCATAGTCGGTTTACTGTCATTTCTCTTCAGCAAAGCAGGAGTTTAAAGAAAATTAGGTGTCTGCTAAAGTCATGCTGCAGTAAATGTGACAAATGTCTCACTCAGTATCAAGCAGACAGAGGCGATAAATACAAACACTTCCCATATTAATTCTAGGCAAGTAGATTAATATAAAATTATTGCCAAAATTAGCTTGCAAATAAGATGTTAAGTACCTCACTAAAGCCATCAACTGGAAATTCTCTTTGAGTAAGACTCGGAGACCGAACTGAAGGCTTCTTTGGTAATCTAGGAGACCTAGACCTTTCTTGAGATGTTTGGGCAAGTTTAGGAGACTTTCTTGATTCCATATTAATTCTAGAGAATAAAACAAATGTGAAATTTAACTTGCTATCAAGTTAAAAGTTGTTTTTTTGTACAGAAATTTACTGTATTGTGTTTTGTCAAGGTTGTGATAGAACAAACATTTCTCAAAAGAAATGAAAACAAAAGTTTTAGGCACCCTGTAATGTTGTGTGAATTTTATATTCAACAGTACCTTATATGTTTAGAGTACCTAGGTAGCTTAGGAGACCTGTTTCCTCTAGAAAGTTTGGGCGACTTTCGCCCAACCCACTCATCGCTCAACTCAATATCACTTGAGTCTGAGCAGTTACAGCTGTCAGTCATATAGGAGATCATCCCATTTACACAGACCTCATCTGAAAGACAAGATTAGATCAAATTAAAGACCAGCTTTTAAAGACCAGCAAATTAAAGACCAATGCATTTACTCATTAAGCTTGAGTTTAAAGTGTACATGATCAGCAACAGTGCATATAGCAGTACCTGCTTTACCATCCATTTTTGGATCCATAATGACAAACTCCGGTCGCAGTTTGCTGATGCGTCGACCCTTGAGAATAGGCACCAAACCTCCCAGGTGTTCCAGATAGAGGGTATAACAGGGGCCTCCTGCTTCTGGATTCTCCTCTGAACGTTTCATAGTGCAGTGCAAGCGTTCATTCCCTGCTGTCGGATAGCTCACAAAGTCTCGGATGTTATTCGGATCAGGGATTGGTGGCTGGTGAGATGTAAAATATTATGCACTAAGTTCAATGCATACATTAGCATACATCGAAAATTTCACTTGCTTCTTTTGTACCTTGATAGTTGGAATGAAAGCAGTGGTAACATAGGAACAGAGGAGTGAAGGCATGTTCAGTTTTCCCACATCTCTCTCCTCTTTAAGAGCACTGGCAATGCCCTGCTGACACAGAAGCTGCAGGCTGGCCACACGGTGCTCCACACGCACTACATACAGGGCTGGTCCACAGGCCAGAAACAGACGTGAGTCCCTGTGACCCCAGCAAATCGTGGTGATGGGCCTCTAAAATAAAAAGATATTTAGATTACATATAGTTTACTTATTATTTAATGCAGGATGTTTTTTATATCAGTGGTTCTCATGTGGTGAGACATAACATAAAATGGGTTGCAGTAATGTTCTGAGACAGCTAGGGGTTTAACTTAAATGATTTAACATCATTTAAACTGTTAAATGATGACTGGTTACAGCTCACTTGGGCTGGAGTTTCTAAAGTGTATATATGTTCCCCTTGGACATTGTAAAACTTGACAAGGGCGTTCCTCATTAAAGAGGCACAGGCTGAGTCAGCGGGCAGGCCGTGTCTCTCCATCCCGGCCACTGCCAGCAGGTCTCCCTGAGAGCACCATTGTACCTCCACATCTGAAAAAACACAAGTCTGTCCAGTCAGATTACAGTACGATGTGTGGCTCTGCCACAGAGAATCAACAGGATTTTGGGTTATTTTTACTGAATTACTCTGTAGGCGTAACCAGAAGTTCCTAAACCATGAAAAACCTTGTTACTATAAAATGTAATCAACACCATGCCACAGATGCTCATGACGTTAAAAATAACTTGGAATATTCTATTAATAACCATCATGTGGCAGTTATAAAACACGTACTTGGTAATTTATTTATTGCAAAAACAACACTGTTTTACCTTTCAGTCCTGAGCGTATAATGTTAGGTGAAAGGTCATCATAGTTGTTCATCAAACTGATGTCTCCTGATATGAAGCTGACCGTGAGCAGTGGTTTGAGATTTTGCACTTGAAAGGAAACATGGTTTCATAGTTAATAACATTCAGAAAGTCAAATACACATCACTGCCTTGCAAAGATCCATAAAAATGTATTTGCATAAACATTTTGTATATGTTTAAGAATAAAGATCCACAGTAGAGTTTTATGGTTGTTTAGAAAACACTCTATGTACTGGTACTTGGAAAAACACAATAAGGCTTCACTTTTCTTTCATTAGTGGATGATGCATGCAATGCACTGGTCTTAAAAACCTATTATGTAATCTCAAAAGTTTGTAATCGCCAAGAAACTAAGAAATACGGTGAAAAAATGACTTTGTAAAAAAAGGCTTTTTATTTAGCTTTTTATATATACAAGTGAAGTATGTCCAACTTCATCTGCATACATACAGAATAGTCACTCAGCGCAATATACTGCAGTATATAGCATATTTCAACTAACTGATTGCTTGTATAATCATAAAATTATATTATCATCCAGTGCTAATCTGCTAAATGTGCCTATGAGGCATGAAGATAAGATATTATCAACATCACACTTGCTGTAGAGCTGCATTGAAACAATGTGTATTGTGAAAAGTGCTAAACAAATAAATTTGACTTTATTTAAGAGTATAAAGTACCTTGAGCTGGAGTAGGGTCATCAGAGTCTGTATCGCTCTCAGTGCTGTCCTCCACCAGGAAGTTTGGGCAGTTCCAGGACATGCTGACTATGCCATCTGACTCATGCAGAAGAACATGGGCAAGCATACGGCCGTGGCAGTCCATCACTATGACTTGCCCGTCTGCTGTTCCAAAAAGCACCTAGGGAGATTAAATGAATGCAAACACCAAGTTAGGGAAACTCAGGCATCGGTCCAAAGGCAGCGGTCCAAGTCATTTCATCATTTGCAAACAACCTGTTGACAACAAATGCACTTTTCTCTCAGTTTGATGAGGCCACCGCAAAGAGTTACCTGCTGGTCATCAGGGGTCCATATTCCACAGGTGATCTGGCTCTCCAGATTGATCTCAGACGACCAGTGTCTCTGACCGCTCACTGAACCCACCAGGACAAAACCATCCCTGTAGGCGATTAAGGCCTGTGTACCATCATGTGACCAGGTGAAGTCACTCACCTAGATGACAAACCACTAGTTCGTTGAGCAGTTCATGTTAGAATAATAACTGCTTTTCATGGTCTTGATTGTATTACAAAAGGGCCAGAGTTGAAAAGTTTTATTAAAAGACAAATTATCTTTTCTGATTCTGATTTTGAATTGATATTTAGAATTTACTAATTAACTACATTCTGTTTTATAACTAAAAAGTAATTTTGAACAATAATCCCCAATGATGAATAACATGAGAAAGTGGCATGGAAAAAGGAAATAACTGAATCATTATATCATACTTTATTTACATTGTCTTACCATAAATGTTGTAAACAATCTACTACATGACTTTTTTCATTTGATTGATAGTTTGTCGAGTAGGGGCTATATATTGTCATATCATATTATATGTAACCCTGTACCACAAAACCAGTCATAAGGGTCAATTTACGAAATTTAGATTTTACATAATCTGAAAGTTGGATAAATAAGCTTTCCATTGATGTATGGTTTGTTAGGACAGGACAATATTTGGCTGAGATACAACTATTTGAAAATCTGGAATCTGAGGGTGCAAAAAAATCTAAATATTGAAAAAATCGCCTTTAAAGTTGTCCAGACGAAGTTCTTAGTAATGCATATTACTAATCAAAAATTAAGTTTTAATATATTTACGGTAGGAAATTTACAAAATATCTTCATGGAACATGATCTTTACTTAATATCCTAATGATTTTTGGCATAAAAAAATCTATAATTTTGACCCATACAATGTATTTTTGGCTATTGCTACAAACATACCCCAGCGACTTAAGACTGCTTTTGTGCTCCAGGATCACATATGAGCTATTAAAGCCTGATGCATCAAATATCATACTTAAAAAAACTTTTTGTTTTTAGATTTTTTCAATATTTTGTTCAATAAAACGTTTTTAAGTATTTAAGATAATGCATGATTTATCAAAACATATTAGTAAGTTTAGGAATATTGACATATCATGGAAATACATTGACATTCAGCAGATTAATAATAAGCACGAAATATTAACATACCTGGGCACCTCTGTCATTCACCAGCTCTACAGACCATCTTCCTTCATACTGGATCCACACAAATATCCCTCCCTCCATGTCACACGTTGCAAGCTTCTGAAACGGTTCATTCCATCTAACAAGTACAACCTACACAAGAACAGCACCATGAGAATGACGTTCTAGCAGAATTTTGTACATGCTACTCATGCATAGGATGGCATCCTATTTTATAGCTCAACTTAGAATACTAGAAACTTAGATTTCTAGTCCACTGATTTGATTGAAATGTTTTACCTCATATAAGGTTAAATCCTTTTAAACACATTTATCAAAACATACACGTAAAAATGGTCAGAATTTTGACGGTAAAGATGAAAAATACTACGGTAAGTCCCCTTACTATATGGTGAAATAGTTCTAATAGGACATTTCATGTAATTTTACAGTAAAATATACAGTTTTTGGAAGTCATCTTATAACTTACAATGATTTACAATGACAAGGCAAACTCCCACCTCACTGTTATGACCTCGTAAATTGAAGTTGATTCGTTGTGGGGTATTTCTGTCCCTTCTACAGTGACTAGACGTGAACGTCACACCCACAACACCCCTGGCGTTCCCAGTGGCCAGCCAGCCCTCCTCATAGTAGCGCCTCCTGCACACCGGCTTCTCCTTCTCACTTTTGGGAACTCTCCCTTTCCATGAGAGGCAGAGGATGTTGGAGTCACTGCAGAGGACCGGACCATGTTCCACCGCAGCCAACATCCCTACAGACTGACCAGGCTACAGGTGTAGAGGGAGATGAGAGGGAGTTAATGCTGAAATATTTCAAATCTGTCATTTTTAATGGTAATTAATATTAAGTTATATAGTGCATATTCATTCAGTAAATGGGTAATTAGGCAGGGCAAGTTTATTTATACACACTCAGAAGAAAAAAAAGTACAAACGTTGTCACTAAGGCAGTACCTTTTCAAAAGGTACTAATAGTACTAATATGTACCATTTAGGTACTAATATGTACACATTAGGTACTAATATGTACCTTTAAGGTACTAATATGCACCATTTTGGGGTAAATAAGGTATAAAGATGTATCTTTTAAAAAGGGTACAATCCTTTTGTGTTTTATTTTTAACGTCAGCCAGCCCTCCTCATAGTAGCGCCTCCTGCACACCGGCTTCTCCTTCTCACTTTTGGGAACTCTCCCTTTCCATGAGAGGCAGAGGATGTTGGAGTCACTGCAGAGGACCGGACCATGTTCCACCGCAGCCAACATCCCTACAGACTGACCAGGCTACAGGTGTAGAGGGAGATGAGAGGGAGTTAATGCTGAAATATTTCAAATCTGTCATTTTTAATGGTAATTAATATTAAGTTATATAGTGCATATTCATTCAGTAAATGGGTAATTAGGCAGGGCAAGTTTATTTATACACACTCAGAAGAAAAAAAAGTACAAACGTTGTCACTAAGGCAGTACCTTTTCAAAAGGTACTAATAGTACTAATATGTACCTTTAAGGTACTAATATGCACCATTTTGGGGTAAATAAGGTATAAAGATGTATCTTTTAAAAAGGGTACAATCCTTTTGTGTTTTATTTTTAACGTTTTTTAGTCTATAGCACATTTCAAACACATTGGTAATTCAAACTGATTAACATAAAAAGAATTTAAAGGGGTGGTTGATTGTGATTTCACTTTTTTAACATTAGTTAGTGTGTAATGTTGCTGTTTGAGCATAAACAATATCTGCAAAGTTACGAAGCTGAAAGTTCAATGCAAACGGAGATATCGTCTTTTAAAATTCTGTCAGTTTAATGCCTACAAAAACGTCTGGTAGGGACTACAACGTGCTACTTCCCGGGTTCGTGACATCACAAACCCAGATAAACCCCGCCCTCGGGAAAAGGCAGCAAAGGGGGCGAGGCCATGCTGCGCTGCTTTAGAGAAGAGGAAGAGAAAACTAGAGGTGCACGTACAAATAAATTCATAAGCTATATAAATCGCGATTCTGTCTTCTAACGATTCTATTGGATTTACAAGTTTCAAAATCAATGTTCTAAAGCAGCGGATCTAAATACTGTTCCTCGCGCCCCCTGCTCTACACACGCTCTGCATCTCTCTCTCTCTCTCAATCTCTCATTCAGATCACCCGCTCAGCTCCAACAATGAACTGTT
>NW_015505263.1:288617-289643 GCF_001515645.1 Sinocyclocheilus grahami | reverse complement strand
GTGCAGTTGCCGTACTGTATTAAAGCTTTAATCAGGATAAAACCGTATATTAAAAGCTAACATATGCAGTAGCATTTACAAATAACAGCATATCTAAAAGTATGAAACAACAACAAACAAAAAACATAGAACTACCATTAAAAGCCATGCTTGCGCAGGTTCTGTGTGATCCTCTTCAGTAATATCATCTGCTTCTCAATCGGGCTCAAACTGATAAGCAATATTAATGACACCGCTGTTTACAATACAACCGGAGCACATCCCGCTGAGGAGAGGGGCGGGACGGTTAGACGCGCACTAGAGGCGGTTTAGCCAATCACAACACACTGGGCTAGCTAACTGGGCTTCATAAAAACAGGAAATGATCAGCGCGTTTGAACACACTGGGCTAGCTAACCAATCAGAGCCCATCGCCTATTTCTGAGTGTGGGGCTTCATAAAAGCAGGAAATGATCAGCGCGTTTGTCAGAGAAGGGACAGAGCGTTGTGGAATAAAGGTAAATTATGTGAAAAATAAAGCGTTTTTTTTTTAAACAAAGAATTAACACATGTTAGACTGCACCCCATAAACACAATCAAGCCTAGAAAAAAACAGTGAACCACCCCTTTAAACATAATGATAAACTAATAAATAAAAGTAAGTATAAGTAAATAAAAATGTAATTTAGCATTGAGATTTTTTCTTCAGAATCAAAATTTTAGGTTAAGAATGTAGGGGAAGTGTGTATTTTAAATGCTGTAACTGGTCACCATTTCTTTCACCATTGTAAATCAACATTATTTTAATATGTTAAAATACCTTCTGCTACAAAAATGTAACATGCAAGAGAAATGTAAGCCATTAATAGTTGGATTTGAAAATTAACAGCCTGTTTGAAAAATATTTTCATTATTTTTGCAATTCAATTTTGTGTTGCTAGTGGCACAGAAATCAAACACTTTATCTTTAAATAAACCCGTGGTCTGACAAATCACTTCTAATACCATAAAAACGGCAAAAACAGGCCTAATACTTATAAAAGAATT
>NW_015505263.1:270888-288544 GCF_001515645.1 Sinocyclocheilus grahami | reverse complement strand
TTTTTTTTTTAAACAAAGAATTAACACATGTTAGACTGCACCCCATAAACACAATCAAGCCTAGAAAAAAACAGTGAACCACCCCTTTAAACATAATGATAAACTAATAAATAAAAGTAAGTATAAGTAAATAAAAATTAAATTTAGCATTGAGATTTTTTCTTCAGAATCAAAATTTAAGTGTGTATTTTAAATGCTGTAACTGGTCACCATTTCTTTCACCATTGTAAATCAACATTATTTTAATATGTTAAAATACCTTCTGCTACAAAAATGTAACATGCAAGAGAAATGTAAGCCATTAATAGTTGGATTTGAAAATTAACAGCCTGTTTGAAAAATATTTTCATTATTTTTGCAATTCAATTTTGTGTTGCTAGTGGCACAGAAATCAAACACTTTATCTTTAAATAAACCCGTGGTCTGACAAATCACTTCTAATACCATAAAAACGGCAAAAACAGGCCTAATACTTATAAAAGAATTCAAACAAAATTAGTTTTAGATAGAATGTAGATGGAATGCTACTTGCAAAAACGAACTATTTGACATTATCTGTCAAATTTCTGTTTCCAAAATGAACTACAACTGAATTAAAGAACATATATGCTTTCGATGCACAAGAAAACAGAATGCAAAATGTAGTTTCTGAAAATACTCACCTCTTCATAGTCCCTGGACATTATTGGTCCGAATTCCGTCTTTGAAGGAGTGCTCCATTTTACTTGCTTATTCAAAAAATGTGCAGTACAACCTGAGAATGCTTCACTGCAGATGTGTCTTAAGAAAAAGTGTGACTAATATCAGGCCATTATAGTCTGAGACTATGAGCAATGCAGTCTGTTCTGTTTCTGTTCAACAAAATATTGTGAATTACGTCTAAATCAAAAGTCAAGGCCTATTGCAGTTTATCCTCATTATACAAAACCAGCTTTCAGTCTTCGGTAGTCCAGGATTTCTATGCAAAGAGAAACACACACGCAAATGTATTTATTTATATGAAAAAGCCATATATCATTTGCAGATTGAAAAGCAAGAACAAGCCACCTATGATGAGACAAGCTCTGTATGCAGAATCTGCACCCACACTTGAGTTGACATTGGTCCTCATTACATCACAGGACGCTTAAAGCCCCTGCAATTCATGCTTTATACTCAGAATAAAGCAACAGAAATTATGCATCGAAGCATCTGTATAAAAAAGCATGCATACGTGCAAAAAAAAAAAAGATACAGAAAAATATGCACAGCTAAGGATGAGGCAGCTCACAGGCGTCATGGCAACAGGGATGTGATGATGGCTGAATTTTAATGACACCCAACCTAAGACATGCCTGCATTTATTCTCATTTCCAATAGAAATATAATTTTTTTCCCCATGCGTTTCTCTTAGGCTTAACAATATATATAAAATTTCTTTTAAAACATAATCTCACTGTTAAACTACTATACAATCAATATAAAAATATCCATATAGGGCTGTGGAATCATAACTAGCTCACTTTCACACATCTGCTTATATAAGAATTGTGGCAGGTAATTAAACTGGATGCAGTTTAGAATAAATCCATCAACTATGGTTGCCACCTACACTCGTGATATAATTACACAACCATCCAGTATACAACATTGACTATTACTGTGACATTTCAAAGAAATAAAATGAGAACAACGTGAGCCAACAAGAAAACAATTAATTCGAGAAATAAAATTAAAATTCTGCATTCATTTCTATCAGCAAACTCACCTCTATCAACTCGCTCTCAATGCGTCTAAATGGTAGCCAGATGCTCATGGCAGATTTCACCCCACAGAACATTAAAGTCAATGCAGCGGGATGCTGTGCATTGGCGCAAAATAATCCCTGAATGAGGGATTCTTCGGCGTGCGAAGGCAACCCGCGCTCTGACGGAATGGTGTTGTGGATCACATGACTGCCAACCCTAGCTAGATAGTACAACAAATGCGGTTTACAGGCAAACTGCACTGATATAAATCACCAGTCTTCACTTTTATTTTGCCATACGTATTAAGATGCAAGAAACTGAATAATACAAAGGTTCACAGAGAAAAGAAAGCACACGTTTTAAAGACTGTACTAGTAAAGCAAGTTACTAAAATAATATATGATTCAAAACGTTCAAGTTGGTTTGATCATTTTTACCAGCATTTCTCTCTTCGCCATTGTTTTGTCATCCATTATCTATGCACAGTCAGCTTGTAACACTCCAAAGAGAAATGAAAACGCAAAATATTGAAATTGAAATCGCATCATATGACCCCTTTAATAAAAAAAAAAATCTGAAATGCTGAAATCACATTATTAAGGCATTGTGTAAACGCACAACAACGATAGCCTAAGTATAATAACAGTTTGTTTTAATAATGTTAATTTGATTTAGAGCAAGTTCAGGCTCAAAACACTGATTCGTTCAGTCAAATGGGCGTATCAGTTCAACAGCCCAACCAATGAAATTCTCCTTCACAGCCCATGCTCGATGGCTATTGGCTTGCACTATGGTCAGTATTTGAAGTCACGTACTTTAAGGGAAGTGACTACAAATACAGATTCTGTAAAATGATCTTTTGTCATATAATGCATAAAATGTCCCTACAACACAAACAATGAAATAGGTGTTCTGAGGTGTTTAGGTTTTGTTACAGACAGTAAACAACACAAAATTGTTATGGGAGCGGCCAGCATTTTTTTGGTTGATGAATCAGAAAACCTAGCAATACCCTCTTGTCTATAAATAATTGAATTGGCCTATATTTTAATTATTTAACCTGGATTGCTGATACCTTGCTGGTGTTTATACCCAGCCTTGATTAATACGAAAATTATTTATTTGAAAGTGTATCGATTATTACTGCGCTCTTTTGTAGCACAGCACAGACGTAGGCTACCTCAAAGGTCCTGGTAAGTCTGAACTTATTGTTATCACTACAAATTTATAGAAAGGGACTTTTAGTTTTGAAACTCATCTGTTGTGCTTCATAGCCTTTTCTATGTTATTTACTGTTTTTGTACTGATCAGTTGTACTGATGATTGTATGTTTTCTGTCAGTGAAAAGGAGTTTCACCAGCACTTATGTGCTTTTTCCAGACAGACTGCAGCAAGACTCAGGAGAGATACTTCACTTTCATCTCTGGAAAGGCAAAGAGAACAATACCATATTGAAAAGATTCCCAGGAGGTCTTCTTCTGTACTTTCTGCTGTTCCTAGTGTGTATGGTTTACTTTAGTTAATAGACAAAAATTAAGCAGTGTTGGGGGTAACGCATTACAAGTAACGCAAGTTACGTAATCAGATTACTTTTTTCAAGTAACTAGTAAAGTAATGCATTACTTTTTAATTTACAAGAGAATACTCAGATAACTTTTTCAAATAAGTAACGCAAGTCACTTTTTTTTCCAATGTATTGACTGACAGTTCTCCTTGTCCCCATGTTGAGAGAAATCAGATGTTACTGTAGTTCTAAAATAGATATGAATATGCATTAATTCATCTCACTCTAAAAAAAAAACAGATTCAGTATTTCTCAAAATGAATAAAAATAATGCATAATATATATTGATGCAAACCTGCAATAATTAAATGTTAAACAACACAAATGTCCTTTATGTATTTAATCCCATTCTATTAACCAATGTCTTTGCTTCTGACCTTCGATGATCCAGTTCAACCGTACTAATAAGCACAAATTACTTTAGACAAACATTTGTGTCTTTTTTTATTGCTGAAGAGTGTTGAAATTTCTTCTTCTGCATTCTACTGTACGGACGTAAATTTAAATTTCCTTTAGCCCGAGGCTTATTCATTTCACTTTTGGTGTGAAAAGGCTTTTATATTTGCCAAAAATAGATATGTTTTATTTTAAAAACAAACAAGCAAGCCCTGTCCAGATTTAAAAAGTAATGCAAAAGTGACGTAACGCATTACTTTCCATAAAAGTAACGTAATTAGTTACTTTTTTATGGAGTAACGCAATATTGTAATGCATTACTTTTAAAAGTAACTTTCCCCAACACTGGAATTAAGTATACAATATTCTTTATCTTGCCATGAAATTGCCGTGATTTAAAAAATGTATTGTGAAGTACTGCATGTACTGTGGTATATGAATACAGCAATCATTCAGTACCATGGTGATTCAAAGTACACATAGCTTTAGACAGCCATGTGTCACATTGACCAAGACTGTTGAATACTTTGTGAAACTCGTTGCTAATGATGCGATAACCACATATATTGTTTTCAGCATCAGTTAGTCTTCTTTTATTTGTGCTTTGCTTTACTTCACTACTTCAATTCAATAAGCAAACACCCAAAACCAACAGTGACTAGAGAACGTAAAGATTTAGATGCACTATAGATGCGCTAAAGCATCTGTTATTTTTAATGACCGGGTTTATCCTAAGAAACACAAAAATAATTCAATTCAACATTTTTACACCACTGCATGAAAAGGGTTACACTTTACAATAAGGTTCAATTTGTTAACATGAATTAAAAACATAACCTAACAATAATAATATTTTTAGAGCAATTATTAATCTTAGTGAATGTTAATTTCAACGTATACATACTAAACTACTTGTCTTGTTAAACTTGGGATTGTGTATAATGACTATTGTTGACTCTTTTACGAACAGCTTCCTTCTTTGTAAGTCGCTTTGGATAAAAGTGTCTGTAAATTATTCAAATCAAACATATCTCTTATATTTATTATTATTTCTTTAATGAACCTGAGCTAGCATGAGCTACACTGTAAAAATGACCGTGAATTTAATGGTAAAAGACTGTAAAAATGCTACAGTAAAAACCTGTTAAATGGTTAATGGTAAATTCCCCTACTATATACGGTGAAAAACTGTATTGGACATTACATGTATTGGACATAAATTGTACGGTAGTATACCATTTTTGGAAGTGGAAAAAGACCGTATAATTTACAGTGAATAACCGTAAATTGTCATTCCCAGAATTCCCTACGTTACATTTTTACATCAACAAAATTTGATGTTTTTTTTGTTGAAATAACTGTTTCTTCTTAGTTTTTTCTTATCAGTTTTGTATATTAGAGTTGTGTGTTACACCTAATGTTGTTAAATGAATGTTTATTGCATTATTTCAGTTTCATGTGTGTTACCATGATGGTGTTTAGTGTTTGTGTGAATGACACTGTGCACCTTCTATATATGTTATTATTTAAAGCTGCTTGTGATGGGCTTTGGTTCATCATGTGACTTTCTCATCACCACCTGCATTTGGTGGTTATCAGTGTATTACAAAGGTACAGTTTTCAGTACTTCAATAGGTTGATATATTAACATTATATCAGTTAATGAAATTACGGTATTTAACTAAATTTAAGTTAAAACCGTAAAACCTAAAAGCGTTGCTACCGTATTTTTTACGGTAAAATTCTGGCAACCACAGCTGCCGGTTTTTTACCGTAAATTTTACTGAATTTTCTTTACTGTGTAGCAATGAACAGTGGTATTTTAGTTACCTAACGTTAACAAACAAAGATGAAAGAATACTAATAAATGTATTGCTCATTGTTAGTTAATGCATAAACACAAATTAATGGCACCTTATTGTAAAGTGTTACCCATGAAAGTAACGCAAATGAGTGTTAAATCAGGATCCCTGTCAAATCAGAACAAGCCTTTCGTAAAAAAAAACAAATTCCCTTTTGTCACGTTTTATCCGTGTTTTGAGATGTATGTACAATCCTTTGTCTCTTATCACAGTGCAGTCAGGTACAGGACTCTTGAAAGATGTGAATGACACTGTCATAAGCAGGTGGTGGAGTCTGTCTGGGTAGGAAACCTCTTAGACTGCCCTTCCCCAGCCAGAAGGACTCTGCTGGTTCTGCACTAAATGGATCTGTGATGTTAGGAAGTAATGCATCTTGGTTATCCTCTGTTTCATCACTGTTCTTCTTAGTCTTCTTTGGTGGCGGACGAAAAGTGGAGTTCTGAAAGCTAGGGCTTCTACCCAGCAGCTCATTGGGGTCTACGGAGGTCTGTCTGTGGAGGGACAAAACCGCTCTTCCCGCAGATTCACTGTTCTTGTCGAAGCCGTGACTCTTGTAGTGTCTGAGGTGGCAGTGCTGATTACGTGAGCCTTTAGATTCTGACGGCGGGGTTTGACGTCTGGTGATCCTGACAGAAGCGCTCCGTCTTGACATCCATGTAAGGAGGAGGAAAATCAAGATCCCGATGAGCAGACCAATTAATATCGACAAGCAGAACGCCAGGATGAGCTCCTCTGGATGGAAAGGTTATTGAATTTTGAGTATATAATATCAATATTATATACTAAATACAATCTTAAATACATATGGAATTACTAGAGTTCAATGTTTTTAAGTGGGAGAACTTGCACAATTGGTGGCTGACTAAATACTTTTTTGCCACACTGTACTTACTGCCCTAGTATCTGTACCTTCTGGCACATCACGAACAGAAAACCAAATATTATTATTATTCTTACTAATACCCTCTAAGTACTATAACTGAAATTGCCTAAAGATGCATGCAGTCTCAGAAGAAACTGGGAGAGGATATGTACTGTCCGAATTCAACAGTCACTGAAAGCTCCTGGTGTACTAGTCGTGTAAATTTTTTGAGTGAAGGATAATTTAGTCCTAAAACAATGGAGAAGACATCCATGCTCTGAGTTTATTACAAAGTAGATGTCATTATTGAACCATGTAGCCTGTGATGTAGCTAGTGGCTCTCTGTCTATCTATCGTTCGTTCTATTTATCTAGCTATCGTTCTATCATCTTTTTTTATTTATTAATGAAAATAGAACAGATAACAAACAGAGCATAGCATAAGACAATCAGTGCTATATAAAGTGTGACATTAATTAGTAACGGGAACTGAAAATAATGTCATAATATTTTAGACATGCTAATGACTTTTTGTTTTTGAACAATTTCAGAGGCGATATAAAACAATCAAATTCCACTAAAAATACCTTAAATATTGGGGATGAATTTAAGCACCTTTGTTTATGTATATAACATTTTGCCAGCAATATGAATAAATTAACAATGTATTCGAGACCTTTGTCAACATTGTTTTCATAGTACACAATAATATCCTTTAAAGAAAAGCAGTATTTATCCTTTACTAGATTGAAAATAAATTCTGCCAATTCCTTCCAAAAAAATTTTGGGTAATTTTACAATCAAAAAATAAATGTGATAACACCTCTTTCTCATTTTTACAAAAGGAGCATAAATCATCAATACCAGAGTATCTTGAAATGATTGATTTAACAGGGTATATCGTTCTATCATCTTTCTGTCTTTCTATATAACAGACTGCGTTCTGTTTCATCGCTTTGCGCTCTGATGTTTTGAACACATGAACGCTGTGTGAACGCCCCCTTGTTGTTCCCTGCATCACCGATAGGTGGCGGTAAAGGCCACATGAAGTAACACGGCCTTGCGACATTGTTTAAAGGTTTCCATAGCACCCCGTGTAACAGAGCTGCACCATCATCATCATCATCATCACTTGAGACACCAGAGCCCTGCGGGAACGGAAGCGTCATCTGCTCACGGTAATACTTTGCTCACGGAACAACTTTACAAAACCAAAGAATATGTATTCTGATAAATCAGGGCTGGTTTTCTTGGAAATCTGCGCAGTAGATTTCCTGTGTAATCTGTATGCGTGCTTTTGACTGCAGAGCAGATATATATCTTGTCGCTGAGTTTCTGATGTCTTCACTTAGTTACGTGCATACAATTAATATGCATACAAATCTTTCATGCATTTCATGTGCAATACACAATGCAAGATGACATGTTATCCCTGGTGGGCAAGCACTTCTTTAATTATTGACTAGCTCCTGTAGCTAAAGTTCTTTTCCATATAATAGTAATCAGTCAGTAAGTCCATAGATTATTATTATTATTATTATTAGACTGACATAAATAATAACAACTTTAGTGAAGTAAAAGGGGCGTGGTCTGTGTACAAACATGCATGTGCAGCATAACTACAGTGTGCATACAGTACATAGAAACACAATGAAGTTGAATGAAGTGCAGTTTTCTGTTTTGAGCTGACTCTTAAAAATGACTTTTCTTTGTGCTTCAGTATCATTCATCAAGTTTGCATGCTTAAAGAGACAGTCCATGCAAAAATACAAACGTTGTCATCATTATTCACCCATTGCCTGTATGACTATTTCTTCTGTGGTAGTGTTGTAACTGTTAACTAAATCTCAAACTACTAAAAATAGTTTTTAGTTATAGAAATAAAGCTGAAATAAAATATAAATACTAAATGAAAAACTGCAGCTAACTGAAAGTTAGGGTACTAAAATTGTTATTTTGTTTGCAACCCTATTTATTTAGTCATAATTAATGTATACATCTGGCTTAAGTTAAACCTGTTAGTTTATATGTTACCTCATCTAAGTATTTTTTACAATGTGATTTTGTCCTGACACCCTTGTTGTTACTTTTCCTTCTCCGTTCACTGAATGTAGATAGAAGAGGACTTCTGATTGGTCGACTACTTGGGTGAGCACCTATATGAAACCTGCTTTTCTATTGGGCCACATCAAGTTCCTGCATGAGAGTGAGTGAGTGAGTGAGTGAGAGAGAGGCAGCAAGAGGAAGAGAGAGTTGTAGGAGGGGCAGATGGGGATGCCCCCTTAAGAAAGTAGTGCAGTATCTTCTGTCTACTGTGCCGACTGCATAAGTGATCCGGTGTCAGAGGAGCACGGGACTGTAGAGAGGGACCATGGCTTCCCTCAGCCCTTTCGGACGGTCCAGCAAGGACATTATGAATGTGATGCAGAGGCTGCAAGGTAGGTGATGCTGTATTTCTGTTCTGTCCCTCCCGACGTGATTAATTCAATAAAAAGTTCATTTTTATGTTCATTTAAAATAAATGTGAATCAGTCTGAAACTTTCATAATATAATATTTTGAGAGAAAACGTAGGATGCGGCTTGATTTTATTAAATCGATTGGATTGGATGGTGAAGCGTGCTTGTATGGCATGAGGTTGTAGGGGAGGAAATGAAAAACATTATTTTGTCTTTAAAATAACATGCATTGATGCACAATAAGACCAGGAAGGTGTTTTAAGACACTACATTGTCAACTTAAATGTCAGGCTGACATTAAGATTTAATCTGTTTATGACTAGTGAAGGTTTCGTTTTCACAGTAACGTACGAAAACTCACAATCCTGTCCTTAAAAACTCATGAAAAACACTCTTGATGAATAGTCAAAGATGATCAGGGATGGAAGAGTGTGGCGCATGCAATTATTCAAAGCCTCTAATGCATTTCCTATGTAACCTGTATAGAGGATATTGAACTATTTCCTTGTAGAGAATTCATGTTTGTTTCTTATCACCATGGCAATGCCCACATGCTCATAAAGTCTTCAAGACGAAACGAGAAGTATAAATTAAGCTACAGAGAGGAACTTAGTATTCAAACACATCAGGAAGGAAGTTACACATGCGTGATAACTTGCACTTCTGTTTTTACCGCCAAAATTTTATGTCAGTCATGCATTTTCAGCTTTAGTGTAGGTGATCTTAAATGATTTCTGTTTAGTTAGATGAAAATGTACCCAACTAACCCTCCCACATACAGTATAAAACTCACTTAGATCACCTTAGCAATTGAATAGCAACACCCTACCAACCATCCAGATCACCCTAGTAAATTGGCGGTAAATTTTGCACCGGCATGCATTACTCACATTTAATGTAAAAATGATTTAAAGTGCATGTTAAGTTTCTGTTGTGCAATTTGGTTTTATTTGCAGCGTAGTAGATTTGGTATTTGATGGCGACACAGTAATTGCATATAAGGTGAATTATGTGTTCATGCATGTGGTCAAATGTATTTTGCACATCAGAAGAGGTGTGTGCTAGTTAACTTGGCACATCAACTGTGAATAAGGCGATGTGTGGTGTATGCGACAGAAGGTCTGTGGTTACTGTTTTCAGAGTAACTTCTTTTGGTTTCCCTCTCCGTGGTGGTGACTGGCGCATGCCTGTTTCGAGCGTGTGGTAAAACCTTTTGCCATCTTCCTTTCATTGGCACGAATGATTTTAATACAGCAGCCATTTCCTTTAGACACATATCAGATGAAATCTCTCCAACGACAAATGATCTTGTTGTTTTACTGAGACAAAGTTTGCATAAGAAGGTTGTTGTCTTGATTGAATTATAAAACTGTTGGTGTTAGATCCGTAACTGTTTCAATATATTGTTAAAACAATGAGAAATGTGTTCACGTGTTATGTCTACAGCAGTTAAATGCTCAAACCTGATTCTGATTTAATGCTTTCTATCATTAAAGGTACCACTATCAACAATGAACTGATTTCAGCTGAATAATGAGCTGCTTTTTAGAGCTGCTTAACAGCAAAATTGAAATCTGTTTGCATCATGGAAACACTATTTTTGTTACGGGGCGACAGAGATGTGAGACGTGCGGATCCATCTGCATGCTTTTATTTAAAGGCGTGGTCATGAAACAGGCATGGGTCGATACACAGCAAACAGTAATAGAAGAGACAAGACGAAGAGTAATCCAAAAGCTAACGTGGGTCTGAGATCGGCAAACAATGTCCAGAGAGCTAGGCAAAAGAAGAATCCAAGACAGGCAGGAGATCGGGAAACAGGCAATCAGGCAAAAAACTAGCCATCACTAGACTAGAGCTAGGAACTAGGAACTAGGAACTAGACAAAACTCAGAAATGGCTCTGTAACGTTGCTATCACTGACGTGACGATAACATGAAACAGGCATGGGTCGATACACAGCAAACAGTAATAGAAGAGACAAGACGAAGAGTAATCCAAAAGCTAACGTGGGTCTGAGATCGGCAAACAATGTCCAGAGAGCTAGGCAAAAGAAGAATCCAAGACAGGCAGGAGATCAGGAAACAGGCAATCAGGCACAAAACTAGCTGTGACTAGACTAGAGCTAGCAACTAGACAAAACTCGGTAATGGCTCCATAACGTTGCTATCACTGACGTGACGATAAGCACTAAACAATTCTAAACACATACTTATATAGTGTGTGTTATTGGTAGCAGCTGTATGTGATGGGTTTCAGGTGAGCTTGTGATTAGTGCAATGGAGCATGGGAAATGTAGTCCAGGGTGATGTGTAACAGTCTGTGTAGTGTGAGAGTCAATGTAACGGAAGGGTGACCTCTGGTGGCGATCGAACAGAAGTCCATGGACAGGATTCGTGACAATTTTCTTGTTTAACACTGTAAAGCTGCTTTGAAAAGCTGCTTTGTATTGTAAAAATCGCTATGTAAATACAGGTGAGTTATTTTGACTATCATCATTATTACATTGATCAAAATAGATGGTTGAATATAGATGCAGGCCATTTAATGTGGTCACAGAATGTTTTTAATAGGACACTAGATGGCACTATTTCAGTGTTTTTTCTAAATATCTTAAATGTATCCTTTTTTGGCCTAATGCACAAAATCAGCGTTTGCATTTCTCTCTTGAAACTGCAAGAGTGATGTGTAGAGTATTGAAGACTGCACTCCATTCAACAGATGACAGCAACATCTGACCTGTTGCCCATGATATCATCTGTCCCGAGTTTGTGCTGAACGCACTCATTTAAATTTCAGATGCTCCACTCACTTGTTTCTCTTATTTCTGTGTGTAGACCGAAAGTGACTGTACATTCATTAATACTTAATTAACTCTAATTCTCAACACTGGGTGTGAGTGCAAGTGGGCAGTGCTACAAAAAGACCATCAATAAAGCTGCTTTTTTGATTATAGTGGGAACAATCCAGTTTGTCATGTTGCAGCACTGGAATTGACTGTAGATGCTAAACACTAATGATCATCCATTGATTACTGATGGAGAACTGTGGGACTTTTGCAAATTTTAGCCTTAAACTCTGTATTGTATCCTGAAAGTCTTTACATTATTTTGCGATAATATTTCAGGACTGGACAGCGCTATAATCTTTCTGTCTATCTATCTATCTATCTATCTATCTATCTATCTATCTATCTATCTATCTATCTATCTATCTATCTATCTATCTATCTATCTGTCTATCTGTCTCTCTTTCTGTCTGTCGGTCGGTCGGTCGGTCTGTCTGTCTATATAAATGTATATATATATTATGTATGCTAGATATAATAAATACAATACATTTTCTCACCTTATTCTAATCCACACAATGTCAGGACTTTTTAATCTGTTTTAAAGATCCCTGAGCTTTAACCCTGTTAACTAATAGAAACAAATTGTGACTCATTAGATGAGCATGTGATGGGAGTAGCACTTTTTTTCACGGATTACATTATTTTCTGTGACTAAAACAGTTTGAGGTACATTCCTCGATCTTTAACACAAAAGACTTTTTGAGATATAAATACCTGAGCTATGCCACGGTGAGTGAGCGGTGAGATAATGGATTTTTCCTATAAGTGGATTTGTGAAAGAACAGTTATAATTTGTATATGCACTTATGTTTCAGTGCACGAAAACATGGGATTGAATTAAGTAATTTAATAAAGTGTGTTTTATTAAACAAGACAACACAAAGCAGTGGATGCCTGGAAGATCAAGACTTAACACTGGGGATGTCCGTTTCTGGTCATAAGATGGTCTTATAATTGCACAATTAAATATATATCAGGATGTAAATAAGTATGTTGTGTGATGGATTGGGTTTGTGTAGAACTCATGCTGTGTGTGGGTGATGGTCAGGAATAATAGAGTGATATAGTCACTGACTGCACCGTAGCAGGTGGCAGATGCTTTGCACTGGCTGTGACATAAATGATTCAATAGTTTGAGTGCAGTTGGTTCCCAGTTGCCTCATAGCCATTTGCAAATAATGCATGTGTTATTTAGTATGATTGCGTTTATGATATGAATGACTTTTGCCATAGACACGTACAAAATTAAAAAGACTTTAAAGGATTTAAAGTCAACATAACTCCATAAATGTATGTCTGAATAAAACAGAATATTAAATGTGAAAATAGTGGAGCTTGATTTACTCATTTACTTTTAATGTACTGCCATTCAAAAGTGCAACAAAGCTGCATTTATTAGATCACATAGTAAAGGTGATAAAATAATGAAGAAATATTACAATTTAAAATAACTATTTTGTTTTTGTAAAATGTAATTTATTCCTGGGGTGCAAAGCTGAATTTTTGGCATCATTACTTCAGTCTTGTGTCACATAATCCTTCAGAAATCATTCTAATATGCTGATTTGCTGCTCAAGAAACTTTTCTTATTATTATCAATGTTGAAAACAGTTGTGCTGCTTCATAATAAATGCTGTAAGATAAATTACGGTTCAAAGTTTAATACTAGCCTAAGTGTTAGTCATTTGTTCAAATCACTAATGCGAAGCAATATAGTGATTCTTGCCTCATTAAACACCCGTAATAATGTTTAATTAATAAATTGCACACAATAAGACCAGAAACATGTATTAACATCTTTTTATGTGTCATTGTAAAGACAGAAAAATCCACTTTCTGTTTGCTTTGTTTCTTACTTAGACATGCAAACACATTCAAACCCAGAGTAACTGTGTCATGTCATAAGTCCTTTGTTGTATAGCATTCTGGACTGCATTGAATCTGATTATTTGTTAAGCCATTCCTGCATTAGGGTGTCTGCAGTGCTTGTAGTGGAGGCCCGGTGGAGTTCAAGCTGTGTAGCACAAGTACTGACCCCCACCCACCCATATAAATCAGGATAACACCAGCTGCCCGGTGACATCACAGCCCCCCCGCGTGCTGATTGGCCGATCAGTGCCATAGCCGGTTAGTATGGCTGCAGCTGTGGGATGCTGCTAGAACTAGAACAGACCTGAATGGAGCATCCACACCAGCACGACTCCCCAGCTCCACCAACAACAGGAAGTCGCCTAGCTCATAAAAACGGCCCTCGATTAGCAGCCTATCCACAGCGGAGGAGAGAGAGGGAGAGGGAGAGGGAGAGGGAGAGAGACAACAAGAGGAGGGGGAGGTTTCATCCTCCAGCACTCAGTCGCGCTGTGCTTTCACACGGAAAGCTCCTCCGCCTGCTCTGTTCTGCTTCCCGGAGGAAATAAAGGATAGCTGATCTGGTTTTCCTCCCTGGATGA
The DNA here is from genome assembly GCF_001515645.1 of Sinocyclocheilus grahami. Taxonomy (NCBI): domain Eukaryota; kingdom Metazoa; phylum Chordata; class Actinopteri; order Cypriniformes; family Cyprinidae; genus Sinocyclocheilus; species Sinocyclocheilus grahami. Next base: position 274,375 of record NW_015505263.1, on the reverse strand, counting down.
CACTTGCGCACTTTCACACATGAAGGACACAAAGAAACAAATGCAGGGCACACAATGGCTCATTTTAAGGACGTAGCCGTGAAAAAGACCACATCTCTGAATCTGGTGACGGGATTCTTTCAGTATCTCCGTGGTAAGTGAGACATCGATGTCTCCTCTCATCCGACTGGAGTGTGGGAGCCTATAGCTCAGATTTACATGTAGTCTGTACTCCGCTAAATGTAGGTGAAACCATGATCCAGATATGCAGTGACACGTCTCTGGGTCATATGGCTCACTAGACATTATTGGCCAGCTGAGGTCTTCCTCATCTTACTCCTCGAGAGAGGTAATCACTTTGTTGGCACGGGGTCACTGCTGAACACGAGTGCTGATGCGAACCTCTTTACAGCTGCGCATGTTGGCTTATGACGGCTGTGGTGTGCTTAAGGCTGCAACGGCATGCCATGTGTGCTACAGTACTTGGATGCTTCCTAAACATGCCCCGTGCATTGCATTAGTACATGCATGCAAACATAGGATGTTGTATGTTGTGAAAATCACTGATCTGTCTGAGCCCATCATGCATAAATATGTCTGGTGGGTTTTTGTTGGTGACCTGAATGACCTTATCTGTGACTAAAAATGCTCTGCTAGATTTGTCTATTGTGTTAACAGATGTCACAAACTTCCATTCCTGCTGTTTGTGAAGTCAAGCATCTCTAGTACTATTGCTCATACTTAGGATTGGTGATTTGAACAGTACTAAATAGTTACAGTATTAAACTTTTTTCACCTTACAAACAATTAAAAAATCAGTAGAATATTATAGAAACTTGGGGTTGACGCCACCTAGCAGCACCCACAACACCATAGGAACCACTCGGAACATCTTTAGAACTGTGTAGCAATGGCCTGGCAACCACTTAGGACAACTTTGCAACCGCATAGCAACACCCTGGCAGCCATTCAGAACACACTAATAACTACACGGCAAATCCCTGGAATCCACACAGAACATCTAGCATCTTCATAGCAATGCCGTGACAACCACTCAGAACATCTTTATGGCTGCATGGCAACACCCTGGCAACCACTTAGAACACTTTTGCTACTGCATGGCAACACCCTGGCAACCACTCCAACACCTTTGCAGCGACTTTGCACTGCCCTTGCAACCGCACAGAATATTCTAGCAACCACATAACAACATCCTAGCAACCACTCAGAACATCTTTATGGCTGCATAGAAACTTCCTGCCAACCATATAGAGTACCTTTGCAACTGCATAGCAACGGTCTGGCATCCACTCAAAATACCTTTGCAGTGCCTTGACAACAACACAGAACATCCTAACAACTCCATAGCAATGCCATAACAACCACTCAGAACATCTTTATGGCTGCATAGCAAAGGCCTAGCAACCACACAGAATTCCATTGCAACTGCTTAGCAACATCCTGGCAACCACCTAGAACACACTAGGAACAACATAGCAACACCCTGGCAACCACATAGTACATTCTAGCATAGCAGTGCCTTGACAACCATTTAGAATATCTTTATGTTAGCATATAACACCCTGACAACCACCAGAACACTTTTGCAGACTATTTGCTCTGCCATGGCAACAACATAGAACATCCTGCATAGCAACACCCTGGTAACCACCCAGCACATCTAAACAACCACATAGAAAAACTTTATAGCTGCATAACAACACAAATCTTTATAAATCCATAGTAACAGTATGGCAACTGCTCAAAACATGCTAGCTATGGCATAGCAACGCAAATCCATAGTGACAGCCTGGCAATCGCTCAGAAAGTCCTAGCTGCATAGCAATGCTTTAACAACCACCCTGTGACTTTTGCATTTCTTGCATTTTCTTAGTTAAATAATCTCCTTGAGAGCTTGTGGTTTGCACATACATGAAAATGATGAGCATATCTGTGTGCGTCTGTGTAAAATCTGCATTTATGTTATTTATGCTGAGTATATGTAATAATGGGAAAATTGGCACATGTTTCTGATGTTTTTGCTCATGCCACGTGTGGACTCTCAGCTCTCCTGTGCTGGTGAATATCTCCTCTCTAGCTCTGTAGACTTACAGTAATGAAAATGTACAGTATTCAGTAGTAATCCTCACAAATATAAGAAAATAGCCAGGCTAGTCATGATGACTGAGTAGAATGAAGAAGAAAGCGTAATATCTCACTGGATATTGAAGAGTAAATCATATCTGCTCACTTATTGTGTTTCTGTCTTTTGCAGATGAACAGGAGGCGGTGCAGAAAAGAACTTTCACAAAGTGGATTAATTCACACTTGGCCAAGGTAAGATGTTTTGCAGTTTTTTTCATCTGAATGCCACAACATTTAGCTTGTAGTACTATTTACACTGGATTACAGTACAACAACAACAGTGATCCAACAGTGACACTTTTAAAAATGCTTGTTTGTTATGGCATTATATAACAAAATATCACGTGTCTTTTGTGCTGAAATACTGCGCAAATGTTGCTTTCATTTTTCTGAGCAGTTTTTTGCTATGAGCTTTAATCAACTGGTGTGGCAATGATTTTTAGTAAATCTGTGAAGTTTTTCTCAGACTGACAACTGCAATCTTTATTTTGAACAGTAGCCACACCACCCTTCAAAAGTTTGGTGTCAGTAAGATTTTTTTGTTGCTGTTAAAAGAAATTAATACTTTTATTCTGTAAGGATCGGTTTTGGGTAAGTTACTCAAAAAAGTAATCCACTATAAATTACTAATTACTTCTTTAAAATTGTAATTTGATTACATTACTGATTACTGTATTTAAAAAGTAATCAGATTACTAATTACTTTCAAGTTTACTTTACTTTTCAAGTTATTAAATCTAAACAATACACTACAAAGTGAAACTCATAGTTCTTTCATTAATTTAAAGGGGTCCTATTATGCTTTTTCACTTTTTCAACTTTAGTTAGTCTGTAACGTTGCTGTTTGAGCATAAAAAAGATCTGCAAAGTTACAAAGCTCAAAGTCCACTTCAAAGGAGATATTTTATTTAACAGAAATCACTTTTCAAAAACTACAACGAACGACTCTGTAATACAGTTCGTTTGAGATGAAGGACGAGGAAGTCAGGGGTGGCGGGTAAACCTCTTTATTTATTCCCCCCAAAACAAAACAGAACAAAAATAAAGTGCTGCTCGGCTCTCTGCCTCCACAGTCTTGCACACACACACATGCACTCTGCTCCGACTCTCTCTCGGATACAGCTGTCCTCCTCTCCCAGGTCTGCGGGGCGCTTATCTCTCGTCTCTCCCCCAATCACTGGAATTACAGACAGGTGTTAATCATTATTCACTTGATCTCCTTATCACCGCTCGTCTCCAAACCCTTTCTCCCGCTGCAGCCTTTCGCCTTCCCATGCCCCCCCTCACCATATACCCCCACCGCCCGACTCAGGCCGGGGCGCCATCCGGCCTGCAGGCCCCCCCCCCCCCCCCCCTCCCCAGG
>NW_015505263.1:262457-270786 GCF_001515645.1 Sinocyclocheilus grahami | reverse complement strand
CTCAGGCCGGGTCATCTCCGGTCTGCAGCCCCTCCTTCCCATTTCTAGAGAGGAGGTCGGCTATCGCCATCTGGGCCCCCGGCCTGTGGACCACCTTGAACTTAAAAGGCTGTAAAGCTAGATACCAACGGGTGATCCGCACGTTGGTATCCTTCATATGGTGGAGCCACTGGATGGGCGCGTGGTCTGAACAGAGAGTGAATTCTCATCCCAGGAGGTAATACCGGAGGGTGAGGATGGCCCAACACTCTTTTTCAATGGTGCTGTATCTGGTCTCTCTCTTTGAGAGCTTTCGACTCAGATAGAGCACTGGCCGCTCCTCTCCTCCGACCACCTGGGACAGGACTGCACCCAGCCCCCTGTCCGACGCATCTGTCTGCAACAAAAAGGGGAGATCAAAGTTAGGAGAGTGTAAGAGCGGCCCGCCGCACAGGGCAGCCTTTACCTTGGTTAGGGCCTGTTGGCAGAGCTCCGTCCACTGGACCGGATCTGGTGCGTGCTTTTTAGTGAGATCAGTCAGCGAGCTGGTGAGCTCCGAATAATTAGGAATAAACCTTCTATAATATCCCGCCAGCCCCAGGAACTGTCTCACCTCCTTTTTGGTCTTGGGACTTGAGCAAGCCGCAATCGCAGCCGTCTTGTCAATTTGTGGAAAAGTGGAAGCCCAGATACCGTACCTCCACACGCCCAATTGCACACTTTCCGCGGGTTCGCCGTGAGTCCAGCCACCCTCAGGGATCTCAGGACAGCGCGCAGATGTTCCATATGCCGCTGCCAATCATACGCGCCATGTCTCATGGACAAGAATCTTGTCCATGAGACGCTGAAAGTTGGCGGGAGCCCCGAACAACCCGAACGGAAGAGTAACAAATTGGTGTAACCCGAACGGTGTTGTGAAGGCTGTTTTTTTCCTTGGATAATGGCGACAAGGGGATCTGCCAATACCCTTTCGTTAAATCCAGTGTCGAATAAAAGCGAGCCGAACCTAACTGATCAAGCAGCTCGTCAACTCGGGGCATTGGATAAGCGTCGAATTTCGACACTGCATTCACCTTTCTGTAATTAACACCGAACCGGACGGAGCCGTCCGTTTTAGGCACTAAAACTATCGGGCTCGCCCAGTCGCTATGCGATTCTTCTATTACTCCCAACCCTAGCATGGCCGTTAATTCATCGTGTACCACTTTTTTCTTGTGCTCCGGGAAACGATAGGGGTGGCTGCGCGCCACATCATTTCGATGTGGTGCTGTATGAGGTTCGTGTGACCGGGCAGGGGTGAAAACACATCCGCAAAATCTGCTTGCAACTTGGCTGCAGCGGCGAGAGGTGATCTCCCTCGGGGACCAGAGCGAGCGGATTGGTTTTGACAGCTGCTTCTGGTCCGAGATCTTCCTCTGCCAAAACGGCCGCCGCTAACTCCACCGAGGTCACCTCATTCCAACGTTTTAAAAGATTGAGATGATATATTTGACATGAATTACCTCGGTCCGTTCACTTTACCTCATAATCAAGATCCCCCACTCGCCTTGTAACCACAAAAGGTCCTTGCCACTTGGCGAGTAATTTAAAACTAGATGTTGGCAGTAATACAAGCACTTTCTCTCCCGGTGTAAATTGACACGCTCGCGTACCCCTATTGTACAGCTGACTTTGTCGGTCCTGAGCCTGAAGCAAATTCTCCATAGAAAGCCGCCCCAGAGTGTGGAGTTTTGCTCAAAGGTCCATGACATACTGAATTTCACTACGGCAGTTTGAAGGCCCCTCCTCCCAAGCCTCTCTAATGACGTCAAGCACCCTGAGGGGCTGACGACCATAGAGAGGCTCAAATGGATAAAACCCCATGGAGGCTTGTGGAACCTCCCGCACAGCGAACAACAGGGGCTCGAGCCATTTATCCCAATTTTTGGCGTCCTCCTTAACAAACTTACGAACCATGGATTTTAACGTGCGATTAAATCGTTCCACCAAGCCGTCCGTTTGTGGGTGATAGACACTGATGCGAATCGATTTAATGCCCAGAAGTTCGTATAGTTCGCTTAACGTATGTGACATAAACGCCGTGCCCTGATCAGTGAGAATCTCTTTGGGGATTCCCACTCGGGAGATTACTCGAAACAGTGCGTCTGCCACACTCTTTGCAGAGATGGTGTGCAGCGGCACTGCTTCCGGGTATCGTGTTGCATAATCCACCAGAACTAATGCAAAACAATGTCCGCGTGCTGAACGTTCTAATGGCCCAATGAGGTCCATACCAATTCTCTCGAAGGGGACCTCTATCCGTGCACTGTAAAAAATTACAGTGACTTTAACGGTAAAAGACTGTAAAAATGCTACAGTAAAAACCTGTTAAATGGTTAACGGTAAATTCCCCTACTATATACGGTGAAAAACTGTATTGGACATTACATGTATTGGACATTAATTTTACGGTAGTATACCGTTTTTGGAAGTGATAAAGTATCATTTACAGTGAATAACCGTAAATTGACATTTCCAGAATTCCCTGCATTACATTTTAAATTTAATGTTTTTTTGTTGAAATAACTATGTTTCTTCTTAGTTTTTTCTTATCAGTTTTGTATATTAGGGTTGTGTGTTACACCTAATGTTGTTAAATGAATGTTTATTGCATTATTTCAGTTTCATGTGTGTTACCATGATGGTGTTTAGCGTTTGTGTGAATGACACTGTGCACCTTCTATATATGTTATTATTTAAAAGCTGCTTGTGCTGCTTTAGTTCATCATGTGACTTTCTCATCACCACCTGCATTTGGTGGTTGTCAGTTTATTATAAAGGTTCCGAACAGATTTCAGTACTTCAATAGGTTGGTATATTAACATTATATCAGTTAATGAAATTATGGTATTTAACTGTAAATTTAAGTTAAAACCTAAAACGTTGCTACCATATTTTTTATGGTAAAATTCCGGCAACCACAGCTGCCGACACTTTTGCTTTTTTGCTACTATGATAGACAATCACTAACTGAGTATATAATGCTAGACTTTTGGTGTTACTCTGAGGAAATACACCATTGTCTTAAGCAATGATGACTGTGTTACCGTTCTCCTGTCTTCCTGACCCATCATCCATGAACAGTGAGTGGTCCATGTGATTTGCTTTGTAGCCTAATGTCATAATGACTCTAAAGGGCAAATGTCTGTGTAACTGAGTAAAGCTCGGATGATTAAAGGCTGATCGTTGTGCAGGACAGTAAACAGTGAATGAGGGGGCGTAATGCTATAATACTCTAATAAAAAAACCATGAAGGGTGCTGTTTGTGCTGTGTGCTTTGAGAACGAATGCTGTGTTGTGATGCCATGCCCACTGCCATGGCCAAGATGAGTGGGTGATCTTGTGTTAGTAGGCTGAGCATTAAAAAAACTTTTTATTTTATTAAATTTATGACAATTTTTTCATAAATTTATGAAATAAAGATGTGGCAAAAAAGCAATGACACAGTTATAACAAATTTTTTTTAAATTGACATAAAAAGTCATAATTATGATGTAAAACACTGACATTGTTTTTTTTTTTCCAATTACAGAATTATGCCATAAGTTGAAATTGACATAAAAAGTCGTAATTATGATGCAAAACATTGACATTATGAAAAGCAATTGCATAATTATGTAGCAAATTAGCTCAAAAGGAAAATGTATATAAATAATTACAATCAATTATGATTAATTACAATTATTTATATTAGCTGCCAGTAGTAACTGTAGCAGAATTAATATTGTCATCAACTTATCTGTTCGTCCAGCGAACATTCAGTGTAAGTTCATATAAACTCTAATAAAAGATATTTTCGTGGCCACAGAAAATATCTTTCCTACAGTATTAATGCATTAGAGCATGTAGCTGGATCAGAATCGTAAAGGGACACTATTCACAAGCAGGACCAGAAACTCATGTAATTTGTGCACAAAAGTTTTATTAACTAAACGCTAACACACATAAGTAGTCTAAACAAACAAACGAATAAACATACACTCACACGTACATACAAAGGGGAGCTAAAGTGAATGAATGAAGCCATTAGAGAAACCAGAGAATGCAGTTATGGAAAATGAGTCAGAACAACCTGAGTTAAAAACCATCAGTGCCGTTTTACAATGGGGTCTACAGCTTATACTAAACCTCTGTTTCGTTTAGTTAAATGTACGATACTTGCATTGCCTTGGTCGTTGAACGAGTTTCCGGATGCAGTCTCGGATGAAAGTTTTGATGGTTTGAAGGTTTGGTGGTGTTGGAGTTCTTCATGTTCTTCCGGGTTTGAAGGGTGATGAACTCCAAAAGATGTTATTCTGGCTCGGTCGTGATTGGGAGAGTTTTCTCCCAGATGAAGGTGATGAGAGAAGAGAGCAGAGCTCGAGAGACATCAGCTGAAATCCTTGGTGAATGGAAAGATGATGCCGCAGTCTGGCACAATCTTAGGGTGTCCTTAGAAGAGTTCTAGCTCAGCATCCTCATCTTCTCAGAATCTAAAAGAACTTTAGACTAAGTGGTGTCGAGGTCTGGGGCTTAGCAACCAGAAGATGGGAAGATGATGAGAGACGAGTGAAGAGACTAAAAGCGAGGCGGGTCACTGAAGTGAGGCCTTTTAAATTCTGTGGAGGACACACCTCTCGGGAGTCAAAGAGCCAATGGTGACTTGCACGTCTGGAGGGAAAGTTTACGACTCTTTGTCTCCGAACATGGTAATTTGCAACTAATTTGTAACTGGATTGGATGTTGATGCAAAGACTACTAAAGATTCTTAGAACACTAATATGTTACATAGGTATAAACATATAATATGCACTCTCAATTAGATCATCCGAAGACAAAGTCATAGAGACCAAACATGGTATAGGTAAGGTTACGTGAACGAGTGGTTCTATCATAAGCATGCATAAAACAGTTTACGATACTAAAGACAATATACAAGAACAGTAATAATATACACAATGACCTGAGGATATTTGATAGGAAGGTCAAAGAAAGGTTTGTCTGTGAATGAGAGTCCATTTATATGGCATTGTGTGTCTTTCCTATGGGTAAATAAATTGAGAGTTGCTCTGCCTGCATTCCTTTGGGCAATAAAACAAGTGTTATCAGCATTGATTGCCATGGAACCAGAGGCCTGTTCTGCCTTTTTGAGGCATTATATAACAATATAACAAATATTATATAATATTATATAACAAAAACAAATTGTGTTTCTGATTGCTCCAGACACTATAATTTAGTTTTTATCTAATAATTCTGACTTTTTATCTCATAATTTTGACCAATGTCATAATTAAGACATAAGTCATAATATAAAAATACTTTTATACTGTATATTTTGGGATGTACTTTTGACTTCAGAAAGGTTGAGGATGAACATTTTAGTTTAATTTGACATTTTCACAAATACTGGCTTTTTATCTCATAAATTATTACTTCATGTCTCATAATTTTGACTTTTTATATATTTTGGGATGTACTTATGCCTTCAGAAAAGTTGAGGATTAACTTTTTACAGTTTAATTTGACATTTCCACAAATATTGACTTTTTATCTCATAATTTCAACTTTTTATGTTACAGTTATATCTCATAATTTTAACTTTTTGTCATAATTATGACACAAGTCGTATACAAATTATTTTATATATATATTAGAATATAATTATGCCTTCAGAAAGGTTGAATGTTTTAGAAATTTGACTTATGTCATTAATATTAACTTTTTTATCTCATAGTATTGACTTTTTATGTCACAATTATGATTTTATATCTCATAATTTAGACTTATCTCATAATTATGATTTACCAAAGTGTTTTTTTATGTGGCTTTCATATATTTTTTCATATTTGACCTCAGGGGAAAAAAAATAAATGACTAAAACTGTGTGATATAACCTTTTTTTTAGGAAAGATGCAGGTCTTTTTGTATGACCTGTCACTTTTGAATCTCTGTGTAATGGAGTTTCTTCAGAATCCACTGTGACACCAGATCTTCCTCTGTGTGTAAGTCAGATCCTCTGTGTTGACATGTTGTGTCTTGTGCTAAAGTAGCGGCAGGGGACAGACATTAAGGCTATGTCTGACAGGTGAAAGTGCTTTAAATGGACTTTCTGTCTTATTACATTATGTTGACTGTTTTGGGATATTTCCCTTATACGCAGCTTGAGTTATGTGGAAATGCAGATTGAATCTCTGTTCATGGAGACAAGGCTAATTCTGGGAAGTTTTGGACACTGTAGGTATGTGCAGATGGCCGTCGAGAGGGGCTGGAACAATTCTCAGTGGGAAGAAACATGTTTCGCTCCTGAGGTCTATGAAGTGTGCGCCCGCTGACTTCAGATACTGTGATTAAGAGTCAGCAACAGAATATTCAAGATGCAATCAGTCAGGACCTGGTCAGCATTCTATGGGTGCACTTTACATTTTGAAAAAGCGATTCATTTGGATAGTTAATTTCCATTAACTGCATTTGCAACCCTTTTTATTGCCATAATGTGACTTATTTCTGAGTGAAACTGTATAAATACAAATAACCATTTTTCAGTAATCAGTTGTTTACTATACACAATCAGAATAACTTTATGATCATCCTCTACACTGTAAAAATGTTTGAATTTGTAAATACAGTTTTTTGATTAAAAGTTTATTGGATTATTAAAGTACATTTTACAAGAAAATGCTATTTGAAGAAAATGCAGTTTTTCAACTTAAAAATTCCATATTATTTACTTACCATTTCTTTGCTTTTTTTGTGAAATTTACTAGCAATTTTGAGAGAATATTGTTTCTGCGCCATTTTTTTTTTGTACTGACAAACATAACAACACAGAAAAAAATTAAGTCGACATTATCCTTTAAAAAATTAGAAATGATGTCAGTAAGAAAAGTAATGATTTCTGGAATAGATTTCTGGAATTTTTTTAATAAGGGATACTTATACAACTTATTTTGTCAACCTGAATCTGAAAAGATGCATAATATACATAACTAAAAAGATAAGAGTAGACATTTTTTAACAAAAAGTGTGCATTTGCTAATGCAGTGAAAAGAAGAAACAGTTTTTGGGACAGGCCAAAAAAGATGATCTTAAAGAAATAGAAAGAGAAAGCATTTGAAAATAGAAGGAAGTCGCTATACTTTTGTTGATGTGGTAAGAAAATGCTTTAATAGCACATAGTAAATGATGACATCAGCTGTTCATTGTTAAAGTCACATGTTTTTTTATAATGACCCACATGCTGAAGTGGAGCTGTTGTGAGTGTTGTTGCTCCTCCCACTCGCCTCATTATGCGTGATTAGTTGCTTTGGTGACAGGGCACTTTGCAGCGCACAAAGAGAGGATAATCTTACACAAATGGTGGGTTTAAGTATTCTAGTCAGCACAGATTGCACTGAGGGGCCTTTTGTTCCACACAATCTGCTGCACAACACAACTATGAAAGTTTGAAGAATCCAAGTAAAGTGAAGCAGCGTCCGCACAGAAAGCACACGCTCAGTGCATACTAACTGAGCTGCAGAATATGCTTTGTAATGCTTTATGAGTCTGCAGATGCCCGCTATACTTCCAGATTTCCTCGCTGTCTGTGTGTGTGCTGGTTGGCTTGTCTGTCCAGCTATTTTTTGTTGTTTTATTGAGTATTTTTGCATTTGTTCCATAGAAATAAATCTAGATTTACATGTCTCGCTTCCTTTATTTTTTTGTTTTATCAACAGTCAGCATGACCAAAGCAAATGTGTTTTGCACTTCACTTATTAAAGGGGTCATATGATGCTTTTTTAAAGATCATTATTTGGTGTATTTGGTGTAACAGAATATGTTGACATGCTTTAATGTTCAAAAAACACATTATTTTTCAAATACTGTATATTATTGTAGGTCCTCTATGCCCCGCCTCTCTCAAACGCTTCGTTTTCTACAAAGTCCCTCCTTCCGACAAGCACAGTCTGCTCTGATTGGCCAGCTGACCCAGTGCATTGTGATTGGCCAAACACTGCAAGCACTCGTCGGAAATGTAACGCCCCTTACCATAATCGCCAGCTTCATCTTTCAAAATAAATGTAAAGACAGAGCCCGAAAGGGGAACAGAGTCGCGTGACAGACACAGTGATGAAGCTGGTGTGTTTGCAGTACACAAGCCACGGTTAAGACAGCTGACTCCACTGTGATGTGACCCTCTCTCTCTCTCTCTCTCTCTCGCTCTCTTGCGCTCTCTCTCTCGCTCTCCCTCTCTCTCTCCCTCTCTCTGTCTCTCTCGCGCTCTCTCTCTAGCTCTCTCTTGCTCTCTCTCTCTCTCGCTTGCTCACGCACACACACACACACACACACACAC
>NW_015505263.1:243132-262196 GCF_001515645.1 Sinocyclocheilus grahami | reverse complement strand
TCAACACTACTGCTGTTCCTGAAACCACGCCTTCTTTCTTTGCGTGCACATTTGGGCGGCATTATGCTACTATTTCCACATAGTGAGGTAGATATGTGGGGGGGGCGTGTTAGAACGAGACGTTTTAGGGGGGCGTGACAGAGTCTTAACTTTGATAAAGAATATCTCTTTGGTTTTGAGACTTTAGTCTTTGCAACTTTAGGGATCTTATCTATGCACAATCAGCTTGTAACACTCCAAAGAGAAAGGAAAACTTGAAATCGCATCATATGACCCCTTTAAGCTTTTGCGTGATGGAAAGTTCTGTCTATTTTGGTTCGACATCTGACACATCTCTTATCTTTTCCTATTGTGTCCATTTCCTTTAAAATTGTGCATTTGCACTTTTTTTTTGGTGTTTGAATGGGAGCAGCTGAGCTGAGATTTTCAAAATAAACTCAGACCTGCATCATGTACTGAATTCTAGTCCTTACAAACATGGTACAGTAGCTTTACAATGATGCAAGTGCCAGATTGTAGTACTATATTACATTGATACAGTACTATTCAAAAGTTTGGGGTCAGTTTTTTTTAAAGATTCTTTTACTCAGCAAGACTGCATTTATTTGATTAAAAGTACAGTAAAAATTTTAATATTATTGGAAATTATTATTACAGTTTAAAGTAACAAGTTTTTTTATTTGAATATATTTTCAAATGCAATTTATTCCAGTGATGCAAAGCTGAATTATCAGCATCATTACGCCAGTCTTCAGTGTAACATGCTTTTCAAGAAAAAAATTCTTATTATCATGTTATTATGTTGTTATGTTATTATTATTATTATGTTGAAAACAGTTGTGCTGCTTTATGTTTTTGTGGAAACAGGATTTTTTTTCAGTGTTTGATAAACACTGTAGAATTTCAAACAGCATTTATTTGAAATAGAAACCTTTTGTTACTTTATAAATGTGTTTACTTTAAATTGAATGTGTCCTTGCTGAATGAAAGTAATAATTTCTTTAAAAAAATCACACTGGCATCAAACTGAACAATCACCATATTTGTATAAACAAGCATTTATATTGCCTTTGTGTGTTTCCCTGTGAATATTTCACTGCTTCATCATGAAAAATAGATTTGCATTTACAGTTTATTTTTGCTAGAGTTTCATCTGCCTGCACAGATTGTATCTTCAGTCTTGAGTTTAAATGCTGCGTGGCACTTCAAGTGTGATGTGAGATGGAAAAATTAGGCGAGGAGAGATAATCATGAAATTTCGAAGAGATAAAGTCCCCTCATAAACTGACACTTTACCAATGCTTGTTTAAACATTTCTATTTCTGCTATCCACAATAACTTTATAGCTCTGTACTCTTACTTTATATCAATTATTCATTAAATTGCATCATTTTTTATTTCTCCTAACACATTTTTAGACAAACATCTGCTGTAAACATTAGTGAGAACTTGTTATGCTTCATGTATCCCAAACTATGAAAGAGCATTTTCTGAGCCAGAAACTTAAATTCCTCTGGGGATGAAGAGAGGAATTTCTGATGACCTAAAAGCATTTATATGTATTTATTCAGCAGGTGATCTAAAGCAACTTTTAAGGTAGAATAAGGATGAAGTAGAATGAGAATAATAAAGTAGAAGACATTAGAGCAGAAGCATCCAACACACTATAAGGGTTCATTAAGTTCACAGTTCATTTATTCCTCTTCTTTTTGTCCTTTTCCAGCACAAACCTCCTTTTGAAGTCAACGACCTCTTTGAGGACATCAAGGATGGGGTGAAACTGCTGGCTCTGTTAGAGGTGCTGTCTGGACAGAGATTAGTAAGTGTTTCTGTGATGCAATATCTGCAGATTATCTCTCTGTGAAACCTCTGCATTGAGCGCAGCAGCAGCTGGTGTGGCAAAGTCTGTTTAATGCCAAGATGATGGGCTTGATAGAGTCCTTCCTTTCATTTCCCCTCCTGATAAACCCCTCGTACTTCCCCGCAGCCATGCGAACAGGGCCGCCAACTCAAAAGGATCCACTGGGTGTCCAACATCGGCACAGCTCTTAAGTTCCTGGAGGGAAGGAAGGTAACACTCCGGTTATCTCATCTGTCTCACTGAACTGCTCATCTGTCTTAATTATATGGGGATATTCTGTATAACACTCCCTGCTGGGTCATTCCTGTTCTGCAGTACCTTTCTAGCTTTTAAAAATGAATATGATTGCGCTATAATTTCTGGAAGTCTTTCTAGAAAAGGATATAGCAGACTGTCAGAAATATGCTCAGACAAGGACAAGAAATTAACAGGATGGAAGTTCGTAATTGCTCAGTGAGGAATTGACGGCAAGCTTACATGAGGGTGTCAACTTAAAAATGAACTTTCGTATTTTTCCTTCTTTTGAAAAATTAAACTGATTTGTGTAATTTGATCAATTATGATAGATGTTTTAGAGTGACATCCCAGAAGAATTCATTAAATGCATTGATAATACTTACGTTACGTATGTCACTTCCATGCCATTAAAGCTGCGTTTAGATATAGGGATTTTTATACAAGACATGATATGGAAGAAAAACATATAAACTGATCACCAATTACAATAATATATTGTTTTTATATTTAATAGCTATTTAATTTTTTTTTTTAAATAGATAAAAAAATTATATATATAAAAAAATTTAATTATGTAAAAATATTTAAGATAAAAGAAAAACTAAGATGATTTCAGTTATACATTTTTTTTTGTATGCTTAAAGGTGCATTAAAAAATAAAGCAGAAGTAATATGTGAAAAATTATTACAATTTAAAATAACTATTTTCTGTTTGAATATATTGTAAAATTGATATTGTACTGTAATTTATTCCTGTGACGCAAAGCTGAATGTTCAGCATCATTACTCCAGTCTTCAGTGTCACGTGATCCTTCAGAAATCATTCTAAATTGCTGATTTGCTGCTCAAGAAACATGTCTTATTATTATCATCGTTGAAAATTGTTCTGCTGCTTAATATTTTAGTGGAAACCATGATGCATTATTTGTTCTTAGGATTATTTGATGAATAGAAAGTGTAAAGGAACAGCTTTTATTTGAAATAGAAATATTTTGTAACATTAGAAATGTCTTTACTGTCGCTTTTGATCAATTTATTGCATCCTTGCTAAATAAAAGTATTAACTTCCCACCCCCAATTTTTTTTTTACTGATGCTAAATGAACTGCACAATAAGAATGATCCAGCCATATCTGTAGTCTTATCTGATCATTGAATATGTTCATATGCCCCAGTCTGGCATCCGTCTTCATACTTCATTTCTAACTGTGTGCTCTCTCTTAACATGTCTTGTCTCAGTCTGTGTACCGAGGTTCTCCGGTCAGTACTTCTCCTAGTCACAGTTCTCTCAAACACCTCCTCTTGTTATGCATATCTGCATTTGATGATGCGTACCATATGCAGCGAGGAACTCCATTATTTACTGATCTCTGCTGAAGCCGCTACTGGCTGAAAGAGCCGCAATTATTTTTAGAAAGCTTGTTTTTTCTACAGCATCTCTTATGATGTCTGTGACTGGCTGACCATGAGCACACTGCTTTTTCCTATTCACTCACATGTTCCTCATATACTCTGTGCATTCATATTTGCTTATTCCCTAAGAAGTGAATATGTCTGGCTACTTATTTTTATTCAAGTCGACATGAAGTCAAAATAGACCCTGTTTACTTTCTTAATGCACGTTCCTGGTGTTATTCTGCACGATTCATAGTGCTGGTTTTGACTGGCTTGTTTGCACTGACCTCAGATCTGTGGATGATGTCTGTTACATTAATGTTTTCAAATGATTTAGACTTTCTAACATGAGAAATATTTATTTTCCAGATCAAACTAGTCAATATCAATGCCACTGACATTGCTGATGGACGCCCGTCCATCGTATTGGGGCTGATATGGACCATTATCCTCTATTTCCAGGTAATGTTTGCCAATTATGATGGTAGGATCTGGAAAACTGAAATAGGTCTGTGTGTATCTGGGTTGTAAGGATCTGTCCCCGGAACTTTTGCAGATTGAGGAGTTGACCAGTAATCTTGCAGCCCTTCAGGCTTTATCCAGCAGTGCGTCTTCAGTGGACAGCATGGCCAGCTCGGAAACAGGAAGCCCACCTATGAAACGCAAAGGGATGACAAAGTTTCAGGGCAATGCCAAAAAAGCCATGCTCAGATGGGTCCAAAGCACAGCAACCAAGTAAATACAAGCTCTATCGAGGGTAGGGCTGGGCGGTATAGCTAAAAAATGTATTAACGATATAAATGTTTTATATCGTTCGGTATCGATAATTATTGACATTTTTAATAACCGTTTTTTAAAACAACCGTCCATCGTATTGGGGCTGATATGGACCATTATCCTCTATTTCCAGGTAATGTTTGCCAATTATGATGGTAGGATCTGGAAAACTGAAATAGGTCTGTGTGTATCTGGGTTGTAAGGATCTGTCCCCGGAACTTTTGCAGATTGAGGAGTTGACCAGTAATCTTGCAGCCCTTCAGGCTTTATCCAGCAGTGCGTCTTCAGTGGACAGCATGGCCAGCTCGGAAACAGGAAGCCCACCTATGAAACGCAAAGGGATGACAAAGTTTCAGGGCAATGCCAAAAAAGCCATGCTCAGATGGGTCCAAAGCACAGCAACCAAGTAAATACAAGCTCTATCGAGGGTAGGGCTGGGCGATATAGCTAAAAAATGTATTAACGATATAAATGTTTTATATCGTTCGGTATCGATAATTATTGACATTTTTAATAACCGTTTTTTAAAACAAAGCAATAGAAAAAAATGTTTAAATTTAACCACTGTATTTTTAAATTAACCCAATTTATTGAGACAAACAACAAATATTTTTTTGTTTTATCAAACACAAAATAAAAAAAAATAAAAATATCTAATTTCTAATGTTTTATATGCAGATTAAATAGGTCTTAAGGAAACTTTTGGCTTGACTCCCGAGGCCACAAGAGGGCGCAATGAGCAAAATAATGCAGCGCATTTAAATTGTCAACGTAAGGAAGTAACTCTATAAAAAACTTGCATTACGTCTAAATTAACTCATAAAAATCTAATATAATTTCGTAAATTGCATAAATAATTATGAACAAAACAGCATCATGTATTTATGCATTGCTTAATCCAAAGAGCCGAAGCGCCATTCACACAGATTGCATTTAAAAACATATGAGACGCAGTGAAAAGGAATAAACCTCCACAAATTCGTGACGTGTTTTCTAAAAGTTTAAACTGTTTTAACTTTGCATGGCTTTCTATACATCTCTTGTGTGAGACGCGAGTGCTGCAGTCTGTCCATCTAAAAAATGCGATCAATATCTTCTCCGCATTGAGCTTCTATATTTCTCTAATACTATAAAAAACTTGCATTACGTCTAAATTAACTCATAAAAATCTAATATAATTTCGTAAATTGCATAAATAATTATGAACAAAACAGCATCATGTATTTATGCATGGCTTAATCCAAAGAGCCGAAGCGCCATTCACACAGATTGCATTTAAAAACATATGAGACGCAGTGAAAAGGAATAAACCTCCACAAATTCGTGACGTGTTTTCTAAAAGTTTAAACTGTTTTAACTTTGCATGGCTTTCTATACATCTCTTGTGTGAGACGCGAGTGCTGCAGTCTGTCCATCTAAAAAATGCGATCAATATCTTCTCCGCATTGAGCTTCTATATTTCTCTAATATTTTGAATGAATAACGCAGCAGCGGCGCGTCTCGTGGGCTAGAGTCTAGACTAACAAAAGACTAACACTTACATCATTATCACTGCATCTCACACGCCGTTGTGATGACGCTCCCTGATGCACACCTAACATTCAGATGCAAATGTTTATTTTAAATTCGACTAATATTCATTCTTTATTTACAGTCTCCTCATCACAGGCAGGCACAGCACTCAATTCAGCATGTGTTCATGTTTGTGTGTGCTGTCTGCGTCACTCATAGCTCGTGCCTATATCGTGCGCTATATCGAAAAAGTTTTCTATCGTTATCGAAGAAGGTGTACCGTTACCGTTTTATCGCCCAGGCCTAATCGAGGGTTTAAATTTATAATTTGAAATGGATATGCCAACCAACAAGAATTGTGTATAAAAACCGGCCTAATTTGTCAGTAAGTCTTCTAATGAGATGTTATTTCTTCTCTCGAGGCGTCTTGGGATTGAAGTTAAAGACTTTGGTCCTAGTTGGCGCAGCGGTTTGGCCTTCCATTCTGTTATTCATGCCATTCGGCCAGAACTTGTGGACATGGACATAGTGAGAAAAAGAAGTAATCGCGAGAACCTTGAGGAGGCTTTCAGCGTGGCAGAGAACGAACTGGGAATACCACGTTTACTAGATCCTGAAGGTAATGATACGGCTTATTTTACTCCAAAATTTCCCTTGAGATAAGCCATGTCGACTTACAAAATAGCAATATGGTGTTATTATGGTTTTTGCAAATGGTTCTTTGAGAATTCCATGTTTTTTAGATACAATGTTAATATAATGGCATTCTTTTAAATTACCTTTGATTACCACGCAGGTACCATGGTATAATAAAACTAAAACCATAAAAACGGTTTTGTTACTTGAAATAAAGCCAACATTAACTGAAATGGAAAAAAAAACTTTTTTACTAACCTTTTTATTATTAATAAACTTTTATTATTTCAGCTGGCTGCCAAGGCAACATTACTTTCATTTAGTTTAACATGATGTAGTAAATTAACTAAAACTGAAACTAAAATGTATAAAAATATATAGACATATATAAAGAAAAAAACCCCGAAAATATGACAAAAACACAACAAAATTACTAAAGCTTCTAAAAATTTAAATTAAGATGAAAATATAAAAACAAAAACAAATTTACAATATTAATAAAAACTGTAATAATATAATAATTATAGTAAAAGTATAGTGTATAGTATAGCAAAGCAATAAGCCCCGTGAAGCCGTGGTTTACAGTGAATTTATAACCGCTAACGGGCGTTGTTAGGCACGACGCGAAGCCTCTTATCTGTTATAAATTCACTGTAAACCACGGCTTCACGGGGCTTATTGCTTTTATAAAACGGTTATTCCATATATGTAGTAAGGTTTCACAAAATAAAACAGAGCAAATAAAGTGTAATGATATTAATAAAAACAGTATTCTTCCACCAATCAATGTAGTTCCTCAGAAACAGTTGTGGTTGCAATAAAGTGGTTGCAAAGCAACACACAAAGTAAACAAAGGTGTGTGTTGTAGAGTAATTTACAACAGCTTCGAACGCGGCTCAACCAACTAATGAGATGTTATTTCTTCTCTCGAGGCGTCTTGGGATTGAAGTTAAAGACTTTGGTCCTAGTTGGCGCAGCGGTTTGGCCTTCCATTCTGTTATTCATGCCATTCGGCCAGAACTTGTGGACATGGACATAGTGAGAAAAAGAAGTAATCGCGAGAACCTTGAGGAGGCTTTCAGCGTGGCAGAGAACGAACTGGGAATACCACGTTTACTAGATCCTGAAGGTAATGATACGGCTTATTTTACTCCAAAATTTCCCTTGAGATAAGCCATGTCGACTTACAAAATAGCAATATGGTGTTATTATGGTTTTTGCAAATGGTTCTTTGAGAATTCCATGTTTTTTAGATACAATGTTAATATAATGGCATTCTTTTAAATTACCTTTGATTACCACGCAGGTACCATGGTATAATAAAACTAAAACCATAAAAACGGTTTTGTTACTTGAAATAAAGCCAACATTAACTGAAATGGAAAAAAAAACTTTTTTACTAACCTTTTTATTATTAATAAACTTTTATTATTTCAGCTGGCTGCCAAGGCAACATTACTTTCATTTAGTTTAACATGATGTAGTAAATTAACTAAAACTGAAACTAAAATGTATAAAAATATATAGACATATATAAAGAAAAAAACCCCGAAAATATGACAAAAACACAACAAAATTACTAAAGCTTCTAAAAATTTAAATTAAGATGAAAATATAAAAACAAAAACAAATTTACAATATTAATAAAAACTGTAATAATATAATAATTATAGTAAAAGTATAGTGTATAGTATAGCAAAGCAATAAGCCCCGTGAAGCCGTGGTTTACAGTGAATTTATAACCGCTAACGGGCGTTGTTAGGCACGACGCGAAGCCTCTTATCTGTTATAAATTCACTGTAAACCACGGCTTCACGGGGCTTATTGCTTTTATAAAACGGTTATTCCATATATGTAGTAAGGTTTCACAAAATAAAACAGAGCAAATAAAGTGTAATGATATTAATAAAAACAGTATTCTTCCACCAATCAATGTAGTTCCTCAGAAACAGTTGTGGTTGCAATAAAGTGGTTGCAAAGCAACACACAAAGTAAACAAAGGTGTGTGTTGTAGAGTAATTTACAACAGCTTCGGACGCGGCTCAACCAATCAGAATCAAGGACCGGAACTATCCGTTTTATAATATGTGGTATAACCATCTAATACCATGAATGTATCACCAATACTAATGTTGTGTGGTTAATAATGTAGATTCTGTCAATGATCTGTTGTGCTTTTGACGAGCCACTCATTTGTTTTGAGTTTGATTTGAATAGACACTGCTTAATTATACTGGAGAACCAATCAGAATCAAGGACCGGAACTATCCGTTTTATAATATGTGGTATAACCATCTAATACCATGAATGTATCACCAATACTAATGTTGTGTGGTTAATAATGTAGATTCTGTCAATGATCTGTTGTGCTTTTGACGAGCCACTCATTTGTTTTGAGTTTGATTTGAATAGACACTGCTTAATTATACTGGAGATCCACCATTATCAAGCCTCATTATAGACGGACGCTGTTATAGTTTGTAGGCCATGCTGCTATTCAAGCATGTCAGCAGGCCAGATCAGACAGAGACTAGCATGACATCATGATGTGATATGGCAGAAGCCTTTTGAAGAGGCTATAAAAAGCCTCTTCAGGTCAGTGGATCATCTAATATGACAGTCACTTGATGATGCACGGTAAAACTCAAACAAAGGCTAAATGCATGCATAGATACATAAACAGCACAATGGTAATATCTCAAGGATTTCCACTTGTGGGGTTCAAATCTATAACTTTGTTTTACTGCAGATGTGGATGTGGACAAGCCTGATGAGAAGTCCATAATGACATACGTAGCTCAGTTCCTGAAGCACTATCCAGATCCCCACCAGTCTGAGACAGATGGACAGCAAGAGGAGGTACGCTCTAGTGCTTATGCTCATGTATAAGCTAAAAATACACTAGCTGCTTGCTGTTGTTATTTACTGCAGTCACTGCTGTAGTGCTTCCTCATCAGTCACTAACCATTACTGTGGTCCATCACAATGTGGAATCCATTCAAGAATCATTTTACTCTAGAATCACGCCCATAGTGCATTGCTCTGTGTGCTCACTCTGTCTCTGTGTCTGTACCACTCGCCATGCGCATTCGTAGCTGGTTCGTTCCATTCCTACGTTCGCTCTCTCTATCCCAGCTCTACAGGTAAGAGTCGATTATGCCTCATCTGCATGAGGTTCATTTAGTGCATGGGACATTCTCAAGAAACAATGCCATATGTGCTAGAAAAGTTTAGGAAACATTATTACAACATAGTTACCATCAGTGTTGGGGGTAACACATTACAAGTAACGCGAGTTACGCAATCAGATTACTTTTTTCAAGTAACTAGTAAAGTAACGCATTACTTTTTCATTTACAAGAGAATATCGGAGTTACTTTTTTTTTTTCAAATGTATTGATTGGCAGCTCTCCTGTCCCCATGTTGAGAGAAATCAGATGTTACTGTAGTTCTAAAATAGATATGAATATGCATTAATTCATCTCACTCACACAAAAAATCAAACAGATTCAGTATTCCTCAAAATGGATAAAAATAATGCAACTCAGAATATGACGCAAACCTGCAATAATTGAATGTTAAACGACACAAATGTCCTTTATGTATTTAATCCCATTCTATTAACCAATGTCTTTGCTTCTGACCTTCGATGATCCAGTTCAACCGTACTAATAAGCACAAATTACTTTAGACAAACATTTGTCTTTTTTTATTGCTGAAGTGTGTTGAAATTGCTTCTTCTGCATTCTACTGTACGGACGTAATTTACTTTCCCTTCAGCCTGAGGCTTATTCATTTCACTTTTGGTGTGAAATGGCTTTTATATTTGCCAAAAATATAACTTTTTATTTTTTATTTTAAAAACAAACAAGCAATCCCTGTCCAGATTTAAAAAGTAACGCAAAAGTAACGTAACGCATTACTTTCCATAAAAAGTAACTACGTAACGTAATTAGTTACTTTTTTATGGAGTAACGCAATATTGTAATGCATTACTTTTAAAAGTAACTTTCCCCAACACTGGTTACCGTAACTTCGTAAATGACAGAAACATACATATGCCATTAAATAAATATATACTGAATAATTGATCATATCAATTCTTTGAGTAATTATCAATAAATCACATTTTATAATTGAAAATAATATTATCCCATGATACCGCTCTGAGTTAAAAATCTGTGCAAACATTTATAATAATATTTATATTAAATACGTTTTAGTCAGAAAACATCATTGCACACACATTGTTTACTTTTTAAAATGTATTTTTTGTTAAAGGGAGAAATGCCGCAGCATAAGAACATAAAGTGCATTATTTTTATTTATACATATTGATATTTTCATTTAGGCAGTGGAATCTTTTTGTTTTTAAATAAAGTTATGGTAGATTTTTTTTTATTCTAAATAAAATGGAAAATAAGCAAATATACTGTACATTGACAGATGAAAAGCAAACATTTCAAAATAAAAACAAACTATTTAAAATTTTGTTTTGCGGTATACACCACATAGCAACACCCTAGCAACCACCCAGAGCACCCCAGACAATCACATAGCAACACCCTAGCAATCACACAGAACGCACCAGACAATCACATAGCAATACCCTAGCAACCACCCAGAGCACCCCAGACAATCACATAGCAACACCCTAGCAACCACCCAGAACACCTCGGAAAACCACATAGCAACACCAGACAATGACATAGCAACGCCCTAGCAACCACCCAGAACGCCCCAGGCACATCACATAGCAGTGTCCTAGCAACCACCCAGAACACCCCAGACAGTCACAAAGCAACACCCTAGAAACCACCCAGAACACCCCAGGCAACCACCCAGAACACCCCAGGCAACCACATAGCAACACCCTATCAAACACCCCTAGCAACCAAATAGTAATACCCTAGCAACCACCCAGAACAATCTAGCATCATGTCGTCGAGTTTTATAAAATGTAAAAATCGGACAATATTATTTTAATATTATTTTTCTGATGCATATGAACGTGGTTACATCCATAGAAAAGAAAGTATTTTCAGAGATTATAAACAAAGAGTGAAAAATTTAAGGGGGTCTGAATACTTTCTGTACCCGTACATTATATGGCGTACAATGCACATTTCTTAATATTAAGCCTAAAATGTGTTTTAATGTCACTTTTGATGAGGACTGTATGAATAATACCAGTCTTTAAATGCAAGATAGTTAAATTGCACTTAAAGTATATTTGCAATAGTTCCACTTTAGCACAATCAAATATACTTCATTATACCTTTAGTGTGACTTCAGCACAATTAATGTACATGAAGTACAAAATTAGTTGTCCCAATTTAGCAGACTTTAAGTATACCAGTTTAGCATTCCAAAAGGTTATTTTTATGTCAATGTATTTGTAGTATACTTAGCATGAAATAAATGTATTTCAAATACATTGTAGGGTAAACAGTGATAATAATTTAATAATTTAGCTCAAAGGGAATCATTTAAGATTTTAAAGGGAACTCCACTATTAATATGCAAGGGAATTAGGACAGAATCACTGTTTTACGGCGGATCACTGAGACGGCCAGCGAGTCAGTGAACGAGCCGTATGACATCAATTCTGCAATGGATATCAATATCCAAAATATAGTGAAAACACTATTAATTAGCATAGTAACAAGATCGGCAGTTTAAGACATTAACTTGTGAGCACAAAACACAAGATACTTCTCTTTTCCATATAAATAAGGCTTTATTGGATAAATCTAAGACATATAAACTAATCTAACACACGCATTCACACACAAGTTGCAGAAAGAGAGAAAGTGAGGAAAATAATTAGTTTAAGAGAATGAAAATGTGAAATCCCAAGTTACAGCAATATGTGCCATTGTATAGATCTGAACAACCATCAATCACTTAATTAACCCTCGCACTGAGTTCCTCAATGAGGTTAAAATTGAGATTAAATGCACCAGTTCAGTTACAATCTGGGGTACTTGCTTTCCTGTGTCGGGGGTTCCCTTCCTTGTCTGCTGAAAGGGGTTTCCCGAGGTTGCTGATTGGCTGGAGGTTCAGTCTTGGGAAGCCAGTGATTGGGCGTTGGCTGGCGACGCGGAGCTGTGGTCTGCAGTTGAAGGGTAGACAGCACTCTTTCGGAGATGCGGCGTTCGGCTTAACTCAGAACACGAAACTCTCAACGGAAAATAAAACAAACTAAAGAAATAGAAATAGATGTAAAGTTGGATGAGACCAGGTGGCGTTTCTTCTCATGGTTTTGGAGGAGCTGGCGTGTAAGCCAGACCACGCTCAAAACTAAAGAAGCATGACTAGGAGTGAAAAGCTAAAAGCCGCATGGCTAAAAGCTAGACACAAAAAGTCAGACCCGCAAAAAGGAAAAAGGCAAAAGACCAAAAAGCGCGCAGTTTGATGGTGTCCTGAGTATTTAAACCAGGCTGTTTAACACCCCCAAATGGTGTTTTGACCAATTGTAGCTCGGGGTGTTGCAATGTTTCTCCTTCCCATTCATAAATCAACTGTTATCTCATCATTCACGTGATCTGCGTTTTTCCCGCTCTGGTAGAGTATACATTTTGGACATGATTTCTTATAATAAGAATATGATACATTTGACCAAGTATTGATTGGAAGAAACGTTTCAAGCATGAATTCTTAAACTCACACATACCAAGCATGAATATGACCCCTTAAGCTCTTCAATAGTTATTAACAATACATACACAATAAATGATTAAGACATGATGGTTAAACATGTGGGTTAGATACATAATATGGAGTTATGCATAGCAATTATTAGCTGGTCACCAGTCCTTTTAGTGTCATTTAGGTGCATGGAAAGGCAGTTTCCGTGCCATTCTGTGAATGTATGAAGACCAGAGATTAAAATGTCTGTAAAGAATTTTAGTCTCTCTGTTCTTGTCGTAAAGTGGGGGAAGTCAATTTACGAGGAGCTTGTGATCACTGTCACATGTTTCCATGTGGCGGTCACGCTGTGCATCTCTTTTGACCATTATTCTTGATAACTTGCCCCAAAATTGGACTTGTCAATGTGTTCTTTTGTGTTAATGTTGAAAACTGTTCTGTGACAGGGGCTTAGGTTTAGGCTTGCTTCAGAGAGGCTGGGGTCCGATTTATGACATCCTGTTGTCAGGGGCCTCTGTGGAATTTTTGTGACTCCTCGTGCCTCAACTCGGTTCTGACCAAATCTTAGATTGTCTGATTCGGTCTGATATCCTACAACATTTTAGTATGTTTATTTTTCACTAGGGTGTTTAGATCACGTGGTTGTTCTTGATTGAAGTGTGTAACATCACAATACAGTGATTTCACTTCTGCTAACCCCTTCTGTCATTTCACTTACCGTAGCTGATAGTCTAATCCACAGCAATGGGCACCTTTCTGACTCTAGGGATTGATTTGTGTGTCTTGTGCAGCTCAAAAATCAGATTGACAAATGCATTTGTTTTTAGTGTGCAAGACTCTGTTATTCATAATGTGATTTGCCTTCAGCTGAGGAGGTAGAAGGGGTGAATACGTTTCTGAGCGATGCCACAGCGCAGTGGAAGAACCTGTCAGTGGAGGTGAGGAGCGTCCGCAGCATGCTGGAGGAAGTGATCTGCAACTGGGAGAAATACAGCAGCACAGTGGCCAGCCTGCAGGCCTGGCTGGAGGACGCTGAGAAGATGCTCAACCAGTCAGAGAGCGACAAACGGGTGCGTTGGAAAGTTTGAGACTTTCAGATGAAATGCTGTCGAACGGTTGTGTATAAACAGTGTGAATTCTTCTGCAGGAGTTTTTCCGGAATCTTCCACACTGGATTCAGCAGCACATGGACATGAATGACGCTGGAAACTTCCTGATTGAGACGTGCGACGAGACCGTGTCTCGAGAACTGAAACAGCAGTTGCTTCTTCTCAACGGCAGATGGAGAGAGCTGTTTGTCAAAGTCAAACATGTAAGATGTGTGACGTCACTTTTAAGTGCTCATTCTACACTACACATCAAGCATTTTGCTTTTATCCCTCAAGTCAGGGTTTCTTTTACCCAACACAGTCATAATTTAGTTTTTCATTGACATTCATTGACAGCAAATTTTGATTTAGTTTTAGTCATAGTCTTTAGACTAAAATGCCATTTAGTTTTAGTCATATTTTAGTCATCTAAATAGTTTTTAGTTTTAGTCTAGTTTTAGTCGACTAAATATCATAAGATTTTAGTCGACTAAATCTACAGTAAATTTAGTTGGCTAAAATCGAATGGGTTTAGTTACAGTGCATAAATTAAGCATTTCTCAAAAATGTCCAAACTCATTATATAGGTTTGATATTAAGGTTTTATCATGATAGACACAGATTTAACTGCAGTGACACACAACATGCCTTTATGTTAAAATTAAATAAAACCACGTCTCATAAAGAACAAGAACATGGTCTTCTTTTTAATGAAATACCAATGGTTATATAGGCTAATTATGCATGCTTTATAGCAACTTGTTTACCATATTCTTCATTCTTTCAAGCAAACATATTCATTTCTATAAATAAATTTAGATTAAGCTTTAGGGCTACTAAAGTTTTTCAGTCAAAAGCAGTGCGTTATTTTCTGTCTTTCTTTTGTTGCTTGATTAACATCAATGACTCGGACAATAGCAACTAAATTAGGCTGCTGTCCCTTTAAAACCAAATGCACAGATGCAATGGATGCAATGTACTGATACACGTTCTCTTAAGACGTAATCAACTGTGTTTACGTGAATACTCGGCAAAACAGACAATTCGACATCATTTTGTGTGTAATTCTCCATTAATACGACGTGAAAAGAGTACTCGCGTGCTGTGAGAGGCGCTTTCTGTGTGTGTGGATGCTTCAGTGTCTGCGCTCAGAAAACCAGACCGAATTGAGTTCTCTCTTGCGTCATCAGATTTATCTATATGTCTGCTCTTCTCTTACTCCCACATATTTACATTTTTGAACGTTTTATGCGACGTGCAGCAAGTGTATGTTAGCCTATGTCCCGCCGGTTCATATGTACGCATCTAAACTCCGAACCACGCAGCAGATTCGTTCTGAATGAATCTCTTCCCAAATCGTCCCTCCCTAACATTTTTGTCTCGTTTTATTTGTTGAAAATGTCAATAGATTTACGTCATAGTTTTTGTCATTCAAAAAGAGTTTTAGTTTGTTATCGTCTCCTTGTCGTCGGTGAAAAAGATGTCGTTGACGAAAATTATGACGAAAATTATTCGTCAACAAAATTAACACTGATTGACAGTCTGTTGCATCTGTACGTTTTATGAAATAATGTCAATATTCATATTGGTGTAAACATAATTCTGATGATATTTTTTTCTTAGTATGCAAGAGCAGATGAAGTGGACAAACTGAGAAAAGATTATGACGATGGGATCGAAGCTTTAAAGGCATTTATTGACACGGCCAACGAGAGGATGAACACTCCAGTTCAAGTTTCATTTCTGAACATACGGACATATCTACAAGACGTTGAGGTAATCAGAGTTCACAAAGCTGGTTCTCTGGAATACTTGATACTGATTGGTCAGTCGCAGCATAGACCACTTTCTTGAATTTCCACCAGTTTTGACCAGTTGACTTTATTGACTGACTTGACAGACTACCATTCAAATCTTTGGAGCTGAAACTATTGTTTGTACTTTTACATTTACATTTAGACATTTAGAAGATGCTTTTATCCAAAACGACTTCATAAAATTATGACATTAGAAGCAATCAAATCCAACAAAAGAGCAAGAATATGCAAGTGCTAGGAGACACGTTTTTTTTTTGTTTTTGAAAAATGCCTCTTATGCGCATCAAGGCTGCATTTTTTAAAATTCAAAATATCCAGTTGAAAAAATAAAATTGTGAAGTATTATTAACATTTTAAATAAGTTTTTTTCTATTTGAATATATTTTAAAGTGTAATTTATTCCTGTGACGCAAAGCTGAATTTTCAGCATCATTACTCCAGTCTTCAGTGTCACGTGATTCTTCAGAAATCATTCTAATATGCTGATTTGCTGCTCAAGAATCATTTCTTATTATTATAAATGTTGAAAACAGTTGTGCTGCTTAATATTTTTTGTGGAATGCGAGATACATTTTCAGTATTTTTGATTAATAGAAAGTGCAAAAGAACAGCATTTAAAAAAATAGAAATCTTTTGTAACATTATAAATGTCTTTACTGCCACTTTTGATCAGTTTCCTTGCTGATTAAATTAATTTCTTTAAAAAAAAAATCTTACTGACACATACTGTAATATGTGAATTTGTACAATTATCCATTCAGTTTATATAAAAAAATGAATGATGTTTATTGATACATCAGCTAGAGATTATATATAACTCATTTCTCACAGGACATCAAGCACAAAGTGCCATCCATGGAGGCGGCGTGCAAGACGGCCACACGTAATGCGCAGCAGCTGACCAAAGACCTCACTGAGGAGGAGATCGCACAGATGCTGGCTACCATGGCAGCCATCAAGGATGAGCTCAGCAAGGTGCCTGCCCTGTATTTTCCCCCATGAACTTCCACATTAAACCGTAATTACACCGTCTCACATTATGACCTCAATGTCTCGTTTAGATAAGAGAAAGAGCTCTGCCCCTGCTGAGGGACTCCCAGGCCATGCTGCCTCCTTTAGAGGAGTGTTATTTTTATATATTAAATATATTTATTTATAATATAAATTATGTGAATATAAATATAGACATGTAAAAATTTTCTAAATATATATACTGTATGTGTGTGTATTTATATAATTTAATTGATAATTTATGCATTTATATATACATAATAAATATGCACAGAACACACACATGTATTATGCAAACAAAACTTTTCTTTTGGATGCGATTAATCGCGATTAATCGTTTAACAGCACTAATATATATATACACAAACACACACACACACACACACACATACATACATATGTATATAAAAAACAATTTCAGCCAATGTATTCATTTAATTTAACTTGATGCATTAAAAAAACTAAAAGACTAAAACATAATATAACAAATAAAATATTAAATTAAATAAAAATAAAATAAATACATTTACAAATAACAAATTAAAAAAATATTTCAATTATATAAACATATTAAAAAAAAAACTTAAAAAAATACAAACATTTTAAATGAAAATAGAAAAATAGAAAAAAAAAATCAAAATATTAATAAAAACTATAAAATTATCTCAATATAACTAAAATTACACTGGTTAAAACTCTTCTATGTAATTAAAAAAATTAGCTTAACCTTTGCGTCAAGTCAAGCTGTTTATTCAGGAGTCCAAATATTTTAGGGTATGATGAAAATTGTCCAACAGTTTTGGTCCCAAAATTGTTTTGTGTGGTTTTATGATTTTATGATTTTAAGGTTTTATGAACACACAATATTTAAAAATGTATTTGCCATTAATTCTCTCTCTTTGTATTTTCACTATTTACACAATCATCAGGAGCTGGTGACCTATCAGCAGAGCTGTAAAAAGTGTCTGTCAGTGATTGATAAAAACCATCAGATCATTCTGAAATCACTGGACACCAGCAAGAACCTAAAACACCTGGACACGTCACTGCTAGAGAGGAGAATCTCAGAGCTTCAGGCCTCTTCACAGGTGAGGAAGAGCAACGTCATGTCTTCTATGCATGTTTGATGTTAAAATCTATGACTAAAGATCTTGGTAAATCAGAGCACAGTTTGAGATCTCTTCTGAAACTTTAGAGCAGATACAGAAGAACAACAATCTGAGAATCAGGAGAAGTAGGCAGAATCCATTTGATCTCATTGTAGTTTGGGAGAAACAATTGTTATATGAAATAAATCCCATTTGTGATTTTTCTTTTATAAATGTTCATTGTTGTACTGAATGTTTTATCTCAAAAAGGGCATGGTAAAAGAAACCACAGAATGGAAGAGGCATGTGGAGGCGAACAGCAGCCTGATGAAGAGATTTGAGGAGTCTCGTGTGGAGCTGGAGAAGGTTCTGAAAATAGCTTGCAGCTCCATGACTGAGAGAGGAAACCCAGAGGACCTTCTGAAAAAGCACACTGTGAGAAATGAAACCCAACTGTCTATTCTAGTGCTCGGCAAATAGGCCAAAAGCAGAGTTTGAACTTTATTCGGTCTCCAGAAGGGAAATGTATTCAGAGAAATTGCAAAGCTGAAATGATTTCATAACATTTCTATTGAATGTCCTGCAGGAGTTCTTTGGGCAGCTGGATCAGAGAGTTCTCAATGCTTTTCTGAAAGCCTGTGATGAACTCACAGATATACTACCAGAGCAAGAACAGCAGAATCTGCAGGAAACAGTCAAGAAACTGCACAAACAGTGGAAGGTCAGAGAACACTTACAGCATTGCAGTCTCACCTCTCAATACAAACCATTTCTATAGCGTTTCAAAAGGTTACTAATAATTCTATTTAAAAATCTTAGTTGTTGTTATTAAATTATTTACTTATATTTTAATAATAATAGAAATAATATTTTTTAATTGATCATGTTAAAATAAAAAGATCTAATTACACTTCAAGGATTGCACTATATTCTGTTACTTTATGTGTATATATATATATATATATATATATATATATATATATATATATACT
>NW_015505263.1:220307-242963 GCF_001515645.1 Sinocyclocheilus grahami | reverse complement strand
AGGGTCACATATATATATATATATATATATATATATATATATATATATGTAATATAATTGGGCTTTTAATGTGTGCTTTTAACACTTAAAATGGTTAACAAATGGCCATTTTTAAGTAATTTAATTCTGTAATTGAATAAAAAAAAAAGCACTTTGCAAGTTGCATTGAACTGCACCCACAATATGAAAATGCATCTTTTCTGCAGGATGTCCAAACAGAGGTTCCTTCTCACCTGCTGCATCTGAAGGTGGAGCTGGAGAAGAGTCGTCTGATGGCATCAGTGCAGGAGTGTCAGGCTGAAGTGGCCCGTGAGAACCGCAGTATGCCCAGCATGGGCAGCGAGAGGTTAATCAAAGAGCACCGGGTGAGTGCCACCAGCATTACACCCCTCTGTAAGCAATCTTTCTGACCTTGGAAATAGGCAATGCTTATATTGGATATTTTTATGTAGATGTTTTTTAAGGAAAAGGGTCCAGAGGCTCTTTGTGAGAAGCGCTTACAGCATATGGAGGAGCTGTGCTCGAAGCTTCCGGAGAGCGAACAAGCCCGGCAAACTTTAGAGAACGCCAGGACAGCGTTTGCAGAGGTCAAAGAGGATATTGACAGCACACATCAGAAACTAATGCAGCACCCGGACAAATGGAAGGAGTTTAATACCAGGTGAACCTTTTGTCCTTTCAATATTTAATTTTAATTGGTTAGAAAATTAATATTCAGTAATATTATCCATTTAACTGCACTATCGGATAAGAATATTTGAATTAAGAAGGATTATGACACTGATTTTAGCAGTTATTGAACTGAATTGACTCGATATTGAATGGATTTGAGCTGAATAATCACACTATTGTCTTCTGTAATGTCATTATTCAGCTTAGTTCAGTTCTATGTTGATTCAGTTCAGTTCAATAACTGTGCAAAGTTAAAGGGTTAGTTCACCCAAAAACGAAAATTCTGTCATTAATTACTCACCCTCGTGTTGTTCGAAACCCGTAAGACCTTCGTTCATCTTCGGAACACAATTTAAGATATTTTTTATGAAATCAGAGAGCTCTCTGACCCTCCCATATGCAGCAAGGTAACTACCATGTTCAAGGTCGCGAGCACGTCATCACGCCGGATCTGGGTCAGCGCCGGCACCGCCACACGCTTGCCTCATGATTCTGTCATGAACGCGTGTCCAAAGTGACGCAGTAAAGACGAAAATGTGGAATAAAGTCGTTATTTTTGTTTTCTTTGCGCAAAAAAGTATTCTCGTAGCTTCGTAACTTTACAGTTGAACCACGGTATCACTACGCTTCAAAATTTAAGTATTGACTTGGTAGGTACTTTTGACAACACTACCTGTAGCTCAAACAGTAGAATTTTGGATATCTGTAAAATGCATAAATTTAAATCTAAATCTATTTGAAAAATGTACATGTGTACATTTGATAGAACTTAATGTTGTTTAACATCAAACTAGCATATAAATGAACTCAAGTCTAAAAGACATGGATTAAAATCCATAAAACTACAATTATGACTTTATGGGTCTTATTAAAGTTATTAAAACATTAGGACATTAAAACATTTTTTACATAAAAAAAAAACAACATAAGAAATTGATAATTTCCCCCCAAAAGAGCAGTACCTTGGCTGCAGCCAGCATTAGTGTTCTGTATCTTGAACATGGAGACTATTGTGGAACAGTAAAGTATATTTACTTCCCTATACTTACATACTTGCAATCCCAGCAAACACTGGCTTACATACCATATTTACAAACACTGCTTTTGCCACATCCAGCCATTCTGTCCAGACCTCTGCAAATTTGAACGTGGCACAAAATTATACACTGCGACAAAAATCAACAAAAATGTACCACTGGCTTCACATAATGCCAATTTCGATTTCAACGTAAAAGCAATACTTGATGCGAGGGCTGAAATCAGTTATAGGAACCGAACTAAGAATAGCGTGAAGTATGTTTCTTCATTGCATTTTAATCATAATTTCAAGTCTGGCTTCTGGGGCTTTTCCAGTATTCCAATTCCTCCTCCCAGTGTCACATACATTAACAAGAGTCTCAGAAAGCCGATGTGCCTGCCAGTGGCAAAGAAAGGACGATTCTTGCTGCTGTCTTTACTTTATATTTGTGCAGCCATCTGCAGTAACAGGCATAAGTGATAATTAGCCATTAGTCATCAGCTGATCCCATTTCTGCCCTTGTTAATTACCACGCCAGCGCCAGTGCAGGAACGAGGGTGATCTGCTCATATTTTTCCACACTGAGATGTCACTCATCACTTACTCTGAATTCTCTCTGATTGGCTGGCCCTACGACTGATGAAGATGGCTTGGTGCAATGATCATAACAGTTAACAGTATGCAGTGATTGACAGGATACTGCTGAATCCTCCCGGTCAAGTTCATTTCTCTCTTTACCAACCTTATTGCTCAGTGTTATTGCGCTGATTACAGGAGACACGATTTGGCAGAATCAGGCTCCTTTGCCTCCTGTTTCTCCTTCAGCTGTGACAGTGCTAGTCCTCAAGATCACAGCAGGGCAAGCGCTAAATTTGCTTAAATACTGTCAGCGATGTCTTAAATATCATCCCTGTTGAGATTAATCATTTGTGTGTTTTTATATGATGCTAATACAAACCGTGGTTTCACATCACACCAGGAGATACTTCAAGTCTACTTATTTCAATGCAAGTTCACACAGTGCTTAGGCAGTTTGTGTTCATAGAACAGGCATCTTAATTCCCTCTGAAGCTTCGTGGCAGTTGACAGTTTCTGTTATGCTGTATTGTTGCATTGAACCTTTTCTTGTCTCATTGGCTATCATCCCTTGATGCCTCTTTTAACACATTGAGCTTTGACAAACCATGATCTTAAGAACAGCAGGCATCTTTCATTTTGAGCAGCCAGAATTTACATGCACACAAATATGCACTGAAATATTCACTGAAATTCTCATGGTTTCAGTCAGCTATTCATAGTTTCAGTGTTTTAGAACACATTTGTGCCATATCACCCTTAAAGGGTTAGTTCACCCAAACATTCTGTCATTAATTACTCACCCTCGTGTTGTTCGAAACCCGTAAGACCTTCGTTCATCTTCGGAACACAATTTAAGATATTTTTTATGAAATCAGAGAGCTCTCTGACCCTCCCATATGCAGCAAGGTAACTACCATGTTCAAGGTCGCGAGCACGTCATCACGCCGGATCTGGGTCAGCGCCGGCACCGCCACACGCTTGCCTCATGATTCTGTCATGAACGCGTGTCCAAAGTGACGCAGTAAAGACGAAAATGTGGAATAAAGTCGTTATTTTTGTTTTCTTTGCGCAAAAAAGTATTCTCGTAGCTTCGTAACTTTACAGTTGAACCACTGATGTCACACGGACTACTTTGTCGATCATCTTGGTACTTTTCTGGACCTTGAACGTGGTAGTTACCTTGCTGTCTATGGGAGGGTCAGAGAGCCCTCAGATTTCATCAAAAATATCTTAAATTGTGTTCCGAAGATGAACGAAGGTCTTACGGGTTTCGAACAACACGAGGGTGAGTAATTAATGACAGAATTTTCGTTTTTGGGTGAACTAACCCTTTAACTTTGCACAGTTATTGAACTGAACTGAATCAACATAGAACTGACCTGAGCTGAATAATGACATTATTGCCTTCTGTCAAGCTGCTTTACTGTTGAATTGTATTCGCTTCATAACTATTGAATTTTGCAACGTTCCCTCTGTTACTGACCTAAATTGAATCAAAACTGAACTAAATTGAGCTAAATAATGACACTATTGTCATTTTCGAGCTGCTATACAGCTGAAATGGTATTTGTTTCATAATTGATGGATTTTAGTGCATTATTGCTGTTATTTTCTTGTGTATTAATGTGAAGCTGCTTTGAAAAAATCTGTATTGTATAAATTGCTATATAAATAAATGTGACCCTGGACCACAAAACCAGTTTTAAGTCGCTGGGGTATATTTGTAGCAATAGCCAAAAATACATTGTATGGGTCAAAATGATCGATTTTTCTTTTATGCCAAAAATCATTAGAATATTAAGTAAAGATCATGTTCCATGAAGATATTTTGTAAATTTCCTACCGTAAATATATCAAAACTTAATTTTTGATTAGTAATATGCATTGCTAAGCACTTAATTTGGACAACTTTAAAGATGATTTTCTCAGTATTTTGATTTTGTCGCACCCTCAGATTCCAGATTTTCAAATAGTTGTATCTCAGCCAAATATTGTCATTTCCCAACAAACCATACATCAATGGAAAGCTTATTTATTCAGCTGATGTATATATCTCAAAAAGAATTTAAAAAAAAATTACCTTATGACTGGGTTTGTGGTCCACGGTCACAAATGTGACTTAAATATTGTATTGTGGCATGTAAAATCACTGCTGATATAAATTAATTTTAATTTATAGAATATTGACAATATAATTAGATTTTGTTTGTGTTTGCAGGTTCTCTGAACTCTCCGCCTGGGTTACATCGAAGGAAAGTCAACTCAGACTTCTGCGAAACAGAGCTGGAGACCCCAGCAAGTTTGGACAGGTCAAATCCACTATAGAGGTGAGAAACAAAGATGAAGTGGGAAGAAACTGAATGCGACAGCTGTGTGAAATCTTGATTGATCGCCACTTCATGATTTGCAGAGTCTGAGAAACGATGCTGAACTGCAGGAGGGGAACGTGAGCTGGTTGAAGACACGTTTGGCTGCTCTGATAGAGGTTTGCACAGAGAGTGATGCTCAGAGACAGGGAGCTGCTCTCAGCAAACTCTCCAGTGACTTTAAGGGTCTCCTCACATCCCTTTCTGAGGTAAGACATACTCATTTTAAGAACAAATTCAAATAAATCATCTGCCATATGGGAAAATATCAAAGTAAATCAGCTGCCAGCTGATATCTATATATTTTATAGAACCTAGAGCCTGGAGGTGAGGATTTTGAAAGCAAATTTAAAAATATAATTTTTCTATATTATTATATATTAAGTATACATGAAATATATATAATATAGATATAAATTGTATATAATATAATATATTTTATATAATATATTATATGTGACCCTGGACCACAAACCCAGTCATAAGGGTACATTTTTCAAAATTGAGATTATACATAATCTGAAAGCTGAATAAATAAGCTTTCCATTGATGTATGGTTTGTTAGGATAGGACAATATTTGGTTGAGATACAACTATCTGGAATCTGAGGGTGCAAAAAAAATCTAAATATTGAGAAAATTGCCTTGAAAGTTGTCCAAATGAAGTTCTTAGCAATGCATATTACTAATCAAAAATTAAGTTTTAATATATTTACAGTAGGACATTTATAAAATATCTTCATGGAACATGATCTTTACTTAATATCCTAATGATTTTTGGCATAAAAGAAAAATCGATAATTTTGACCCATACAATGTATTTTTGGCTATTGCCACAAATATACCTCAGCGATTTAAGACTGGTTTTGTGCTCCAGGGTCACATATTATATATTTTCTGTATATTTTGAAGCTGGAGGTGATATGTGATATATAGAAAATATCAATGTAAATCAGCTGTTAGCTGCTATGTATAAAGTAAACGAGTCAATTTTTTGAAGTATTTTCTTTGGATTAAACAACTTTTTGTTGAGATTATGTAGTTTTGCCCACATTTGCCCTATCGCCCACTCATAATGGTTTCTAATTTTGGTTTCAAACTTTTACATGACCATTTTCCACCCTTTTAGAATGAAACTGGCTGTTTTTGCTACTGTGTCTTGACTTGAAAGTGTTACGATACTTTTAAATATTAATAAGAGATCGTATGTGTGTGTTGTGATAGTCAGAGAAGGTCGTGCTGGCGGTGAGCGACTGTGTGCAGTTCAGAGAGGAGGTGAAAACTACACTGGAGGAGTTGACACAGGGTCAGCAGGAGCTGCAGTCAGTGACCAGCAAGATTCTGAACTCTGAGTCCGTCAGAGAAGCCCAACAACTGCTGCTGCTTCATCAGGTGCCACCCTCACTGCAACCATGTTATATCATAGCTGATAGCTGAAAATCATATTTATATCTAACATTCATGTGCTTTCCTAATGTGCAGCAACAACTCAAGCGTCTCCGGCTCAAGAGGAAGGAAATGCAAGAGCAGATAAACCGTGGGAAGCAGCTGCAGGTAGAGGAGGGTCTGGAGGAGAGCTTACAGGAAGACCTGCAGAAACTAGAGGCTACCTTGAGTGAAATGGATCAAAGCACAGAGTCACAGGAAAAGAACCTGGAGGTGAGAATGGCTAAGTCAAATAAAATAAAATAATTATGTATTTTAGATGTTATGTACATGTTACAGAACCTGGAGGTGAGAATGAAATTTTATTTAATTCAATATATTGTGTTTTGAATGCAGTTTCACGTCGATTTTTATTATTTATTTTTATTTTTTATTAAGCAGATAATTTCAGTTTCTGACTTTGAAACAATGTCCGTCTCTGTTGTCAGGTGACTTTAGCTGCTTGGCAGGAGTTTGAGGGTCAGCAGGCAGCAGTGAGGGAGTTTGTGGGTAAAGTGCGATCGGTCACAGAGAGAGAGATGAACTTCAGCAGTCCAGACAGTCTCAGCACAGAGCTGGAGCAGGCCAAGGTGAGAATAACACTTGATCTCCAAGGGCTCTGTGTAATGAATCACGAGCGTCTTTATTTTGAAAACAGAAGAGCTGCGAGAGCTTTTACAACCAAAATCCTCATTAGAAAATCTGCTCTGGCCATACACTGAATGAGCCTCATTACAAGCCATTGTAAAATAGCCAATAAACACTCAACTGTAAACAGCCTACAGGCTAATCAACTACAGGCTTTAGTTTTGAAATGGTTTGCAATCATTTGGTTTATTCTGCCTCACAAAAACAAAACAATACCACGGACATTTTCACTTCATCTGTTGCTATTGTTCCTGCAGGAGCTCCTGAAACAGTGTGAAACAGAGGCCAGACAGGTGAACACTCTTCTCAAGAGGGCCACAGAGATCCAGTTGGGCCCCAAAAATCACTCTCTCCTCCGGGATCAAGCACGTGCTCTGAGTGAACAAGTGGACAAAGTTGAGACTGGACTCAAGCGAGAGTAATACCTTACTTTATTTCATAGATTTTACGCTGAGATTATTTAGACAAATGTATTAAACATAATCTGTGAATTCATTATGAATCCATGAGGCCGTTTTTTGATTACTGCTGTATATAATTTTTCAGTGTGAAGACTTTGGAGGGGATGAAAGATCAGTGGGATACTTTCGGGAGTGAGTTTGAAGCATTTTCCACATGGATAACGGAGAGGGAAAGAGAAATGGATGCCTTGAAAACCTCCAGCACACCTTTGGACCAGCAGATCTGTACCGTAAAGGTGTGAAAATAAATATATAATTGATTAAAAAAATAAACAACATGTCTTTGGAAATGTTTGAAATGACTGCATGGCTTCTGTATTTATTTAAAAACTTTTCTATTACTCTATAAAAAAAACTATTTATTCAATTGAAAATATTCTATATATTTTAGATCATTAATTTTTTTTCTCAAAAAAACTTGACTGTATAATAATTGTATTAATATAAATTATTATAAATGCATTAGTTTATAATTAATGTCGTATTCTTTAATTTAGTATTTTTAGATTTTTTGTTAATATCTTTTATATTTCTAATTGCATATCTTGTCATTTAATGTCACTAAACATTTAATTGTTGCTTGTCATTTAATATCAACTAATTTTATTTATTATTTTATTTAATGTGTTAAGTTACACATTTATTATGCATAGGTGTGGTCCTCCGTTTATAAACTGAAAAGCTTATATTACACTTATAGTATTTTTTTTAAATTCTTTATCAGATTAACTATTTGTGACCCTGGAGCACAAAAGCAGTCTTAAGTCGCTGGGGTATATTTGTAGCAATAGCCAAAAAAACATTGTATGCGTCAAAATTATCGAATTTTCTTTTATGCCAAAAATCATTAGAATATTAAGTAAAGATCATGTTCCGTGAAGATATTTTGTAAATTTCCTACCGTAAATATATCAAAACTTCATTTTTGATTAGTAATATGCATTGCTAAAGACTTCATCTGGACAACTTTAAAGATGATTTTCTCAATATATAGATTTTTTTGCACCCTCAGATTCCAGATTTTCAAATAGTTGTATCTCGACCAAATATTGTCCTGTCCTAACAAACCATACATCAAAGGAAAGCTTATTTATGTATAAATCTCAATTTCAATGACCCTTATGACTGGTTTTGTGGTCCAGGGTCACATTTCAATAAAATGCAATTTTCTATATAAACTCCCGCTGACATTGCAGCATTTCGTCTCTTATATTCTGGTGGGCAGACAATCAGAGAAGGTCTGCAGGAGAGGTCACAGGTCCTGTCCAACTTGGAGGAGAAATCTCAAGCGCTGGTCCAGTTTGTGTCGTCTGGCGAATCTGCACGAATCAAAGCCCGTCTCACACAGATTGGCAGATACTGGGAGGAGCTTAAGGAGAGTGTGGAACATCTGAATGGACAGTTGGAAGAAAGCTCCTCCCACCAGACGAAGTTCAATGCCAACCTTCAACAGGTACGTTTGAACATGCCGTTTACTGCGATCTTACTGAAGTCTTATGTTGTCTAATGACATTGCGTTCTTTTAAAAGGTACAATCAGAGGTTGAAGATATCCAGAAGAAACTTGACAGCCCTGTCACCTCCTGCGTGTCTTCATCCGAGACCTACAAAACTCTACAGAGTCACATGGTATGATCACTGCATGATCATTTCTCATTTATTTGCACCAGTTCAGCCTGAATAAGTGATTGGTTTGGTTTTCAGGATATGTTCCAGTCCCTGGAAAAGCTGAAGGCCACCCTGCTGTCCCTGTCTGCTGGCGCCCGCAGGCTCAGTGATAGAGAGAAGGCCGAGAGAGCCGTAGCGGCCCTGCAGCAAAGTTACGAGCAGGGTTTAAAACAGGCCAAGGAAAAACAGAACCAAATGGAGAGCCTTCTGTCACACTGGCAAAAGTATGTTTGCTGTCTCTGTTGGTATCTAACATCAAATTATGAAGCCAACCTTCACATATTTATTTAAATCTCTTGATTATTTTGTCTATTTCAGGTATGAAAAGGATTGGTCTGCCCTGCAGTCATGCCTGGAGAGATGTGAATCCATATCCAGCCCTGACTCTCAGTTCCTCCCGGTTGACAAACTAAAGCTGGATGGAGAACTGCTGGAACTGAAAGTAATAAATGAAATAAAGCATGAAACAACATTCACAATGTATTTGACTTCTATAATGTGACACATTTCTGTGTGAAACAGAATATTTAGCTGGAAATAATGATTGACATGCTTGGTTTTATCCATTGGGATTTAAGTGAATTGTGAAAAGTCGACCTATAATAATGGTTAATGCTATTTTTCATCTCTTCATTTTAAAAACAAAGCTATTTCAAAACTATTTGTGATGAAAAGTTAATACATTTAGTTTTTCTTTAGAAAATGGCAGGGACATTTAATATTAGAAGTGAAATATTTCAATTTCATATTGTTTCTTAAACTTCTTTTAAAGCACCTACAGAGTGAACTTCAGTCTCTGGAGTCAGTTTACAACAGGCTGGTGGCCCAAACACCAACTCTTTACACCACTGCATCAGATGAACGTGTGAAAACACTCAAAGAAGACCATGAACAGCTTGAGAAAAGATGGAAGTGTCAGACCACAGCTATACCTCAAAGGTCAGTCATATTAAGCATAAGCTGCATTTGTTTAAAGAGGCCATCTTTAGGTTTCTTGCATCAAAAATAGTTGTAATTAAGCTTCGGATGACTATTTTCCAACCTTTCTCTGACAGCTGTTTTTTGCTATTGTACTTTTGATACTCTTATAAATAAATGGCCTCTGTTATGATTATCCAAACTCCATGTGCTGGCATAAATCAGGCTGTTGTTCATGAGGGTGGATCAGTATGTTAATGTACTTATGTATGTTTGTGGCTTACATTTCATAAATGGTCTGGGTGGAGTGAGTGATAAACTTTGCATAAAAAAAACTGAGTATGTCTAACATAGTACTGTTCATCAAACTCTTCATCACAGAATCCAAGTGCTTCAGGAGCACCTTTCTCAGGTGGAGCAGTTTGATCAAGCCCTGCAGAACTTCTTCAAATGGGGAGAGTCTTTCCTCTCAACTCTACATTCGTTTTCTCACGTTGATATCACTGATCTTCAACCTTCCACCAGTGATATCAAGGTATGTTCTATTATGAGAGCCTCCATTCAGTATGTGGTATGTAATTGGTATGTTGAAACTAAAAAGTGATAATTAGAGAAATGTTTATGTTGCAATTTTTGAGAGAAAATAATAATTCATGCATAGTAGCTGCTGAAAATTCAGCTTTGCCATCACAGGAATAAATTACATTTTAAAATATATTAAAATAGAAAACAATTATTTTAATTTATTATATTTTTTCACAGTATCACCGCTTTTACTGTAGTTTTGATCAAATAATTGCAGCCTTGATGAGAATAATAGATTGGCCGATAATGGCAAAATGTAAATATCGGCATCGGCCCGATATGAAAAATTATGCCGAAATGTCTTGCCAATAAGAGGAATACATTAACTCGCATCTGCTCAGTGTGTGCTAGAGATTAGATCACGTCAGCATGTGGCTCATTCTTGATGCAAAGTTTTGCCTGAAAGATGATTAGATTCACTGATTTAGATCACTGTATTTAAACTGAGAATGCACGTACAGAATGACACGTTCGGTGTATGATAGTGTAAACAGTACTATAGCAGGTGCAATGGCAGCAGCGACAGCCTCCCCCGGGTCCTAAAGCCCGTTCAGTAAGGAGTTTTAATTCCGTAGGGGGCACTGTTGGCCTACTTCTAATAAAATATAGAAACTATAATAAAAGTAAAAAACACAAATAACATTTAGACTGAAGCTATGTTTCCATCACCCTGTTTTTATGCGCATTTTGAAGTATCGCATCAGAAACGAGTGATG
The DNA here is from genome assembly GCF_001515645.1 of Sinocyclocheilus grahami. Taxonomy (NCBI): domain Eukaryota; kingdom Metazoa; phylum Chordata; class Actinopteri; order Cypriniformes; family Cyprinidae; genus Sinocyclocheilus; species Sinocyclocheilus grahami. The sequence continues at coordinate 231,909 of NW_015505263.1, read as the reverse complement.
GAAACTGCAAATTTCGAATAAAAATCCCTTAATTTGCAAAAAAGTTTTTACGCTTGCTTGAGGTGGTTATTGACTTGTGCGAAAAAGGGTTAATGCGAATAAAAGGAGATGGAAACGCATTTGCCGAGTAAATTCCTCCATGCGCATCAGAAAAGTCATGTGACTTTGCGCTATGGGACGGCAAAACCTAACCAGTGGACCAATCTCGTTCCTCAGCATCTGAAATGTTATGGTCATTTTGAAATGTCTGAGAAAAGTGTGTCATTAAAGTATTTCTGTATAATTGCCTCCCAGAAATGTTACACGACTGCGTTCCCAAACAGCAGCATCCACTTCCAAAAGCAATGACCGCATTTATTTTGTTTCGTCTGCTTGCTCTGAGGCGCAAGTCATTTATTATATAGGCCTATGAATATTAGGTTTCTCCTACTTTTCATAGTGATATATAGCCTAGTGCCAGTTCTACCAGGAAGTGATGATTTTGTTATCTTTGACTCGTTGGATGGAAATGGTGCTTATTCGCAAATGTTTTATGCGATATTTCAATTTTGCACATAAGTTAAATTCGCAACTTTGGATGGAAACCCGGCTTGTGTTTCTGATTAAATAAAGTATCGGCTATTGACCAAAATGAGTTGAAAAATATCGGCATATCGGCAAAAATCCAATATCGTGCATCCCTAATAGATTTCTTTCAAAAACACAAAAAACTTACAAACCCCAAATTTTAAAAGGTAGTTTTATGTAAATATTGTGAATGTCAATCAAATTAAATGTTTTAATTGTCTGGATGTTTTGAAAATTATTGCATTATGAATATTTGATGAGAAATTCTAAAATTTAGGTTATTGTGCCAGAGAAAGGACATCTACCAATTTGAGGAACTTGTTTTATTCTGTTGATACTTTTAAAAAGGTTTTTAACCAAGGTAATCCAAATGTAGTCTTCAGGTTTTTACAAAAAAATTAACTTAAACATCATATTTAGTTTTACTTTTGAATAGCTGAACCTGGCAAAGTAACGTATTGTTTAATGTGTTAAATTGAGAACCATAGCAAATATAAAATTAGGAAAAACAGAGTATATTACCTATCTGCAGGAAGAGAAATTGTCCATTTTACAAGGCAGTATTGTTTTATCATCTTTCTCACCAGGAGAGGAGAGATGATCTGCTGAAGCAAAGTGTTCTAAGACAGAGTCTTCAGCAGCAAACTAAGACCTTGTGTGATGTTTGTGAGCAAGCTGAGGTTCAACAGCTTCAGGGAAAGTGGGAGAGCTCCTTGCAGCCATACATGGAGGCACATCAGCTGGTTGAACTACGAGGCGAGAGTCTGGAGAAGCTAGAGGCCTTCTTACACACCCATAGTGTGGCGGCCGGCGTCCTTCAGGGCCTCAGACAGACCGTGGAGAGCGCTGGGAGTTGGGATAAAAGCCGGGTGGACGAGCTGCAGAAAGACCTCAAAGCTATCGTTCCTGATATTAGTCGCCTTGAAACGCTCGCTGTGAATCTGGACGGCAGCCTCTGTAAGGCTCATCTCCACTTGATGAATGGAAAGGACACTCGATCCTCGTGCCGCTCATTGGCCGACTCCTTGAGCGTGGAGCTGGATGCTGTGAGGAACCTACTGGGCTCCAAACAAAGCGAAGCTGAGGCTCTCGGTGCTCTTTGGAGCTCGTTCAGACAGCGTAAAGAGCAGCTGCTCAAAACGGTAGAGGATATTGAGGAGAAGGCAGATAAACAGGGCCTGAAAGAGCCCAACGTGCTTACTCTACAGCAGAGGTATGGATTACTCTTTTCAACAGGGCTGTTTCTATTTCATATCTGTTGGGCTGCTTATTGAATTTGTGATGATTTTAGGCTTCGGTTCTTCAATCAGCTGGAAGATGAGCTGCAGTCACACCAGCACGAGGAGCAGTGGCTCAGGGACAAAGGTCAACAGTTGGCTCAGAGAGACGCTGAGCTGGGTGGTGAAGTACTAAGGGAAATTAACCTCCTTCAGACCACCTGGGAAGACACCAAGAAACTCATTACTGAAAGGTGAGCCACCAGTAACAGGCTCTTATACTGTATTTGTTCCACTTTGTAGTGAGATGATTAAAAATATAAATAACTTTAAGTGTAAGAAAATGTTCTTGCATACACAGTATTCATATTAATGGTTGATCAATATGTCATTGGAGAATTATTAACTAAGATTATAACTTTTACATTTGGTCCCCCCTATTTTGGATATTACATTTCATCTTTGTTGGTAGCAGACAATTGTCCTTTTTAGCCATATTTATTTTTCTTCTAGCCATTTTAATTTAATTTAATTTAATTTAATTTAATTTAATTAAATTGCCATTTTAGCCATGTTATGTTTTTTTTTTTTATTTAATATAATTTAATTAATTTAAATAGTTTTTCTTATATTCAAATCTTTAGTGGTTACGTGGTGACATTGTGGGGCATGAGTGGTCCCTTTTTAATTTTTCTAAACTAAATTTAATAAAATAAAATTAGTTAGTTTTTTTTTTGTTTTAGTTTTTAGACTTATTTATTCAGTAATGCAGTAACAATATTATGGACCTTTATGGAGAACAAACAATTGCATTTAATGTTTAATTAAAAGCACTAGTCTTTAGTGGCTACATGTTGACTTTGTGGCTCTTCAATGGTCTGATTTGATCATTGATCATGGTTTGCAACTTGGTCTAAAAGTTAGAGCATCACTTCCTGAGGGTATCAAAGTTAATTTTCCATATTTTAGTTATGCAGACGTGCAGATTTTTAGTGTCTAACTGACATTGCTGCGTGTTTTTGTCCCAGGCAAGAGCAGAGCAGCGCTTTGGTAGAGCTCATGAAGGACTACCAGAGCTTAAAGTCTTCAATAAACACAATATTGGAGAGTGCTGATGCTATAGCCGACATTAAAGCTGTCCTAAAAGACCAAGAGGACACGCGAAGATCCCTGTTGAAGGTAAAACTTGACAATCTATTTTGAAATACCAGTTAATAGAGTTACTAACTTCTACTATCCATGATAAACTTAAATGTGGGTCTTAAATGGTCTTCCTTTCTGTAGCATGAAGCTGTTAAAGCAGAGCTGGCCAGTAACCAGAATGTACTAGAGCGATTTTCAAGTAAAGGAAAGAAGCTTTTAAGTGAATTAAACAAGATCCCTGATTGCGATACCCAGATTGTGAAGACAGAAATAGATGCCACAGTGGACCAATGGCTAGATGTGAGTTTTATTGAGTCTTCAATAAAAAAACTCATATAACAGAAACTAAGAGCCGTTGTTCTGGACGAGCTGCAGAAAGACCTCGAAGCTGTTGTTCCTGATATCAGTCGCCTTGAAACGCTCGCTGTGAATCTGGATAGCAGCCTCTGTAAGGCTCATCTCCACTTGATGAATGGAAAGGACACTCGATCCTCGTGCCGCTCATTGGCCGACTCCTTGAGCGTGGAGCTGGATGCTGTGAGGAACCTACTGGGCTCCAAACAAAGCGAAGCTGAGGCTCTCGGTGCTCTTTGGAGCTCGTTCAGACAGCGTAAAGAGCAGCTGCTCAAAACGGTAGAGGATATTGAGGAGAAGGCAGATAAACAGGGCCTGAAAGAGCCCAGTGTGCTTACTCTACAGCAGAGGTATGGATTACCCTGTTCAACAGGGTTGTTTGTAATTATCAGTTGAGCTGTGTTTATTGAATTTGTGGTGTGCGTAGGCTTCGGCTCTTTAATCAACTGGAAGATGAGCTCCAGTCCCACCAGCATGAGGAGCAGTGGCTCAGGGACAAAGGTCAACAGTTGGCTCAGAGAGACGCTGAGCTGGGTGGTGAAGTACTAAGGGAAATTAACCTCCTTCAGACCACCTGGGAAGACACCAAGAAACTCATTACTGAAAGGTGAGCCACCAGTAACAGGCTCTTATACTGTATTTGTTCCACTTTGTAGTGAGATGATTAAAAATATAAATAACTTTAAGTGTAAGAAAATGTTCTTGCATACACAGTATTCATATTAATGGTTGATCAATATGTCATTGGAGAATTATTAACTAAGATTATAACTTTTACATTTGGTCCCCCCTATTTTGGATATTACATTTCATCTTTGTTGGTAGCAGACAATTGTCCTTTTTAGCCATATTTATTTTTCTTCTAGCCATTTTAATTTAATTTAATTTAATTTAATTTAATTTAATTATTTAAAATTGCCATTTTAGCCATGTTATGTTTTTTTTTTTTATTTAATATAATTTAATTAATTTAAATAGTTTTTCTTATATTCAAATCTTTAGTGGTTACGTGGTGACATTGTGGGGCATGAGTGGTCCCTTTTTAATTTTTCTAAACTAAATTTAATAAAATAAAATTAGTTAGTTTTTTTTTTGTTTTAGTTTTTAGACTTATTTATTCAGTAATGCAGTAACAATATTATGGACCTTTATGGAGAACAAACAATTGCATTTAATGTTTAATTAAAAGCACTAGTCTTTAGTGGCTACATGTTGACTTTGTGGCTCTTCAATGGTCTGATTTGATCATTGATCATGGTTTGCAACTTGGTCTAAAAGTTAGAGCATCACTTCCTGAGGGTATCAAAGTTAATTTTCCATATTTTAGTTATGCAGACGTGCAGATTTTTAGTGTCTAACTGACATTGCTGCGTGTTTTTGTCCCAGGCAAGAGCAGAGCAGTGCTTTGGTAGAGCTCATGAAGGACTACCAGAGCTTAAAGTCTTCAATAAACACAATATTGGAGAGTGCTGATGCTATAGCCGACATTAAAGCTGTCCTAAAAGACCAAGAGGACACGCGAAGATCCCTGTTGAAGGTAAAACTTGACAATCTATTTTGAAATACCAGTTAATAGAGTTACTAACTTCTACTATCCATGATAAACTTAAATGTGGGTCTTAAATGGTCTTCCTTTCTGTAGCATGAAGCTGTTAAAGCAGAGCTGGCCAGTAACCAGAATGTACTAGAGCGATTTTCAAGTAAAGGAAAGAAGCTTTTAAGTGAATTAAACAAGATCCCTGATTGCGACACCCAGAAGACAGAAATAGATGCCACAGTGGACCAGTGGCTAGATGTGAGTTTGTCCGAAGGCCAATTATTGAGTCTTCAAAAAAAAAAAAAAAAACCCTCATATAACAGAGCCATTATTCTTCATATCCACACAGGTTTCAGAAAAAATCGAGGACAATCTCGAAAGTCTCAAGAGGAGCTCTGCTCTGTGGGTGGAAATCTACGATATCAGTGGAGAAATCGAAAGCTGGTCCAACAGCTCGGTTATGGATCTGACAGATGGACTCAATAACTTCAATGATAGCCAGAAAACCGCAAACAAACTCTCTGAAGTCAAGGCATGTTCCAAGCTGTGTTATTAAACACGTTCATAAAACCAGAGCAACAGTTGTGTAATTTTTTTAAATTCATTTTTCTGTCTAGGTGGATGTTGGCCTGAAAGAAAAGAAGATTGATGCTTTACAAGAGAAAGTTTCAGAGCTGAAACAACTCTGCGGTGGCCAAGATGCTCCTGCTAAACTGCAGGTAAGACTGATCTCCATTTGTTCTCCAGCTCATTGATTTTAATTTAATTTAATTTAATTTAATTTAATTATTTAAAATTGCCATTTTAGCCATGTTATGTTTTTTTTTTTTATTTAATATAATTTAATTAATTTAAATAGTTTTTCTTATATTCAAATCTTTAGTGGTTACGTGGTGACATTGTGGGGCATGAGTGGTCCCTTTTTAATTTTTCTAAACTAAATTTAATAAAATAAAATTAGTTAGTTTTTTTTTTGTTTTAGTTTTTAGACTTATTTATTCAGTAATGCAGTAACAATATTATGGACCTTTATGGAGAACAAACAATTGCATTTAATGTTTAATTAAAAGCACTAGTCTTTAGTGGCTACATGTTGACTTTGTGGCTCTTCAATGGTCTGATTTGATCAATCATGGTTTGCAACTTGGTCTAAAAGTTAGAGCATCACTTCCTGAGGGTATCAAAGTTAATTTTCCATATTTTAGTTATGCAGACGTGCAGATTTTTAGTGTCTAACTGACATTGCTGCGTGTTTTTGTCCCAGGCAAGAGCAGAGCAGCGCTTTGGTAGAGCTCATGAAGGACTACCAGAGCTTAAAGTCTTCAATAAACACAATATTGGAGAGTGCTGATGCTATAGCCGACATTAAAGCTGTCCTAAAAGACCAAGAGGACACGCGAAGATCCCTGTTGAAGGTAAAACTTGACAATCTATTTTGAAATACCAGTTAATAGAGTTACTAACTTCTACTATCCATGATAAACTTAAATGTGGGTCTTAAATGGTCTTCCTTTCTGTAGCATGAAGCTGTTAAAGCAGAGCTGGCCAGTAACCAGAATGTACTAGAGCGATTTTCAAGTAAAGGAAAGAAGCTTTTAAGTGAATTAAACAAGATCCCTGATTGCGACACCCAGAAGACAGAAATAGATGCCACAGTGGACCAGTGGCTAGATGTGAGTTTGTCCGAAGGCCAATTATTGAGTCTTCAAAAAAAAAAAAAAAAACCCTCATATAACAGAGCCATTATTCTTCATATCCACACAGGTTTCAGAAAAAATCGAGGACAATCTCGAAAGTCTCAAGAGGAGCTCTGCTCTGTGGGTGGAAATCTACGATATCAGTGGAGAAATCGAAAGCTGGTCCAACAGCTCGGTTATGGATCTGACAGATGGACTCAATAACTTCAATGATAGCCAGAAAACCGCAAACAAACTCTCTGAAGTCAAGGCATGTTCCAAGCTGTGTTATTAAACACGTTCATAAAACCAGAGCAACAGTTGTGTAATTTTTTTAAATTCATTTTTCTGTCTAGGTGGATGTTGGCCTGAAAGAAAAGAAGATTGATGCTTTACAAGAGAAAGTTTCAGAGCTGAAACAACTCTGCGGTGGCCAAGATGCTCCTGCTAAACTGCAGGTAAGACTGATCTCCATTTGTTCTCCAGCTCATTGATTTGATAACTGGTTTCATCAGCTCTACGCCATCTTCCAGGTCATGGAGACGGACCTCAGAAGGAAAATTAGTAGCATTGAAGAGTTATGTGACCAAGCCAAGAGCAACCTCCAAGATTTCTGCTCTCAGAAGAAGCAGCTGGAAGGTTTTCTCAGCCAGATGTCCGAGTGGTTGAAGAACGTTGAGAGATCTTTGGTGGATTCACCATGTGGAACAGCTCCTGAAGAAATCTGCAGAGTGAAGGTACAGAAAGTGTGTTTTTTTTCCATTTTGAAGGAAACATATTTACATTTATGCATTCAGCGGACGTTTTTATCCAAAGCGACTTACAATAGAAGAGCATAAGCTGTTCATCGTCGAGCCAGCAATATTTGTTGTATACAGTGCCATGTTTATTAGAAAGCTGAAAAATGAAAATTGAAATTTTAGCAGTTCGGGTGGATGTTGGCTTCTCATTCCACCAGAGAGGAACAGAGAGGGTGAAGGTTTTGGAAAAGGACTTTTAAAGAAATGAGTGAATTGAGGCATATCACAATTAATCAATCATAACCGAGGACATTTACTGCACATATAGAAGTTTTATAGAAGCTCTAGGGATCAGAGAGAGGGTGAAAAACGGTCAGATAACACTAAATTATGACTGTTTTGATACAAGAAACCTTGACTAACATTATAAATGGACTTTAAAGGAAATAAATCATGCATACAATTCATAGGAAATCCAAAAGGAGCTTCAGAACCAGCAGACGGGCATTGACTCAGCCCGGGAAAGCCTGAACACGCTTTGCAGAAAATACCCATCCGAGGAACTTGCCGGTCTAGGTTCCTCTCTGACCGACCTCATCAAGAAATATGAAACGGTCAATCAGCTCTGTGTTAAGAAGCTTGGCTCCATGCAGCATGGCCTCCAGCAGCACTTCAATGGTGAGAATCACTGTATTCCTGATTAAACAATGATCTTCCCTACTGATTCAAGGACAGACATTGTGGAAAGATTGTTTACTGACTGTCCACTTTGTCTTCTCTTCCCAGATCTTGTGAAGGAGTTTCATACATGGCTCTCTGGACAGAAAGACATTGTAAGAGAATGTGCCGATCATTCTGGTGACATGAGCGTGGTGGGACGCAAACTGCAGAAATTGAAGGTATTTCATCTTTTGTGACACCTCATCCAAACTGAAAGGGAAATGCAATGTAAAACACTAAAATCATAATTAAGTGCATTATGGGCATACCTAAAAACAGATACCAAGCATCAGGTAAAATGTCTTAAACCAACACTTAATGTTTGTGACTGGTTAGAAAAAAATGGAAGTTATTTGGAAGTAATGTCAAATACTATTACAATTTAAAATAACAGTTTTCTATTTGAATATACAATATTTTAAAATGTAATTTATTCCTGTGATGCAAACCTGAATTTTTTAGCATCATTACTCCAGTCACATGATCCTTCAGAAATCACTCTAATATGCTGATTTGCAGCTCAACAAACATTTCTTATTATTATTAATTAATGTTGAAAACAGTTGTGCTGCTTAGTATTTTTGTGGAAACATTGATACATTTATTCAGGGTTGTTTAATGAATAGAAAGCTTAGAAGAACAGCATTATTTGAAATAGAATTTTTGTAACATTTTAAATGTCTTTACTTGTCACTTTAGATCAATTTAATGCATCCTTACAGAATAAAAGCAATACTTTTTTTATCTGTACTGTATGTCATCTCCTTTGCTGTTTTTTGGCATGTTTTATCTATAGTACAAACAATGTCTGACATGTTATGCATGTGTCACTTTTAACACTTAAACTCGTTGTAATGCAGGGAGCTCTGGAGCGGGTGGATGATGGAGACAGCCGTCTAACGCTGGTGTGTACAGAGGGTGAGAAGCTTCTTCTGCACCTCCCCAAAGCCAGCGCTGGCCAAGTCCAGCAGAACCTCTCCTCCATCCAGCAGGACTGGGACAGTTACGTGGAGCAGTGTAAACAGAACCAGCAGAACCTGGAAGAGAGCGCCAGTCTGCTCAGCGGGTGAGAACTTAACAGCGGCGTCACACCGCTGCTTGCTGGGTTAAATATTAGAGCGGCAGATTGTTTGAAACAAATTTCTGGGGATAAACGGCTTTGCTGTGGAAGAGAGAACCCACACTCTGCTCTCAAGTTGGCAGGGGGTTATTTGTCACCGAGCGCTGTGAATTGAAATCTGTGCTGTGTCTTTCTAGCTTTGAGACCCGTCTGCAGAGGTTGACCCGGTGGCTGGAACGCATGGATGTGAGGATGAGCACCGAGCTGCCTGAGGGGAGACACGGCGATCAGGAGAGAGTGACGCTGGAGCGCGTGGAAGAATTCCAACATGAAGTGCTTAAAGAGAGGTTAGAATATGTTAAACTGATAAATAGCAATCTTTTGTCCTATTTGTGTGCCCTCAGTAGGTATATAAACGGCCCACTGTTTTTTGCAACAGTATAACATTACATTTTTTAACCTTGTATACTCATTTGGAAAATATATTTTAAAATATCCTAAATAATCCCCTCCCCCACAAAATAAAAAAGAAATGAATATTTAATTTATTTAAAAATATTGATATTTCAGAAATTATATTTGTTTTATAAATGTTTTGTAATTAATAAATAATTTGTTATTATTAACATGCATGTATATATTATTTAAATCCATGCATTTTGCATTTAACATATATTTAAATCAATAAGAAAATTCTTATTCAAAATATATGTATTTTATTGTTAAATAAATGATTATTTAATATTTTATTTTATTTACTAATACATTTAGTCATTTTGGAAATTCTATTTATAAATCATTAATAAACAGTGTTTCATTATTAAAGCATGTATATTGCATTATATTTATAAATAATTAAAAAATATGTGTTATTATTAATGCATGTATTTTACATGACATTTTTAATGACATATTTACATAATCCTTATGCAAAGTATGTGTTTTTATTTTATTTATTTTTTATTTTGGGGTTTTTAATTGTAATAGTGTTTGCAAGGAAGCATGTTAAAATTCCTCATACTACAAATATTATATTTATAATATTACTATTTTATTACTAAGTTTCTTTGTTTGTTTATTCATTTATTGCATTATACTTAAACATTATTTTTGGGAATTGTGACCTGGACATGTGACCTGGTTTTTGTGAGACTCATACATATATATATACAGATCTGCTATTGACAATTTTATAGCATTCGCTCACAGTATTTTGTGTAATGTTTTCATATAATATGCAAGTAACTGTAATAAATTAAAATGCAAATAATTTTCCAATCTCTTATACTGCAGGGACTCGTTTGAGAGTCTGTGCCAAGAAGCTCAGTCTCTGAGTGAGGGGGGTCATGGCAGTGGGGCGGAGCTTCGAGTGTCTGCGCAGCTGCAGCTGCAGCATCAGGCGCTTCTCAAGGCGGCGAGGGAGAGACTGCGCATATGTCAGCTCAGCCTGCAGGAGCAGCAGAACTTTGAGGAGACGCTGCAGAGCACCTGGGGATGGCTCAGTGGTGTACAGGAGCGCCTCAATTCACTCAACAGCACCAGCGGCAATAAAGAGACTCTGGAGAAGAGACTGGGGCTGGTTCAGGTCAGAAAACACAGTCATGCCACCCAAATGAATATTCAGAGATTTTCTTTTTTTATTATGGGATTTTAAATTTTAATAGTACTCGCTAGGTGAATGTTTTTGTTGAAATTCCTCATACTTCAAATATTACTTCTCACACTCTTAATAGGGCTGTCAAAAAAATCGAATATTCGTCGAATTTAAAATAAAAATGCAAAAACGTTGCATTCGAATTTTAGGTGTGCGTTAAGGAGGCAGCCTTATCAGTGGCGCACGAGATGCGATGACGATGTAAGTGTCATTGCATTATAATGTTTTTGTTAGCCTATCCAGTTGAAGCCACGATCCGGCGCTGCTGCGTTGTTCATTAAAAATATTGCGGAAAAAGAGAACATCAATGCGGCGAAAATCTTGTTTACATCAAAACTGAAACCAAGCCGTTCACACAGAACACATATTTCACGCATTTTCTAGAGGGACATCTATTACCGTTGCACTCGCATCTTGCACAAAGGAGCCACATGTTTAGAAAGCTGTAACAGGGCTGACGAGACGTGAGACGTTCGGATCCAAATGCAAAGCTTTAATTGGAGAAGACAGGTATATGGCGGGCAAAACACAAGAATAATCCTAGGGCTAGCGTGGGTCGATGAACTGCAGACAGAGTCACAGGGGCAAGGCTAAAGGGAGGAATCCAGGAAAACAGGCGAAGATCAAAACCGGAGAAAACAGACAAGGCTAAGGCTAAGGCTGGGAAACAAATGAGGGCTCTGTAGTGTTGCTATCGCTAGGGGAGTGATAATCACTGAACACTACTCGGCAGAGGGAAGGGATCAGAGTGAGTGTTAAATAGTGAGGGAGTGATATGAAACAGCTGGGTGCAATCAGTGTAAACAGCTGTGTGCAATCCGTGCTGAGTGCAATCAGTGCAATGCATGATGGGAAATGTAGTCTGGGGTGATGTGCAACAGTGTGTAGTGCGAGAGTCGATGAAATTGGAAGTTCATGGACCGGATTCGTGACA
>NW_015505263.1:199555-220094 GCF_001515645.1 Sinocyclocheilus grahami | reverse complement strand
GTGCGTGCAGACACCAGCGGGGTATCCCTCACACTGGCTACCAGACTGGGATACCGAAGGGCTGACCTTGAGAATCTGGGTGTGACAGACAGGACGTGACATGACTCTGGATGATCAGATGTGATGTAACGAGATTCTGGATGAATAACTGAGGCGTGACGAGGCTCTGGATGAACAGCTGAGACATAATGAGGCTCTGGCAGATCAGCTGTGACTTGACTCCGGAAGAACAACTGTGACTTGACTCGCCTCATGACGATCAGTTGTGACTCGACGAGACTCATGAATATCAGTTGTGACTTGACGAGACTCAGGATGAACAACTGTGACTCGACTAGACTCAGGAAGAACAACTGTGACTCGACTAGACTCAGGAAGAACAACTGTGACTTGACACTTTATGGTGGGTTTTTTCCCCATCCCACTGCATCTCATGTTTTTAAATGAGAAATGAACTCTGTGTGATTGGCTTTCCGCCCTTTGTATTAAACTATGCATACATACATGTTGATGTTTTGTTTATAGTTGTTTAAGCAACTTAATTAATTATAATTGGTTTATAAACATTATTTTAACATTATGCACTTTTGTCACAAATAGTAATTTTATCTTATGCTTTGAATAAACGTGCATTAGTAATATTTTGCTCGATGCGCCCTCTTGTGGCCTCAGAAGAGAAGCCAAAAGCTTTTCTTCACCCTAACTGAAATTATGCATTTTAAATTTGAATATAATTCGAATTTTGATAATATTTAAGTACAAAATTAGAATGTAGTTTTTCAGCCTTTTTGACAGCCCTACACTCTAATGCAATTAATTAAACCTAAACGCAAACTCTTCATCAATCATTATTATATATTAATAATATAATATAATATAATACCAAGCCTTTAACATTTTATTTTTATTTTATTTTATTTTGTTTTATTTTTAATTTTGAGATTACCAGTCTTGTCCATTAAAATGGCATGAATTTTATATGTTGCGTTTTGAGATCTGGTCTTGTCAATTATGGCATAGGCCATATATTTTATTAAACATGAACCTTTTGTCTGTCATCATTATTATATTATATATGAATGATATTACATATTAATATGTTATTGATACAAATATAACAGCCAGACCATTTTTTTTAATTAAATTTTGAGATTACTAGTTTTTTAATTAATAATGCACACATTTTTTTATGATTTTTGAGTACAAATTTATTCTGAAATGATATAAGCATTGACATTTTGATGATATTGTTTCAGGACATCTTGCTGATGAAGGGTGAAGGGGAGGTGAAGCTCAACATGACCGTAGGGAAGGGAGAACAGGTGCTGAAGAACTGCAGTAGGGATAAACAAGAAATGATCCGCTCTCAGCTCAAGAGTCTGAAGGATTCCTGGGCCAATATCCTCATGACCGCTATGAGCTGCCACAGGTGAGTTCCTGTCTCCTCTTATGAAGCCTCAGGGTAACTTGGCAGAATGCTGTAATAATCGTTTGTGTGTGATGCAGTCGTCTGGAGTGGACCGTGGCTCAGTGGGGCAGTTTCCTGGAGAGTAAAGCTCAGCTGCAGCAGTGGATGGAGATGGTGGAGCAGGAGGCAGGGGTGGCTCTGCCGCAGCAGCCCGGGCTGAAAGAGAAAGCTTCGCTACTGGAGCGCCTGCGGGCCATTCAGGCCGATGTGGAGGTCCATTTGTCAGCACTGACACATCTGAATGAGAAAGCTACAGAGCTGTATGAGAAGACAGGAGACCAGGCATTCGCAGAGGGACCGAAATCTGAGTTCAACACCCAGTTTACCAACATCACAGCTGTCATTAAGGTAAAAATATGTCATTTTATTTGAAATATAGAAGGCAAACCACTTGCTGTAAGTCACTCTAATCAAGCTTTATAAACAACATGAAACATATTTAACGTCCATAATTTGAAGTGTTTTATTTTGAAATTACTATTCTTGTCAATTATGGCATATGGCATATATTTTATTAAACCTGACTTCAAACTTCTTTGTTGATAATCATTATTATATATTATTATATTACTGATATAAATTTAACACCAGGGTCTTGTTTTATTTTATTTTCTACAGTACAATACAATGCAATACAATACATAAACCACTTCCTGGTAATTCACTCTAGATAATAGTGTCTACTGAATGCCTTAAAAAACAACATGAAACAGATGTTTTGTGTTAAGAAATGAATTGATTTCTTGGTTACATCAGCAAAAAAATATATATTATTAAAATTTTAATGAAAGACTTTAAAAACATTTCTTTTGAATAATAGTAATAAAAATAATAATAACAATAATATACATCAACGAATCATTAACAAAATTAATCATTTTTATTAAATAAGGTCAATTTTCTGAGTTTCAACATTTCTGATGTTTTGTGTAATGTCCTATTCTGCAGAATAAGGTGCAACAGATGGAGGAGATTGTCAAAGAGCATGAGCAGTATATGGTGTCGGTGCGTGACCTGAACGACTGGCTCACATCAGCTAAAGAAGAGCTTCAGCGCTGGTCAGACATGTCTGGAGATGCTGCTTCTGTTCAGAGGAAACTCTCTAAAGTCAGGGTATGTTAAACTATGCTGTGCTCTGATATCTTGTTGTGCACATAATAAGACCAGAAACATTTATTACGGAAGTTAATTTTGATTTCATGTGGACTTTAAAGCTTTGTGATTACATTTTAGGGGCTGTTAGACTCCAGGAAACAAGGCCATGAGCGCTTGACCCGTGTGCAGAGCTACGGTGCCGCCACACGCGACCACACGTCCACGGTGGGCTGTGAGGTTCTGGAGAGAGAGGAGGCCGGGCTGCTCTCGGCCTGGGAACAGTGGGAGCGCAGTGCTAAACACATGTGCTCTGGTCTGGAGGGCGTTCTGTCTCAGATGGCCAGCTCGGAGCAGGAGTACAACAGCTTAGCTGCGCAGCTGGAGCAGGACCTGCAGGAGTTCAGCAGCAAGCTGCAGGAGTGGCGCATCAAACTGGAGCAGGTAGAAGAAATGAGCTCCAGTGAAGAGGCTGTGCAGGGATGGCAGACAGCAAAGGTAAAGCCTACAGAGCAAATTATAAGCAATAATAATACAAAATTTCTGTTCTTTTAAAGTCACTGTACTTAATGTTTTTATGACTCAGGACGCCTTGGAAGCACTGCTAAACATTGAGCCCATGTCGGACAATTTGAAGTGTCAGCTGAATGACTTGTGCCGGTTCTCCAGAGATCTGGGTGCTCAGTCTGAGAGAGTATCTGCCCTCATTAAAGAATACAACAGGTAAAAGAGCTCAAGACCATGCAACTCTTCCAGGTTTTACTGTATGTTCTAGTTTTAGCAGAACATCTAAGTACACAGAGAGACTAGTGTTATTATTGTTAACTAAAATAAATATAATATAAACATTAGATCCAAATGTTTATATAATGAAAAATCTTAAAATTAAAATTAGAGATGTTACTGTAACAACGTTTGTAGGTCGGGAAGAAGGAGGCGGGAACCGGCGAACATTTAAACAAACTTTAATAATAAAATAAACTCAAAACAGCGCGACAGCCCCTCGCGGACGACTGTCGCGCACCAACAAAACCAACACACAAAATAAAGTCCAGGCCTGGTCCTCTCTCGTCTTTCACTGTCGTCACTCCTCCTTTGTATCCTTCCGGAGCTCCTCCGTGAGACTCGAGACCGGTGAGTGGCGCAGGTGTCGCGCATTCGCAATTACTCCACCGGCCTCGCTCCGTTCCCACGGCTCTCGGCCCCGCCCCTCTCGTCACATACCCCCATTGCCCCTCGCAGGCCGGGGGGTACTCCCGAGACTGCGCTCTACTCCCCCCCTCCCCCCTCCGGGGGAGCCGATCATGGCGGCCGCGGCGTACCTGGGGGTAAGGACAGACAGACGAGACGAGAGAAAAGGAGACGGAAGGATGAGGAGAGACAGACGAGAGAGGGGAGAGAGGAAAAAAGAAAATAAATTCTGGGTCCGGTTCCCAGACACACTGCCGCTCGGTCCTCAACCAGCTGAGAGGCTCTCCCTCGCGGTGCCATGCGATGGTACTGGACATCGTTGGTAGACGGCCCACCGCTCCTCCGCCTCCTGGCGGACGGTGATGGCTCCTCCTATCGAGGGCAGCCGGCAGCGAGTCCCCCGTTCCCTGCTCCTCCCCAATCATGGCGGATGGCAGCAGGCTCCGGCCTCCTGGCGAACGGGGCCGACTCCTCCGCTCCCTCTCGGACGGCAGCCACCCCTCCTCGACCCAGGAGCGCGGCAGCGAGCTCTCCATCCCCCCTCGTCTTCCATCGTTCCAGCACCACCGCCTCGGGCAGCCACCGGCGGTCTCTCCACTCGTTCCTGCTGCCCGATCTCCTCAGCACCGCGATCCCCCTCAGCAGCGAGGGCTCCTGGCAGTGTGCCCCTCCTTTCTCCCGGGTTTCGGCACCAATGTAACATAGTTTGTAGGTCGGGAAGAAGGAGGCGGGAACCGGCGAACATTTAAACAAACTTTAATAATAAAATAAACTCAAAACAGTGCAACAGCCCCTCACGGACGACTGTCGCGCACCAACAAAACCAAAACACAAAATAAAGTCCAGGCCTGGTCCTCTCTCGTCTTTCATTGTCGTCACTCCTCCTTTGTATCCTTCCGGAGCTCCTCCGTGAGACTCGAGACCGGTGAGTGGCGCAGGTGTCGCGCATTAGCAATTACTCCACCGGCCTCGCGCCGTTCCCACGGCTCTCGGCCCTGCCCCTCTCGTCACAGTTACCTTTGCACTAACTGAAGTAGTTTAAATACTAAAATTATTGAACCTAAAACTGAAAAAATAAATAAATAAATTAAAGATTAATATAAATTATTTAAAAAAAATGTAATACAATTACAAAAAGCACATAGCAAAATTACTAAAACTAAAACTTAAACCAAAATTAAAATGAAAACTGAAAATATAAAAATAACAGCTAATTCAAAATGAATAATTCAAATAGTTATGGTATAAAAACATACAAAAATAGTACTGCGACAGACTGGCCGAGAACATTTAAAAGCACCAATAACAGTTTTGTTTTTTCACATAACATTTCAGCAAACCTGAAATCAATGAAAATTTACCATAATAATAGTCCAGCATACAACAAAACAGCAGCTCATTCAAATAATTGAGCGTAAGCCACAAATGGTTCAACACAAACAGCATTGGAAATGAATGGAACGTTTGTGTAGAATCATATTTGAGTACTACATGGTATCAATGTTCAGATCGCTTCATTTGCATCAGTAGTTTGTAACATCTCTCTTCCTCCCCGTAGCCTCAGTCTCCAGGCGTCTCGAGAGTGTCAGGGAAAGGAGAAGCTCCTGGAGCAGCGCTTCCGTGCCGCTTTTCGAGACTTTCAGCAGTGGCTGGTCAATGCGAAAATCAATACGGCCAAGTGTTTCGATGTGCCTCAGAACCTGGCTGAAGCATCATCCAGCCTGCAGAAAATTCAGGTAACATCTTATTGATTTACTGTTGTTGTCCACTCAATTCAGTTACGATTCTGAGGGTAAGTTCTTCTTATTGCAGGAGTTTCTGAGTGACCGTGAGCAAGGCCACGGCAAACTGAACACAGTGTCAGCCAGCGGAGAGCTACTGATGAGCATCGCTGCCAAAGAAAGAGTGGAGTCAGTCAGAGCCAAAATCAACTCGGCCAGAGAAGACTGGAAAACACTCATGAAGAACCTGCACCAGAGAGAAACCGCCTTACAGGTGTCTGACCATCATTTGATGATAAATCCACACATCTGTTGAATCCGAGACTCTTTTGATTTAGACCTGTAATGCAATAACAACTACCTGCAATGTTCTAAAAATCTTGTTACATTTGGTATTCATGTTATTCGATATTTCTTGAAAGGTTAGAACATTACTTGCAATCTCAAGGTGTACTTAAGTAAATAATTTATATCATAGACCTCAGTAGACCAAAAAACATCTGATCTAGCTATAATCAGTCATTCTCACTTTAAATGCACCGTCATTGATTCTTTTCTTCCAGAATCTCCAGGCTCAGATGCGGGACTTTGAAATGAGCGTGGAGCCGCTCCAGGACTGGCTGAATGAAACCGAGGAGGCCGTTCAAGAGAGCAGCAGTCGGCTGCATGACCTCACAGCCAAGAAGCAGGAGCTGCACAGGTTACAGGTGCAGTACAGCGTAATCAAAACCAGCTCTACCCACAGCCATCAGCAGAAGAGCCATTCACAAGCAGCATTCTAGCTGATCGGAGTAGTTGCGCTGCTCAAATTATCTTTACAGGTTTTTTGTCAATATTTTGCTCATATGATTTTGTGAATATAGATATGTTTTAAATATTTAAATCAATTTATTTGAGATATATTTTTATTTTATATAAATATAGTTACGTTTATTTTTATTGTATTTATTTATTTATAGAGTGGGTTTGTTTTTTATGTATTATACATTATTTTTGATTTTAATATATTAAAGTGCCCCTATTATGGGTTATGAAAGGTTCATATTTTGGTTTTGGGAGTCCCCAACAACAGGTCGACATGCATGCAAGGTCAAAAAACACTTTGATTGTCTTATAATATGCATTTATTTTTACCTTACTTGCTCAACGACTCCCAAACGATTCGCTCAACGATTCATTTTTCCAAACCCCTCCTTTGCGTGACGCTAATCTGTGGTGATTGGTCTGATTGGTCTCATTTTCATTTCATCTCGCCTGTAATGCCTGATAAAGCAGTGTTTGTGAGCACAGTGCTGCTTTGTGTACAGCGTTACCGCGGAAACCACTATTTTTACCACTCCAAAAGCTGCACCTAGTGGCAAAGAATAAATTTGTATTTTCATTCAGACCAACACGAAAAGACCAACAAGTGGGCGGGCAATATGCTAATGTTTCATGATGAGGTCAACATGAAACGGCTTGGGATTCGTTTTAAAAACGACTCGTTTCAATGATTCAGAATCAACTCTTTCGTTTGAGAGACAATCACTTTATACACGGTGCACTTTCAGATTTAAAACTTTGCAGGATGTTTTCATTCACTTAAAGCTGTGTTACACACTGCATGAAAGGTACATTTTCAAAAATCTATAATAGGGGCACTTTAATGTGAACATGAAATAGCATTCACAGCACATTTAATTTCCATAATGGGACAAATTTCTCAGCGGAATTAGAAATTCAGTAAGAAACATGTATACTTTGGCTGTTGATTAAAATTATGCAATAGCCTGCATGGCTTTGGTGACATAATATGAAAAGCATAAGTAATTTTATTATGATGAAATTATGAAGATTTTTGCCAGTTCTATTTTAATAATATTATTTATATACTATTCTGGTATTTATTAATATTTTAAATAATTTTTATATTTTCATTTGTAATGAAACATTTTCTAGTTTTAGTCATTTTTGTGTATTTTTCATATTTAAAAATATTTAGTTTTGGTTTTATAATATTAGTATATCTAGCACTTTTTTTTAGCACACAATTCATTGCAGTTAGTGGCCAAGGCAACATTTAAATTTAGTTTTAAAGTTTTTCATCTAATATTTATATTTTATTTTATTTCAGCTTTGTTTCAATGAATGCAAACAAGTTTAATATTTTACAATTTTAGTTTTAGTTACAATAACAGCACAGGGCATGTGTATTATAAAAGTAAGTAGGGTCATATTGCGTTTCATGTTGACTTTAATGTCAAAATGTATGCAGAAATCAATCAGTGCATGTGATCAAATGTATAAGACAGCTGCATTCACATCATGCTTTAATCTGCATTCCTGTCATACTCATATTAACATGGCTTGTCCCCAGTCTCACGGTCTGTCCTGTTCATGTGCTGCCATGTTGCTTTATTAATCATCTGCTAACACAGGAGTGTGTGCGATGCTGCTCTGTGCTAACATGCCTGTGCTTTCACAGTCTCTGCTAGAGGAATTAGCCTCTAAGGAGTCTCAGCTGCACAGGTTGAGGGTGAAGGCCCAGCAGCTGTGGGACGGACACACGGCCGGAAAGGGCTTTGTGCACCGTGTCTCGCAGCTCTCAGCTCAGTACCTAGCTTTAAGCAACCTGACCAAGGTAATGTCCCGCCTGTCTGCCTGCTGGCTACCTGTCCCTAATGCTGCAGGGGTCGACAAACTGTATGTGTACATAGGGCTGTGTCCAAAACCTTAGGCAGCAAATGAAGGTGGAATGGCATCAAAATATGTCCTAATCTAGTGTTTATGTAATGTCCTGAGTGACACCAAATGGTGTTTTATTTTTTCATTTATTTTTTATGTAATATTTTAAAAAATAAATAATATTTTTTGTAATGTCCTGTCACCAAATGGTGTCTGTTGGAACAGTAAATCAATTTCTAAATTTAGATTTGTTTGTTTATTTGTATTTTTGAATCTTTTATTTCTTTTTTTAATTTTTTTTTATTTAATTTTAATTGTATTTATTTTTTCATTTATTTATTCATTTAAAATGATTTTGTTTTAGAATTTTTTTTTTTTTTTTTGTAATGTCCTGTCACTAAGTGGTGTCTGATTGGAACAGTTAATTTAGAACTCATTTAGAAATTGTAATTATTTATTTATTTAGTTAGTTAGTTTGATTGTTTAATTTGAAAGCATTTTATATTATATTTAAATAATTGTATTTTATTTGTTTAATTGTTATTTGTTTAATTTAATTTGTATTAGTTAATTTTTTTATTTGATTTAGGTTGATTTCTGATATAATTTCTACTAAGAAGTATTATGGTCATTAAGTATTTTCTTTGATATGCAAAATACAAATATGAATTTCTTCTACATCATTAGACATGACATTGTGACATCTGAAACCATTTTTCTTTAGATGTGCTTTCATATAAACACTGTTTGTTAAGTCATTGACCAACTGGTCAATCCCTTTGCTTTCGGACACAGTCAGTTTTGGGTGGAGAACATTTTTAACATGGAAACTTTATATGGAGTAATTAAACTTATTTTTTTCACTTCTAATTTTTTTATTTGTTGCACAGAAATTATGTATTTAGAGCAGTGTAAGTTGGCATTTTTATGGCCTAGTATCTACTAATAAAGAAAAAAATCATATGGATTAGACCTCCAGAATTAATAAATATACTGTACAACATGACTTGAAAAGCTCTCAGCTGCTTTCCTTTTAACACATTTACTGTTTCTATTAAGATACTTCCCTTACCGAATGATTAATTACTAAACTGTATGTTATGATTATGTACTGAATCCACAGTTACTCTCTCGAGTCACTTTATCTCAGGGATGTGATTATTCATCTGATTATGTTGTGCTTGTCCAATAGGAAAAAGCCTCTAGAATCGAGCGCATCGTGTCCGAGCACCAGCTGTTCTCGCAGGGCCTGAAAGAGCTGCAGAACTGGGTGGCTGATACCAGTCACATGCTGCAAACCTACTGCACTCCCACCGCAGACAAGAACGTGCTGGACAGCAGGATGATCAAACTCGAGGTGAGAGTATATGTCACCATAAATAACCTGATTTATTTCCAAAACAATAACTGGATGCCGCATGAATCAAACATAAAATGTAGTGAGGTCATGCAACATCAGTGTATTGTAGCATGCTACTGTACATACTACACTATTGAAATGTTTATTGTTGAATGTTGCATACTGCTTCCCATACTACTTTTAGTATTCAGTAGTACACTAGTACTCCATTCTGAACATTTCAGCTGAAGTATTCAGAATCAGAATCAGAATGAGCTTTATTGCCAGGTATGTTTACACATACGAGGAATTTGTTTTCGTGACAGAAGCTTCCACAGTGTAACAGAATGACAGTGACAGAACAAAAAACAATTGTATGTGCAGGTATATTTCAATAGACAGTTTTCTATGTACAGGTATATTATGTGCAAATTTGAGGTGTAGACTGAGTATGAGTGTTAGATAAATAAGTGTATGAGTGTATAAATAGTGTGTGTTCCACAGTTATTGTTAAGTGTTCATGAGATGGATGGCCTGAGGGAAGAAACTGTTCCTGTGTCTGGTCGTTCTGGTGCAGAGAGCCCCAAAGCGGCCCGTGGAACAGAGTGATATGCATTCTTTATTGTGGTATAACAGTGATCCAATATATTACTGTCTCTGGTGGGACATGTGATGTGCTGTCTGTATTTTGGCAGTTCACGGGAGAGATTGGCGTTATTAAAATCCCAGAGAATGATTAAAACAGAGTCCGGGTGTTGTTGTTCTGTGTCTGTGATCTGATCAGCGAGTTTCTGTAAAGCGGAGCTCACGTGCGCTTGCGGAGGAATGTAGACATTGACGAGAATGAATGAGCAAAACTCCCGTGGCGAGTAGAAAGGCTTACAGTTAATGAAGAGCACTTCTATATCTGAACAGCACATCTTCTTTAACACAGTTACATCTGTACACCACCTCTCATTGATGTAAAAGCATGTCCCGCCGCCGCGTGATTTTCCCATTGATTCTGCATCGCGATCCGCTCTGAACAGCTGAAAGCCCGGGAGACTCAACGCGCTGTCCAGAATGGCGTCTTTCAGCCAGGTTTCACAGAGCAGCAGATTTTGAAAAATCCTTATTTGTCCAGGAGAGCAGAAGGAGTTCGTCCGTTTTGTTGGGTAGAGAGCGGAGGTTCGCCAGATGGATGCTAGGCAACGGCGTCCTGAATCCGCGCTGCCTGAGCTTCACGACCGTCTGCGCGTCCTGAAGCGTCTGAACAGTGCTGCTGCTCCCCCGACTACAATGTCCAGCAAAACATCAGAATAATCGAAAACCGGTGAAATACCGGGCGGTGTGTACTGCCGAATGTCCAGCAATTCGTCTCTGGTGAAACTGATTGCAGGGATATAACTAAAGACAGGACAAACTAACAAAAACATAAAAACAACTGAGGAGCACGCCACGGAGGCAGCCATCACCGTCGGCGCCATCTCACAAAGAAAAATTTAATTAGAAAGAAATTCGGCTTTGCATTTCATTTCATGGCTCTTAGTATGTAGTGTACTTGTAATGAGGGTTTTCACATGAATGCATCTGTGTTTTCCAGGCTTTGTTGACGGCACGCCAAGAGAAG
The DNA here is from genome assembly GCF_001515645.1 of Sinocyclocheilus grahami. Taxonomy (NCBI): domain Eukaryota; kingdom Metazoa; phylum Chordata; class Actinopteri; order Cypriniformes; family Cyprinidae; genus Sinocyclocheilus; species Sinocyclocheilus grahami. The sequence goes on along the minus strand of NW_015505263.1, from coordinate 209,010 downwards.
GAGATACAGCTGAAAATGCTGCTGACGAGAGGAGAGTCAGCCCAGAGAAACACCTCCGCTGAGGGTGTACTGCTGGTCCGCCAACAAATCGAAGACCTCAAAGACTCATGGGATGAACTGTTGTCGGCTTCTATTCAATGCAAGAGGTCAGTATGGTCTTATTAATATCAGTGCAGCGACCTAATGTGAGATACATCTGGCCTGGAGAAGACAGATATTAAAGGGGTCAACAACTTTTACAAGTTGTTTGAACTGAACTGTACACAACCACCCTATAATGATAAAAATCCACCCAGTGCTTTTTTTTTAATGTACTAAAATCTTTACCCCTTTCTCAAATCGAGCCGATCTCAGATGCCTGTCTGTGTGATGTCACACAGACAGGCCCCTCCCACGATAGTTTGATTGACAGTAGCGTTTCAGCACAGACTGGACTGGCATCTTACCTTAGACCCGCCCTGAGTGAGCTGTCATCAGTCCGCCATTGTTTCACCGCCGGAGCAGGTGTAGACAAGAATGACTCCTAAGTGATTGAGGTGTTCTGTTGTTGGATGTAATAATGAGCATAGCAGTCGTCATTTACTCCCGACATCTGAGCCGCTGAAAACGCAGTGGATTACGTTTGTTTCTGAAGGGAATGCGCCCCCCGACCTACATAAATGCATTTATGTTCATGCAAATCATTTGTGATCCAGCTTCACCTACAGAAGAAGTGAGTTTAATGTTTCGTAATGAATCTTTGCAAATCGCCTTCCCTAATAATGTGCTAATTAGCAAGTTTCACGATGAACTCGGCTAAAGTAAATAAAGTAAAGTCTTTCTGATAGCAGCTCGGAAGAGAGGGGCGGGGTCAGCAGAGTTCATTAACATTTAAAGGAAAATGCTACAAAACGGCTTGCTCTGAAAAGAGCTGTTTTTGACAGGGTAAAAATGTGTTTTTTACACTACCATTGAGAAATTTTAACCAAACTATGTTACAGACTTTTCATTAAGACCCTAAAGAGTCATATCAACTTGTGGAAAATGGGCATCGGATGACCCCTTTAAATATCTACTTTGATTCAAGTCATATTAAGCATCTACACTAAGATCTACACTAAGATCAAAATCTTACTACATTATGGTACATTTATACTGTGATTACGGTGTGTGTGTCTATATATATATTATAGTTGAGAGAAAAGGCAAAAAAGGTTTATTAAATATATATAATTACATTTTCATTCTGCTCTATATTTAAAATATTTTTTATTAAAAAACAATTTTAAATAAATATTATATATTACATTACAAATTTCATTACATATATTTATTCATATATTCACATGAATAATAAGATCTTAATAGTAAGACCAGCTTTACAGGTGCATCTCAATAAATTAGAATATCGTGGAAAAGTTCATTTCAGTAATTCAACTCAAATTGTGAAACTTGTGTATTAAATAAATTCAATGCACACAGACTGAAGTAGTTTAAGTCTTTGGTTCTTTTAATTGTGATGAAATTCTCAACAAATCAGAATATGGTGACATGCCAATCAGCTAATCAACTCAAAACACCTGCAAAGGTTTCCTGAGCCTTCAAAATGGTCTCTCAGTTTGGTTCACTAGGCTACACAATCATGGGGAAGACATCTGACAGTTGTCCAGAAGACAATCATTGACACCCTTCACAAGGAGGGTAAGCCACAAACATTCATTGCCAAAGAAGCTGGCTGTTCACAGAATGCTGTATCCAAGCATGTTAACAGAAAGTTGAGTGGAAGGAAAAAGTGTGGAAGAAAAAGATGCACAACCAACCGAGAGAACCGCAGCCTTATGAGGATTGTCAAGCAAAATCGATTCAACATAGCAGTCGTCATTTACTCCCGACATCTGAGCCGCTGAAAACGCAGTGGATTACGTTTGTTTCTGAAGGGAATGCGCCCCCCGACCTACATAAATGCATTTATGTTCATGCAAATCATTTGTGATCCAGCTTCACCTACAGAAGAAGTGAGTTTAATGTTTCGTAATGAATCTTTGCAAATCGCCTTCCCTAATAATGTGCTAATTAGCAAGTTTCACGATGAACTCGGCTAAAGTAAACAGTCCCTCAGAGAGCGGCTCGGAAGAGAGGGGCAGAGTCAGCAGAGCTCATTAACATTTAAAGGAAAATGCTACAAAACGGCTTGCTCTGAAAAGAGCTGTTTTTGACAGGGTAAAAATGTGTTTTTTACACTACCATTGAGAAATTTTAACCAAACTATGTTACAGACTTTTCATTAAGACCCTAAAGAGTCATATCAACTTGTGGAAAATGGGCATCGGATGACCCCTTTAAATATCTACTTTGATTCAAGTCATATTAAGCATCTACACTAAGATCTACACTAAGATCAAAATCTTACTACATTATGGTACATTTATACTGTGATTACGGTGTGTGTGTCTATATATATATTATAGTTGAGAGAAAAGGCAAAAAAGGTTTATTAAATATATATAATTACATTTTCATTCTGCTCTATATTTAAAATATTTTTTATTAAAAAACAATTTTAAATAAATATTATATATTACATTACAAATTTCATTACATATATTTATTCATATATTCACATGAATAATAAGATCTTAATAGTAAGACCAGCTTGCTTTCCAGAAGGCCAACAATTCACTAAAAATGTTTTTTTTTATTGGTAATATGAAGTATTCTAGTTTGTTGAGATGGTGAATTGGTGGGTTAAAAATTAAAAGAACCAAAGACTTAAACTACTTCAGTCTGTGTGCACTGAATTTATTTACTACACGAGTTTCACAATTTGAGATGAATTACTGAAATAAATTAACTTTTCCACGACATTCTAATTTATTGAGATGCACCTGTATATTCATTATTGAAATAAATGATGAATCGAAAATAATAATTGCTTTAATAACAGCTTTTCATTAATTGTTGAGTTAAAAACAAAAGACTCCTAACAGAATATCTAGCCCTATATTGCCAACTCTAGAATCCCATACAGCCAAAAGCAGTTCTTGATGAGAAGAGAGATCTTGACTGAAGTTGAATTTGCTTACTGTTGTTGTTTGGGTTTAAACAGCCAGCTGGAGGGCGCTCTGTCACAGTGGACAAGTTACCAGGAGGACGTGCGTCAGTTTGTGAGCTGGATGGAGACTGTGGAAGAGACTTTAAACTCTGCAGACAAACAGTGCTCTGAGATGAGAGACAAAACCGCCAACCTGGGCAAAGCCAAAGTATGGTGTTACTGTCAATGCTTTGAGTCTCCGAGTAATTGCATTCTAGTTGTTGTCAGTCCTGACATACTATACAAACATTCTCATTTCAGTTGCTCCTAGAGGATGTTTTAAGTCACAGCAGCATCTTGGATGTCATATCCATGAAGGGATCCAACATGGCCGAGCACTATGTCACCCAGCTAGAGATTCAGGACTTGCAAGAGCGTTACAATATTGTCAAAGATAAAGCCCAGGTATAATGCACCGCTCTCATTGGTCACCTTATAGAATATGCTGAATATTTGTGTTAATGGACTCTGCCATATTTTTCTGCCAAAGTGTGCAGTTGCCAAAGCGGAGGAGCTGGCGTCAGCCCATCAGGAATACCAGCGCGCCCTGCATGAGTTTAAAGACTGGCTGGAGCAGCAGCAGGAGAGACTGAGCTGCTACACACAGCTGGAGGGAGACGTCGAGACTCTAGAGGACACGCTACGCAAACTACAGGTCAGAAGACGTCTTCACGTACCTATTGTGACACATTATTTGTTCATTTTATCTCTCTTGACTTTAAAACATCTTGCAGGATATTTTTACGAATGCTTTTTATATTTAGTTATATTATATTTAGAAAAAATAATCTGGCGAATTATTTAAATACATCATAAACAAATATAAAATGCTTAACATAAGTAGAATGTGTATATTCAAACATATTATCAAAAATATATGAATCAACTTTCTGACTGTTTGAAATTACATTAAATAATGATGTATTATTATATATGTACTGTATATAGAGAGAGATTTGTTTACACCAGTATTTACCAGTAAATATTACTAATGCACTGATATAGTCTATTTAAATTTTGGTTCATTCGAATAGCTAATTATTTATATGTAATTATTATAATGTCTGACATTATAAATGATATAATTTAATGATTTTTCTGTTGCTTTTAAATAACATGCTCATAATAAATATGTAAATATATGAATATTTATATAGAATATGTATCAAAACATTATAATATATGCTAGAAAGATGCATAATTGTTTAATATTTTTGTGACCAGACAGAAGAAGAGAATACTGTTTTTTAAATTAAGTTAGATTGTTTTAATGTATAAAAATAATAATAATAATAACAGTTATTTGTATTATTATTTATTTTTATTAAATAATGAATTGTTATTAATAATATATTTTATATTTAAATAATTATATATTTAAATTATATTTAAATAATTACAGTTAAGACATCAAGTTTGCTCGGGGCCCCTGGTTTAGAGTCACTTATTTAAAGAAATGGCAAGATTGGCAAATACCGATGTAATTGCCAATATACTGTGCATCCATATTCATAATGGAAGTTTTTTTGTAATGTCTGCTGAATAGTTTGATTATTTGGGGTTTTAATATAAATATGCATTAGAGAAATTACTCTGTTATCTGTCTCCAGGAGCTTCAGGTGCATTGCACAGAGGGTCAAGCCCTGCTCAACACACTGCTGGTGACCCGAGAGCAGGTGATTCCATGGGGCGTCCCGCAGTTAGAGGACCGATGTCTGGAGATGGTCCAGCAGGAGTGGGGCTCGTATCAGACCCGGCTGGGTGACACCAGATCTCAACTCAACAGCGCTCTGGCCAAACTCCGGCAGATAGAACAGAAGTTCCAGCGGTTGGATAACTGGCTCAAAGAGATGGAAACTAAAGGACAATTACGCTCCGGCCGCCGCTCTGACAGAGCAACAAAAGAGGCCCAGCTACAGCTCCTGACGGTTAGTCTAGGAACCATACAGTGAAAAAACAGTGTAGGATTTACTTTGAATCCATTTTTACTGATTGCTAGTAAATTTCACAAATCTGCAGAAAGAGCAATTAACAGATTTTTTGAAGTAGAATAACTGAATTAGCATTTTCTTGTTTAACATACTCCAGCAGTCTTTGTTTTATTTGCAAAGAGAGCTGTTCCTGTAGAATATATGTATGGATGGAGTCTGATATGTTCTTGTGATATCTCTTTAGGGTTGGCATGAGGAGGTGCTGGCTTATCAGGAGGAGATAGAGGGTCTCAGTGTCCTGGCCCAACAAGTTTTAGAAGAGACGCCCATCAGCAGCAGAGTCAGCACTAGAGCTACACAACTCACGTCACGCTATCATGCCCTGCTGCTACACTTGCTGGTAGACTTTAAACATACACACCTAAATCAGGACATACCATAAACTACCATTGACTTTATATATTATATTATATTATATTATATTATATTAATTGTAAAGGAGTACAATTTTCAGAATAAAAATTTATTTTTATAATTTAGAAATATTTACTTATAAAGCACTCTTTTCTTTCTAAGATGTCTTGTCAATTTCTGGGACATTTTTAGTCAATTAGACATTAAATGATAGGATTAAAACACATATCTGTATAACACAAAGGATCATGCTAAATTTTACTATTTTAAATGTGTTTGTAGGACACCATTAAGCAACTGAAGGAGGAAGTTTCCTGCATTGAAGAATCCCAGAGTGTCTTCGGCACCTTCTCTGATTGGTTGAGCACAGCACAAAAGAACTTCAGCGGTGTGACCACCACCACCATTGATGTGGTTGATCGTGTTGCCATGGAGAAGAAGATGAAAAAACTAGAGGTAGCTTTGGTTATTAACTAAAGAGTTCTTTTTTTTTGTGGAAAAAATTAATACTTTTATTCAGCAAGGACACATTAAATTAATCAAGGATGCATTAAAGTGACAGTAAAGACAGTTATAATGTTACAAAAAAAATTCTATTTCAAATAAATGCAGTGGACTTGTGGACTTTCTATTCATCAAAGAATACTGCAAAAAGAATACTGTATCACGGTTTCCACAAAAATATTAATCCGCACAACTGCGTTCAACATTTATAATAATAAGAAATGTTTCTTGAGCACCAAATCAGCATATTAGAATGACTTCTGAAAGTTCACGTGCCTAAGAAACTTTATATTTAATGTCTCAGGCTCTGCAAGGTGACATGGAGCTGGGTCACACCTTCCTGAAGACCATGCGTGAAAAGACGGATCGTGCCATGACTTTCCTGGAGGAACCTGAGGCAGAGCAGCTCAAGGAAGAAGTCGACACCCGACTCTCCCAGCTGGAGGTGTTGATCAGAGCTCTGCGGTCAGAGCTCAGTGCCACAGAGAAATCCATACAGCTCTCCAAAGACTTCCTGGACAAATACAAGACTCAAACACAATGGCTTACAGAGACCAAATCACTGCTGGCGACTCCAGTGGAGCCAAAAGCTGAACTTTACCAAAAGAAGGCTCAGCTAGCCAAATACAAGGTGAGCAAAACACTTATGTTTTGGTGAGTAAAGAAGATACATGCACTGAATTAGTTATGCGGATGACAAATGTAACCATCTTCAGAGAGTCATGTCAAATGTTTCCTTTGTCCCCTTCTAGACAATCCAGCAGACCATCCAGTCCCATGAGTCAGCAGTCAAATCAGTTATAGAGAAGGGAGATGCACTTCTTGAAACAATCCGTGACCCGTCTATCAGCGAGAACATCAGCAAGCTGAAAGCTGACTATCAAGAATTATGCAATGATGCCAAGGTACTGTCATGCAAAAATGGTCTCGGCTTCCTAGATTCCATGCATTATTGCTCATCTAATATTGTTCTGTTGTAGGTCCACGTTCAGAGTTTGACGGAGAGCGTGAGAGAACATGAAGACTATAACAGTGAACTCCAAGAAGTAGAGAAATGGCTGTTACAGATGTCTAGCAGGCTGGTCACCTCTGATTCCATGCTAAGTGGTAATCTAGAGACAGCCACACAACAACTAGCCAGACACAAGGTGTGTTATTATTGCTATTATAGCATCCAAATATCCCATGAACAATAGCTTTACAGTAACTTGCAATCAATAAAACTACCAAAAATCCTTGTAGCATTCACATGAACGTTTATTTTCGTAGTCTGTTTACTTTTGTAGCACCTGGCATATTACACTGTTTGTACATCTTTATACTTTTAAATATATATGCACATATGTTTTGGGGAATTACTGACTTTCCTTACCTTCATTTTTGTCAATTCTTTTTCTATATCATTTGACGTGATTTGACCTGTTTCTTCACAGGCAATAATGGAGGAGATAGCTGGTTTTGAGGAGCGTTTGACCAGCCTGAAGGACAAAGGCGAGCATCTCGCAAGTAGCTGCACACAGCAAGTACAGGCAAAGATCAGTCAGCAGATCCAGGCACACCAGCAGGGAACCAGAGACAGTTATTCGGCTATTTGCAGCACAGCTCAGCGTGTGAGCACTCCTGCTAATAAAGGATCTCATTATCAGAAATATCATCTTATTATTTCGGTCTAATGGTTAACATTTGGCTCATCAGGTGTATCAGAGTCTGGACCGTGAGCTCCAGAAGCACGTCAGCCATCAGGACACACTGCAGCAGTGTCAGACGTGGCTGTCCACCGTTAAAGAGGAGATCCAACTGCAAGCGCAGACTCCCTATGGCCTCCAAGAGGCTCTGAAACAGGTAGATGCCACAGAGCTGCAGAATGATTCTATGCTAATACAAACCAGTTTCAAAGTTGTCCAGACAACCTAAATATATTTAGTTACATTTTGACTGCTTATTCACAGGTGAAGCACTTTAGGGCTCTACAGGAGCAGGCCAGCACATATCTGGACCTGGTTTGTTCAGTGTGTGATTTATCTGATGAGTCTGTGAGAGCCACAGCTGCCAAAATACAGGAAACCAAAACGATGGTGAGTTTGATTACACAGAATCAACTAACACTGCTATGGGATATGAAATTATACAGTTACTAATAATGTGATTGATATTGTGAATTCTTCAGATTGAGGAGAGGATGACCATTTCTCAAGAGCTGTCGGATAGCTGGAGGGAGATTAAAGAGCAAAAACAGGAACTCTCAACACTTTTCCAAGATATGGAACAGCAATTGCAAAGTCTATCCAGGAGACCAGCTGAGTTGGAGCCCAAGATTGCTCAAAACATGCTTGATCAAGCCAAAGTAAATGTCATATTTATGTTGAATTTTATATATATAATTTTCAAATAAAAAATCTTTAATATGTAATATATATTTATACACGTACACAAACACACACACACACTCACACACACACACACACACACACACACACACACACACACACATATATATATATATATATATTTTTTTTTTTTATTATTTATTATTATTATTTTTTTAAACAACTTAGAATGACATTTACATACTTTTAACTTCTATAATTTGATGCACTTTGAATCAAACTATATATTCATTTGGAAATAATGTAGGGTTGGATTTAGTTTTTTTTATTGAATTATGTAAAGTAGGCTATGATTTTATTGATTTATATTATTTGTCACATGCCCTGGCATTGATTACATCAGCAGGAAGGCGGAAAAAGCAAAGTGTTTCCATTGTGGAGATAGTTATTACATTTTGATGATAGATTATGAAAACAGACATTTTTATTTTTAGAATAACGTGCGCAGATGAATTGTTCACATTAGGACCAGGGTGATTTATTTATAACATAAAAGAGTGTTTTGTTTTTTTTCATTTCTCATGTTGTCTCTTTTTATACACTTGGCTTATTCTCTGTGCTCATGTTGCCTGTAGGAATTTGGCCAGCAGCTTCAAAACAGACAAAGCACTCTGACTACAATGACAGAGCTTGTAAGTAAGCTGACAGAAGGGCAGGAGTCTCCTGAGCATACAGAGATTGGACGACTGAGCCATGCATGGTTGGAGCTGTGCCATCAGGCCAACAATCTGCAGGCTCAGAGAGAGGAAGATCTGCAGAGGACTAAAGAGTATCATGACTGCATCAGTGCCATGGAAGCCCTCTTTGAGCAGGTGTCCAAGGAATGGGACAACCTGGCCAGGTAAAACTGTTATTCAGGATTTAGTGTAAATGTATTCATATGTCACTTTTAATTAGTGTTACAACGGAAGTGTAATTTGAGACTTCTGGGAGTTACATTATTATTTTATGATCTTGTAGAACTGATGCTGAGAGTTCATCTGATCATTTGGAGGCTCTTCGGAAGCTCTCGGTTGTTCTTAAAGAAAAGAAAAGCACACTTGAGGACCTCAAAGAGCAGAAGCAAAAAGTAATGTACCACTTAAACCTGGATGATAAAGAGTTGGTGAAGGAGCAGATTGGCCACTTTGAGCAGCGATGGGCCCATCT
>NW_015505263.1:173025-198194 GCF_001515645.1 Sinocyclocheilus grahami | reverse complement strand
CACATATATATATATATATATATTTTTTTTTTTTATTATTTATTATTATTTTTTTTTTAAACAACTTAGAATGACATTTACATACTTTTAACTTCTATAATTTGATGCACTTTGAATCAAACTATATATTCATTTGGAAATAATGTAGGGTTGGATTTAGTTTTTTTTATTGAATTATGTAAAGTAGGCTATGATTTTATTGATTTATATTATTTGTCACATGCCCTGGCATTGATTACATCAGCATTTTTTTTAAACAACTTAGAATGACATTTACATACTTTTAACTTCTATAATTTGATGCACTTTGAATCAAACTATATATTCATTTGGAAATAATGTAGGGTTGGATTTAGTTTTTTTTATTGAATTATGTAAAGTAGGCTATGATTTTATTGATTTATATTATTTGTCACATGCCCTGGCATTGATTACATCAGCAGGAAGGCGGAAAAAGCAAAGTGTTTCCATTGTGGAGATAGTTATTACATTTTGATGATAGATTATGAAAACAGACATTTTTATTTTTAGAATAACGTGCGCAGATGAATTGTTCACATTAGGACCAGGGTGATTTATTTATAACATAAAAGAGTGTTTTGTTTTTTTTCATTTCTCATGTTGTCTCTTTTTATACACTTGGCTTATTCTCTGTGCTCATGTTGCCTGTAGGAATTTGGCCAGCAGCTTCAAAACAGACAAAGCACTCTGACTACAATGACAGAGCTTGTAAGTAAGCTGACAGAAGGGCAGGAGTCTCCTGAGCATACAGAGATTGGACGACTGAGCCATGCATGGTTGGAGCTGTGCCATCAGGCCAACAATCTGCAGGCTCAGAGAGAGGAAGATCTGCAGAGGACTAAAGAGTATCATGACTGCATCAGTGCCATGGAAGCCCTCTTTGAGCAGGTGTCCAAGGAATGGGACAACCTGGCCAGGTAAAACTGTTATTCAGGATTTAGTGTAAATGTATTCATATGTCACTTTTAATTAGTGTTACAACGGAAGTGTAATTTGAGACTTCTGGGAGTTACATTATTATTTTATGATCTTGTAGAACTGATGCTGAGAGTTCATCTGATCATTTGGAGGCTCTTCGGAAGCTCTCGGTTGTTCTTAAAGAAAAGAAAAGCACACTTGAGGACCTCAAAGAGCAGAAGCAAAAAGTAATGTACCACTTAAACCTGGATGATAAAGAGTTGGTGAAGGAGCAGATTGGCCACTTTGAGCAGCGATGGGCCCATCTGGAGAGTCTCATAGAGAGGAAGATCCAAGACTCCATTGTGACCCTTGAAGACATGGGCCAAGTTGAGGCCCGTTTGAGGGAAGCTCGCGAATGGGCTGAGGAACAGAAGCCTGCCTTATCCGAAGCCATGAAGATGAGTCCTCCTCCTGAACTAGCTCAGAGTTTCCTTTTCGACCATCTAAGCATATGCAGTGAGCTGGAAGCCAAGCAGCTTCTGTTGGCTCAGGCTATGAGTGATGCAGATAGGGTTTTAGCACATCTGGGGCTTAACGAAAGGCAAAGACTGCAGCAGCTCATCTCAGATACTCAAGCAGAGGTACAGTCCTTGAGCGTCAAAGTTGCTCAACGAAGGAAACACCTGAGCAAAGCCTTTACAGAGAGAACCCAGTTCCTTTTGGCTGTGAATCAAGCTATCACCTGGGTCCAGCAAAATGAAAAGAAAGCACAAGCGGAGGAGTACATAGCCCTTCTTCCTGATGACCTATCTAAGCAGTTGAGGACTTGCAGGAATATTCAGAGCAGCTTGAGAGCCTACCAGAGTGAGCTGACATCCCTGTGGTCCCAAGGCAGGGATCTGATGAAAGACGCTGCCGAAGAAGAGAAATCAGAGATGCTAAACAAACTCCAAGAGCTGCAGAATATCTTCGAAGTTTCCCTACAGAAGTGTAGCCAGAGGCTACAGGAGCTGGAGAAAGTGTTGGTGACCAGGAAGTACTTCAAGGCAGATCTCGAAAAGATATGCCAGTGGTTGAAGCAAGCTGATATTGTGACCTTCCCAGAGATAAACCTCATGAATGGAGATGCAGAATTAAGTTCGCAGCTTACAAAATACCAAGAAATATTGGATCAAGCCATGGAATATGAGAACCTCCTGCTAACTGTGCAAAGAACAGGTCAAGAAATACTTCCCACTCTGAATGAAGTGGACCATTGCTACTTAGATGAGAAATTGATTGCTCTTCCACAACAGTACAATAATATTTTGGGACTAGCCAAGGAGAAACAAGAGAAAATACAACAAGCCGTTCTTGCCAGACAGGAATATGCCTCCTTTATTGATGTGACCCACAAAGCGCTTAAAGAACTTGAGGAACAATTCCACAACTTGGGGACGCAGTCTGTCGGCCTTAAGACTGAGGAGGTTGTCAGTCTTCAGGCTGATTATAAAGGCCTCCTGGAGGAGCTGACCAATCTTGGACAAGCCGTCAGTGAGCTTAACCAGAAGAAAGAGGGATTTCGTAGCACCGGTCAACCTTGGAGACCTGAAGAAATGACCCAACTGGTTAGCCTTTACAACGGTCTCAAAAGATTGATTGAGCAGAGGGTAGAACATCTTGATGACACTCTGGAATCTTTCGAGGACCATCAAGCCATGGCTATGCAGGTTGATTCAGAGCTGAAGGCCACCAAAGAGCAACTGGTGAAAGTCAATGCAGAGACGCAGTCAGCTGAGGAGAGATTACAAAACTATCATGCTCTGGCCGCTAGTCTTCATGGTGCCAGCTCTCACCTCACTCGACTCATGGAGCAGATGGATAACCTGGCACCCCACTTGGATTCCGCCGCACACGAGGCTTCAAAGCAGCGAGGAACCTCTTGGGAAGAGGAGCTTCAGTCCTTACAGTCAGCTGTTGGGGAACTAATTGTGGAGTGTGAGAACAGGTTTGTGCAGAGTAAAGACTTTGAGACAGAAGTCAATCGGACCTTAACTTGGCTCCAGCAAATCAAAGATGAACTTGGCTCTGAGGTGGTGGTAGACGTCAAGGTTGAGAAGGTCCAGGAGGAAATCCGAAAGCAACAGATTATGCAAGAGGAAGTTCAGTCGAGGCTTAGGATAGTGGCGGCTCTAAGCACCAGAGAGAAGCAGAAGTACACCAGTGCCAATGAGCTCGTCCCCCCTCATGTGGACTCAAGTCTACAAGAAATGGCCAAGCTGGAGGCTGATGTTCAACGTGCCCTCAGCTCCAAACAGGCAAGTTCTAATCCAAACTATCAATAGAACCAAGACTACTAGTTAAAGCACAACATTTTCAACATAACCCCCCAACATGGGATGCATTGAGCCTAACAAGCTTCTTAATAACTACCCAAGCCAGCAATACTTAGTTAACCAATGGTTCCCCTTAGCTAACTCACTAACGAATCCAATTGTTTCTCCTGTAGATAACGCTAGAGCAAGCTCTCGCCTTGTGCCAGAAGTATCACTCCAGAATGCAAACAGCTTGTGAGTGGCTGGAGGACGCTGTGGGCTTCTTGCAGCAGGCCAGCCTTGGGGTGGACGTGGAGAACTACGAGGAGTGTCTGAGGCAACAGGAAGACATCATGGCCACTGAACAGGAGTTCCTGGGTGTTCTTGAGGAGCTGGATTCATTGTCACCTCAACTTGAAAACCTGGTCAACCCTACAGCCAAGGATCAGCTTCGACTTAGTGTGGAGTCTGCACAGCAGAGAGGTGTGGAGGTCAGAGACCAGCTTCAGTGCCACCAAGACATCTTAAACAGGTACAGTTTAGTACAGAACACAATTTTCCAGAACATTTGAGCTGTAGCTTAGATCTATTAAGGGTAAATTTACCCAAGTTTTATGCTAATAAAGACCAATGTTGTAGTTGGATGTAGGTCTGAATTATAATCACAGTAATAATGTGACCTTTTTCAGCTGTGTTACCCAGTGGAATTCATATCAGGAGGCCAGACAGACAGTCATTGAGCTGATGAATGAGGCAGAGAAGAAGCTAACAGAGTTTTCCACAGCCAAGGCTGCAACAAGCCAGGAAGCTGAAGAGAAACTCCGTAGTCATAAGGTAAGCCAAGTGTGCAGAATTGACTCTCTTTCTTGAGTAGATAAACTTATTCAACTGTCTACATGATGATAAACCGATCAAAATGCCTTCATCTTTGGCCTTCAGTCGTTGGTATCCATGGTAAACAGTTTCCAAGAAAAGCTGACTGGTCTGGAAGAGCAAGCCTCCCAGTTAGAGCTGGTTGGAAGTGATGCCAGTAAAGCCACCATAAGTCGATCCATGACCACGGTGTGGCAGCGCTGGACCAGGTTGCGCAGTGTAGCACGAGGCCAAGAAAGGGTGCTGGAGGATACAGCCCACGAATGGAGAACTTTCAGAGAAAAGGTACCGTTTCACTGTCGATACTTGTGGCCAAATATTCCGGGAGTCCTCGTTTAATGTTATTATGATGTTCTGCCCCTACTCAAATTAAGGAAATGCAATGCTATAACTTTTAAATGGTTTGAAATGGTATATTGATTATATATCAAATTTAATGGTACATTATAAGAGTTTGGGCAAACAGGTAAACATTACAAAGACTTGATATCTTTTTTCAAACAACTTATGTTGCTCAGATGATGAAGGTAAGAGCTGTAACAGAAGAACTGAAGGGCCGTGTTCCTGATTGTACTGCTGAGAAAGCCTCCAAAGCCACACTGCAGTCACATCTGGACCAGTACGAGCTGGTTGGTCAGGACCTGGAGAGGGAGCTGTCTTCTCTAACCCTCTTACGACAGTACACTCTCAGCCTGCTACATGGTGTGGAGGTGTCTGTGCCAACGCCTGATCATGAACAACTGCCAAGTCTGAAGGAGATCAAAGCTGTGCAAGATCAGCTTGAAAGGTATATAACCTTTCTCCAATCCAATATAAACCAATAATAATGAAATCCACCAAACAATACAGTAACTCAATTCCATTTATGCTGTGTCTCTTGTAGTCTTCTGCAGAAGGCCAGGACAGGAAAGACTCGGGTTCAGCAGGAACTGTCGGACAGGGAAGGTGTGGAGAGAGGGCTGAGCCTTGTCAAGAGCTGGATACAGGACTCCAGGGAGCTTTTGCTGAACCCCACATCTGATCTGGACATTCTGACACAAGAACTGGAGGTGAAAAGAATATGTGAATTCTGTAGCCAACAATATTTGTTAAAACTTCAGTATGCTTCACTGTTGTCATTATATTGCATGTAAGTTAGGTGAGTTGAAATGAAGTTGAACACATGGCATGCAGTATTTCTGCCTAGTGCAGTATTTCTTGTATACTACACATTTAGCAAATATAGTGTGTCATCCTGGCATTGCATACATATAGCAGATTTGCATATTGTGCACAATGTACATACTATAATAGCATCATATAAATAGAACGTTTGTATAATTTTGATTGTCTTAATTATATTGTATCATTGTGAAGGTGATGCATGGAGAGCTGATCACTCATCGCCAGAATGTGGATAAGCTCGCAGAACAGCAGCAAAGTAAATACCTGGACCTATACACTATTTTACCATCTGAGATCTCAATGCAACTGGCTGAAGTGTCCCTGGCACTGGGATCCATTGAGGACCAGGTACATAATTACCCTTTAAATTTTTTCATTTTGGATTAATACGCAGTTTCTCATTAATTCGTAGGAGACATATTTTCAACAACATTAGCATATTTAATAAAGCCTTATGCAAGATATATAACATGAATCATATCTTTAGGTTCAAGCCAAGGAGAGAGACATCCAGAAGACCAGAGTTATCAAAGAGGAGTTCAACTCCAGAATTCATGACGTGTCCGAAAAATTGAAGGCTATCTCAACCTCTCTAAAGGAAAAGGCCACTGATATTGATCAGGCCAAAGATGAGACCAGAGTATGTGTTGCATCCCAATAATAGTAAAATTTATCAAATTTCTATTTTTTTATGAACAAATTTCCCTCTTTTGAATGAGCATAAAGTACTTTGACTGTATTCCTAGCGTCTCTGTGATGAACTTGACGGCTGTGGACGAAATCTCGCTGAGCTAGAAGCAGCAGTGCAGGACTTTGGTCGCCGTAACCCTCTGATAGCCAGACAGCTGGCTGATGCAATTGCCAAATTACGAGAGATCCATAATCACACTCTTCGACTGGCTGAATATAATACTATATGGCTGAAGAAGGTAAGAAGATATTTTATAGTATGTTTAAATAGAGAAAATAAACATTCAGCTAATACAAAAAAAGATACAATCTCAGCCTATTTCCTTCAGGCTATTTGCTTGGTTTGACCTTTTGATTAGAGCTTTTCATGTATTGCATGTGATGTGGTGTGTCTTTTTCGCTCAAGGCTGATGCACATCTAGATGAGTACAATGAGATGTTTGAGTTCATAGTGAAGTGGACAGACAGAGCCAGGAGCCTGGTGAAGGCCAACATCATCTGGAACTCCTCCTCGCACCTGCAAGAGCAGATCAGGATGTATCAGGTGAACATGTATCAATATGTATCATTGGCTGCATATGCAGCATGCACCAATCAGCTTGTGCCAAGTCGTTTAACTCTCTGAATATCACTAGTTACATTACATCCCGTGAGCCTGCGCCATCTAGAGTTTCATGACTGAACTATATATTTATTTTTGTGAAATAACCTACCTGTGTTTTTGACCTTGCAGTCTGTTCTGCGTGAGTCGCGTGAGCTCCATGGTGACCTGGAGGTCATGCATGAGAAGGTGGAAATACTGTCTGAGACGCTGCAGGTGGAGGCAGTGGGACAGCAGGTGTCAGAACTGAGCCGCCACACTGAGGAGCTGGAGCTGAAAATTAGATCACGACTGCATAGTCTACAAGACGCAGCAAAGGTTTGACATTTTTTAAAATGTTTTATTCTGTTAACTATGCTATTCTAAGTCAATTTTTGCCATGAAGATAGCCTTAGATGCTGACATGGCAATAAAAATGATAAACTAACTAACAAACTGGTAAGTACACTGGAGACTTTTTCTCTAGCTCAGCGTGACTGCATTTGTATTTTGTTTCAGGATATGGAGAGGTTTGAGAGTGAAGTGAAGGCCCTGCATGTGTCACTGGAGCAGGTTCAAGCCACTCTCACATCTCCTGAACTGGCCCGACTGAGTCTGAAAGAACAACTGACTCAAAGACAGGTGTATTTATCTGTCTTGATCCTCAAGAAGCATTTATTTTCCTCTTTAAGACACCCTCTAAAATGTTATATATAATACCCATAATTCCAAGCGTAACATACTTGACTACATGTTAGATGTTAGAAACCAGGAAACTTTAAGGAATAGTTCACCCAAGAGTGTACTCCTCCTCAGGTCATCCAAGATGTAGATGAGTTCTCTTCTTCATTGGAAACAGGTTTGGGGAAATTTAGCATTACATCACTTGCTCATCAAAGGATCTTCTGCAGTCAGAGTTTAATTGATGGACTTGAGTTGTGTGGATTATTGTGATGTTTTTATCAGCGGTTTAGACTCTCATTCTGACGGCACCCATTCACTGCAGAGGATCCATTGGTGAGCAAGTGATGTAATGCTACACTTTTGGATGGCTTGAGCATAAGAACATTTTCAGCAAAGTTTCATTTTTGGGTGAACTTTTCCTTTCAAGTATGCATAAAGTAAACATAATTTGAAGTATACTCTTCTAGGTAAATAAGTCTTTGGCTGTAGTGTAACTGGTTAAATATCTGGACTGGTAACAGAAAGGTTCTTCTGATTAATTATTGAGTGTTTTTGCTACATACATATTTTAGTTTGGAAGAGAAGCAGTTTTGTTCTTATAATAGAACACCATTTTAAAAAATTCATATTTTTTTCAGCGTTTGCTGGCGGACATGGAGAGCTTCAAGCAGCAGGTAGATGCCGTACAGGAGTGTCAGAGTGCTTTAAGAGTCCCTGAGGAAGTGGTGACCAGTCTGTCCATCTGCCGCACTGCTCTGAATCTGCAGCAAGAGGCCAGTCAACTCCAGCACACTGCCATCCAGCAATGCAACATCCTGCAGGTAGGGAGAGCAGTTGTGGCACCAGATGGGAATAAAAACACCTGCTTACCAGCCACCAAACACACCTGAATTTTCATGGATCATGTGTTGAGAGCTTATAGCTTATTAGGCACAAATGCTGTGTTTGTTTTATGATCTGTCAGAAAGGATTATAAATTAGAGATGTATTTAGAGGAAGTGAATAATGATAATGAACATTTTCGTGGGGTCTACATGATGAAACACCTTTGTAAAGGAACTATATAATGTCTCAATTTGTATTTAAATATGTCAAAGATATCTGAAAGAGGTTGGTTAAGGGGTGTAGTAATTATTATTAATCTAATTTAAGTAATGATATTAAATATAAAAAATGTATGTATTTGTGTGATGTCTGTTTAGGAGGCAGTGGTGCAATATGACCAGTATGAACAGGAAGTCAGAAACCTGCAGGCCATGATTGAAGATGCTCACCGGGTCATTCAGGACCAACCTGTGAACACCAGCAACATCCAAGAGCTGCAAGCACAAATTAACCATCATGAGGTGCAATGTTATTTTTTGTATTTACTATTATAGTATTTATTCATATTTTTCATTTTTCATTTTAATTTTAATTTTAAAGTTTTTATTTTAAATTTAATTTTAAAATAATTTTGTTATATGCTATGGAGCCTCGCACATGACATGTAGGAAAAAAATAGTAGGCTAAATTGTGCGCACGATTTACTAATTCATTCCCTCGATTTGCTAAATCGTGCACACGATTTATAAATAGAGAAAAAGCAATTAGTAAATTGTGCGCACAATTTAGCAAATCGAGGGAATGATTTCGCAAATCGATGGAAAGAATTAGCAAATTGAGGGAACTAATTAGCAAATCGAGGGAAAGAAATAGCAAATTGAAGGAACGATTTAGCAAATCAATGGAACGAATTAGCAAATCGAGGTAACAAATTAGCAAATCGATGGAACGAATTAGCAAATCGAGGGAATGATTTAGCAAATCCATGGAGCGAAATAGCAAATCGAGGTAACGAATTAGAAAATCGAGGGAACGAAATAGCAAATCGAGGGAACGAATTAGCAAATCGAGGGAGCGAATTAGCAAATCGAGGGAACGATTTAGCAAATCGAGGGAACGAATTAGCAAATCGAGGGAACAAATTAACAAATCGAGGGAACGAATTAGCAAATCGAGGGAACGAATTAGCAAATCGAGGGAACGAATTAGCAAATCGAGGGAACGAATTAGCAAATCGAGGGAACGAATTAGCAAATCAAGGGAACGAATTAGCAAATCAATGGATTAGCAAATCGAGGGAACGAATTAGCAAATCGATGGAAAGAATTAGCAAATCAAAGGAAAGAAATAGTAATCGTGAGTACGTTTTAGTACATCGATGGAACGAATTAGTAAATCGTGCGCACGATTTATTTATTTTTTCTTGCATGTCATGTGCGGGGCTCCGTAATATGTTTTTGTCTTTTTTTTTTTTTTTTTTCATATTTCTATATAGCTTTTTATTTATTGATATTATATTTTATATTTATATGTTATTTTAGTTCAGCTTTATTTCAGTTATTTTCATTTATTTTTAACATTTTAAAAATGTTAATAAAATAATTAAAAACAAATGAAATATTTATTTAAAGAGTTTTAGGTAAAAAATTCCAATTTTGATGAAGTGAGATGGATATTTAGATCAGAGATGCCACACTGTCTGCTAATCTTATTTTTGTGTTTTAACATCTACTGTTTGTGTTTAGCCAGACTGATCTTTCCTGTTTCTTGCATTAACCTAAAGGGCAACTAAATAACATCTTCTGTATTCTGTTTATTTTTATCTAAACAGGAACTGGCCCAGAAAATCAAGGGCTACCAGGAGCAAATTGCATCCCTGAACACCAAGTGTAAGATGCTGACGTTGAAAGCTAAACACGCCACCACGCTCCTGTCAGTGAGTGATGCAGAGGGTTTAACCGAGAGTCTGGAGGAACTGGACGGTGATGCTATTAAAAGAAAGACCCAATCACAAGTCTCCGTATGTATCATTACCCTGAACGCAGGCATGACATTGTAATTGTGGGAAAAGGAAACAGACTGGAGTGTTAAATGTTTAAAAAGCAATTGCTCTTTTTTCATAAATTCTAAGTAACCGTGTGCACTACAAAACATGATTTGTAATCATGTTTTTAATTGGCTAATCTAAATTTTTGTCTTGTATTAAAAATAGATATTCATCCTTAAATCAAGATAAATTTTCTCAACAAGCAAATGACACAAGATATTAGGATTGTTACCCTTGAAAAGGGTTTTCAGGTTAATCCAAATTTAGTTTTAAATATTTAAATTATTGATTCATGAAATCAAAACAAAAATACAAATTAAGTGAATGATACAGAATAAGAAGTCGACTTGCAGTGTTGATTAAAAACGGACTCTTATCTGAATTGCCTTTTTTTCTTTTCTCTCTGTGATCTTTGCATGTCATAATCAATTAACTTTATAGCTCTGTGAACTGATTGACTAATATCTTCTGCTCTGTGACTCTCTCTCTTGTGATGCTGTCAGATGTCGGCTGGTCGCTGTCAGTCTTTCCTGTCTCCTGTGACTGAGGAGTCAGGCGAGGAGGGCACCAGCAGTGAGATCTGCTCTCCTGCTCTCTGTCGATCTCCCTCTCCTATCACTAACACAGAAGCAGCCATTAGCAAGGTATTAACAGAAGAAAAAAAAAACTTTTGGTGCTTGATCTGATTTCTAGCAGACATGTACTGCCTTTTTGCAATTCCCAGTTTCACCTTAATTTTATTCAAAAAAAAAAAAAGGTTTGGAATAGAAACCTAACATAATATCTTATACGTAGTTTATACTGTATACTGCATACTAGTTGTGAAAATTGTAATGCAATAATGTTTTGAATAGCAGTATATTCAATTTTGAGTATCTTATCTTTGTCTACCACATAATTTCATATCCAAAAACAGAATCAAATTGCATCATTTTAAATATTTCTATAGAGTTTTAATTACTTTTTATTTCAGTTTTAGTAAATAGCAGTGTGTTCTGGTTGTATAATGTGCCTTTTGGTAAATGTAGTGGGAAATGATTTCATATATGCAGAAAATTCACATACTGTGCACAATATTCATACTGCATTCCAGGGTTATTATAGTTAAGTAAAACTAAAACCATTTTTAAAAATTGTTACTTGAAATAAAATAAACATTAACTGTTTTTAACTGTTTTTTTAACCGTTTTTTCCCCCCAGTTAGTTACCAAGGTAGCATTTCTTTTTTCAATTTAATTTAACCTAATGTGCTAAAATAAATAAAACAAAAGCTGCAATAAAAAATAATAAAAACTATATAGTTTAAACTATATATAGTTTCTATATAGACATGTAAAAAGACTAAAAATTAAAAAAAAAAAACTGTATAAAACAAACTCAGAATTATTAATAAAAACTAATAAGAGTATCTCAATGATACTAAAATAACACTGCTGCATTCCTGGTAGGTGTAGTCTGTCATTCTGAACATATTGTACGCTTAACGTGAACCTGAATCAGTATATGTTCATTCTGTGACAGACAGCAGTGCAATGACTTTGTAGTACATTAACATGATGTATTTGTTCTCTCTTATTTATCATCATCTTTTTGGACTGTCCTAAATTACAGATGTCCATGGGAAGGGCCACTCTCACCAGAGCGCCCATCCAGGAGCTGTACAATCCCGCGCTGGAGTCTGTAGCGAGCTTAGATGATCTTCAGCGCTCGTGGGAGACCCTGAAAAATGTGGTACGTATGACTTTTCTGTTCAACAATCAGATGCACCAGGATTGAAAATCTGGTCTTTAAGTTTATCTCTGTGTTTTACAGATAAGTGAAAAGCAGAAGACGCTCTACGAGGCTCTGGAGAAGCAGCAGCGCTATCAGGGCTCTCTACAGACCATCTCGACTAAGATGGAGTCCATCGAGGCCAGATTAAACGAGCCTCCTATGCACGATCTCAGTCCTGACAGACAAATGGTCCTACACCAGGTGAGAAGATTGAAATACTATACTCTAGCTCCAGTTGTAGACTGTAAGAGATTTATAAGAATATTGGTGCACAACAAAAACGTCATACTTCCGTATTCCTCCAGAATCAGACGGAGGAAATTGTCAAACTGCAGAATGATATAGATGAGCTTGAGTCCAGCTTTACAGAAGAGCTGATCTCTGATGCGGTGGACTCGGACTCTGCGGATCAGCTGGCCATGCAGTCCACACTCACTGTGCTGTCCGAGAGGATGGCCACCATCCACATGAAGGCTTCTGGAAAACGCCAACTTCTTGAGGTATGCCTAGAATAATAATTAAATAATATGTCTAATTTATTTTTTAGAACACCCTTCATACATAATTATTGCTCAGTATTTTGAAAACATGTTGTGAAAAAATAAAGTAAAACTTTATTTTCGGCTTTGGAAAGGTGCGACTTCAAGTGTAGTTTTGAAATGCAAACCAGGTGCCTATTAAAAAAGTTAGTATTGTTAAAAAATAAATAATATTGTAAATAATAATGAAAAAAAATACCTTTAAAGATAAAATATGATACAATTTAAATTTCTTCTTTCTCTTTGGAGTGTTACAAGCTCTTGGTGCATAAAGAAGATCTGTAAAGTTGCAAAGACTAAAGTCTCAAATCCAAAGAGATATTCTTTATAAAAGTTAAGAGTCAACCACGATAACAACGATTTTACAATATTGTAAAATATTATTACAATGTAAAAGAACTGCTTTCTATCTGAATATAATGTAAAATGTAATTTATTCCTGTGATACAAAGCTGAATTTTCCGCATCATGACTCCAGTCTTCAGTGTCACATGATCTTCAGAAATCATTCTAATATGTTAATATGATGCTCAAAAAACATTTTCAATTTTGAAAACATTTGTGCTGATATTCAAGATTATTTGATGAATAGAAAGTTCAAAGAAACAGCATTATGAATGTCTTCACTGTCACTTTTGATCAATTTGGTGCATCCTTGCTGAATAACAGCATTCATTTCTTAAAAAAAATAAATACATATTTTTTCTTTAATTTTTGGAAATCTTTTTTCTTCGTAAAGTTATGGTGTACTGACGTTTTCACTCATTTTATAGCCTGATAAAGGCTTCTGTTCTTTAAAGATAACTGGTATATATATATATATATATATATGCTGATGTGTGTAGGAGCGACAGAGTGAACGTGTGGAAAAGCAGCAACAGGCTCAGGCTTTGCAGCGCTACCTGAACCAGGCAGACCAGCTGGACCAATGGCTACAGAGCACTCGTGGTAACATCACTTCCTGCTCTCAGGACTCAGACGTGGAAGAGCAACTCATAGACTGTCAGGTTAGAGCGCCCCCTACAGCAGATCACAAAACGTGCACTTTATGAATTATTTACAGATTGAAGTACAAAAGAAAATGTATTATTTTGTGTTAACTCCTGAAATGTATGCCTGCTTTGTTTTTTTAAATGAATGAGTTTAGCTTAATTCCACTGGATTCAGGAACAGGAAACTTTTGTATCCGTAAGCAGCAGTATTATTAGAAGGCCTCTGAGCATTCAGATGGATTGATTCTTAAGCGTCTGTGGCACGAGCTGTAATCAGATTATGTAAATGTCTCAGCGTAATACCGTTTACAATTATAATGGCTTTAAGGTTATTAGAGGATTCCTGTGAGAGGATTGGTGCTCACTGGAAATCTGTCCCGCCCCTTATTACATATTCATGAAGCTGGCTGCAGCATTAGTGGTGAAAGAGGCGGGGCTACTTTTGCCTTCATGGGAAGGTTACAAACTGGCAGATGTCCCACGGTGAAACACCTTGACTTTTTATTACAAGCTTATGCGTAGTCTTAACATTTTGGATATTGGATATAATTGTAAGTATTTTTATACATTCCCGTTATCCTAAAGAATGCATGTGTACTGGGAGCATGGCACGTGAGGGATTATGGATAATGTACGGTGCTGTAGGTGTCAGTAAGGGCCTGGGATGAGAGCGGAAGAACCATGTTTGAGCTGGCCTCGCTTTTGTTGCTCCTGCAGAACATGCTGCTGGAGATCGAGGAGAAGGTGCTGGCTCTCTCCGAGCTCTCCAGACACAGCGAGAATCTTCTGCTGGAGGGCCAGCCGGAGAACAGGGAGGATGCGGAGCAGCTGGCCAGGAAGTTGAGTACACTGAAAGGCAGCCTGCTAGAGCTGCAGAGGATGCTGCAGGACAAGCAGATCAACATTCAGGTGGGACTTGAACTCTGAATCAAGGCTGGAAGCTTAGACTTTTTCGACTCAATGTTTCATTTGGATCTTTAAAAATATAATTTGCTTAAAAATTGCAGAGGTGGTACCACGTTATATGGTAATAGTGTGTTAGTACTATTATACTTATATGATACTGAATAATTAACTTATGCATATACCATATATCATATAATTACATTAGATGGTACTCCAAGAAAAAAAATTATTACAATGCCCAAAAAAACATAGTACTATCATGGTACATAATAATAATAATAAACTTTATTTATGTAGACTCTTTTTTAATAAAATGCATCTTAACATGGTTCACAGGTGAGAATAAAAATATTTATAGAAATTAAGCATGAAAGCAATAAAAACAAATAAAAGACTCAATACGAACTAACAAAGTTCTGTGATTTCAGTAAACGAGGCTTCGTTACATCTTAACTCTTTAGCAATGTTTCGAAATGTTATTGGTTCGTCATTAGGGGACGACCTCTGTGAACCCATGAACCAGTGTCAATGTTTTTTACCTCATCAGTTTATACATTTGTGAACATTTTTAATTACACATTTGTATGATAACGAGGAAGAATAATAGATAATAGAATATTATTGCCTGATTAACCAAGATGTCCATAAAACAAACAAAACAAGCCCTGTAAATGAATAAAAGAACACATTTCATACATATATTGCATATTAAATTCTATTTGATGATTTGTTAATTGTATTTCAATCATGACAACTCTCTGAAGATTTTAGCATGGTGATGGATATGACAATGTTAATGTATTTGGTCTTGGCGGAACAGATCTGCTACGCTGCTGCTGAATTGCTGCTGCTGTTGGTTGTTGCTGTAGTTGTAGATTATTGCTGCTGCTGCAAGCAAGTAGCAGATCTGTTTACTTGCTACTGCCAATGCATATGGCAATATGGTGCCGTGAGTATTTAAGACATACTGCTGCTGCACAAATAGCATATAAAATAACCCTGTAGCAGATCTATACAGGTGGAGCTGGGGAAGGTGGAGGGTTTCAGACAAACTCTGAAAGTGTGCTGCAGGAATCTCAAGTGAATGCTAGCCAGCCATATAAATGCAAGGCAGTAAGCTCATTGGCTGCATATGCAGCATGAACCAATCAGCTTGTGCCAAGTCGTTTAACGCTCTGAATATCATTAGTTACGTTAACACCCCATCAGAATGCGCCATCTAGAGTTTCATGACTGAACTATATATTTTTAGAGATTATACTGTAACTAAACGTCTACAGTTGGTTGTAAAAAGTGTTTTATGCATGTTTAGGCTCAGTTTTTGTTGCATTTACACCATTTTGACCAGCATTTTCAAGCGTGTTGAAACAATGAATCATTTTGGAAGCAAGTGATTCAGTTGATTCAAAGTTTCAAAAAGCTTTGTTTCTCTCATCGCTAGTTCACATAACTAAAATGACTAGTTCACATAACTAAAATGACTAGTTCACATAACTGAAATGTAAGAGGGTAGATGACAAGTAACATTAACTCTTTTTATCATCAAGTTTTTAGCTTAAAATGCATACATTTGAGCATTTTGATCATCTTTCCGATTTTTTTGCCGATAACTTTAAAATTCATAAAGTGTGACAAATGGATTTCTGAAAGTTCAGATATTTCCATGAAGTCTCTGAATTAATATGAGCATACAAAAAAATATATATATTGATTATATAAACAGATTGAAGTAAGAAAGAATACTTCATTTTTGATTATTAATTAATGCATTGAATAATTAGCGATTACTAATTGTATTTAATTATTAGATGTTGTCATATTTATAAACAGTGATTGTAGTAGTATGCCGATATTAGTTTTATTTATATACTATTATAAAATTTATTGATATTTTGAAAATTTTATATTTTCAGTTCTCATTTTGATTTTAGGTTCTTTTGTGCATTTTATGTTGTCTTGTCATTTTTATTAGTTTTAATTTTTGTAATATTTCTATTGAACTTTATTTATTATTTCAGTTTTTGTTATTTTAGTACTTCAACTTCAACTTTTTTTTTTTCAGTTAGTTGCCAGCATTTCTAATTTTTATCTTATATTTATATATTATTTTTTTGCTTTATTTTTTAATAGTTTTATGTTTAGTTTTAGTTAACCTGAAGACTGGAATAATGATGCTGAAAATTCAGCTTTGCATTACAGAAATAAATTACATTTTACAACATATTTAGATAGAAAATAGTTATTTTAAATGTTTGAAATTGATCCAATAAATGACTTTCAAAGAAATTAAAATATCCTACTTAATAAGCTGTTTCTTTCCCACTCATTATGTATTTGTATGTTTCTCTGACTTTATCAGACGTGGGGTCGTCTAGTTTCGGACTATCAGACCCTGTACCGATTGCTAGAGGCTGTGGAGGGCAGTCTGCCGACCGCTGGCCTGGTGGAGGAGATGGAGGAGAGACTGAAGGAAAGAATAGAGCTCTATCAGGTATGCAATGAAATCATGAATGTTAGGATTAGTTGTAATGTAGTCTAGAGTAATTTGCTAACATGGGTATGATCAGTGTATTAGGATAGATAATCTAATCATACCAGACTGACTGTATCTGACCAACTTGACCTTCCATTATCATCACCTTAGGCCCTTAAAGCCAGTCTGACGGAGCACCAACACAAGCTGCATCAGGTGCTGGAGGAAGGGAAGCATCTTCTGTCATATGTGAGCTGCTCCAGCCTAGAGAACCAGCTCACTCTTTTGGGCGAGCACTGGCTCAACAACTCCACCAAGATCAACAAAGATCTACAGATCCTGGAATCCATCCTGAAGCATTCAACCAGGTCAGGAGCTACATTTTTTTATTTTTTTAGAGTGATGCATTGTTTTATTCATTTTATTTCATAATCTTCATGATGAGATGTGCTTGATTGTCACAGGTATAAGCGTGAGTCTGGTGAACTGAGTCGCTGGCTACAGGAAGCTCTGGAACGCTTGGAGTTCTGGAACACACAGTTCGTTGCTGGTCCTCAGGAACTGGAGACTGTTAAAGACCAGTTAACAGCTTTTCTGGTTAGTTAGACTGGTTCATTGTTAAGAAATCACAAGCATGGGGTGTGTTTAGGATGTTGGTGCATTTGGCCAACCGGTTTCACTGGAAAACCACACTGGTTCAAGCTTTGCTAGTAAACCGTATTTTTTATTTTATTTAATTTTATTTATTTATTTATTTTATTTTATTTTTTAACTTGTTTCGTTTTTATTTTTTTATCCCAGTGTCTCAGACCATATTTATTTAATTTATTAATTTATTAATTTTTATTTTTATGTTTTTGTTTTATTTTTTAATTTTTTTTAATTTTTTTTATTTTTTAACTTGTTTCGTTTTTATTTTTGTATCCCAGTGTCTCAGACCATATTTATTTCATTTATTAATTAATTAATTTTTATTTTTATGATTTTGTTTTATTTTTTTTAATTTTTTAATTTATTTAATTAAATTTTTTAACTTGTTTCGTTTTTATTTTTTTATCCCAGTGTCTCAGACCATATTTATTTCATTTATTAATTTATTTATTTTTATGTTTTTATTGTGTATTAATCTTTATTTTATATTTTATTAATATATAATTATAATATAATCATTCGTTTTCACAGTTCGATGTTTTTGCCAATGAAAATAGTTTCAAAAGAAGCTTTAATTAATAATTAATAATTATTAATTATTAAATAATTATTTATATCTTTGCATGCCTATAAGGAAATAATTCCAGAAACCACAAGATACTGGTCGTTTCATGTGTCGTCTTTTCTTCTCTACAGGAGTTCAGTAAGGAGGTAGAGAGCCGCTCCAGTCTGAAGGCCTCGGTGCTGAATGAGGGAAACCAGCTGCTCAGACTCAAAAAGATGGACACCGCGTCTCTGCGGTCTGAACTCGCCCGTCTGGACTCTCAGTGGTCAGAACTGCTTGCCCGCATTCCTGTAGTTCAAGAAAAACTCCACCAGGTACTGACTGCTCACTAAACAGGCTTATCTGCTCCGATACATAGGATTAGTTTAAATTCTGTGGTCCATTGGTCAGATCTTTCTTAGTCTATGGTTTTTTAAAGATATATTGTTTGTTGTTTTAGTCTCAGATGGATAAGCTGGCATCCCGTCACGCTATCGCTGAGCTTGTGAACTGGATGTCATTGATGGAGAGAGTCATAGAAGAGGATGAGGAGAATCTCAAAGGGGCTGTTGGGTCAAAGGTCATCCAGGAGTACCTGCAGCGATACAAGGTGACAGCTTTTACTGTTTTACTCCTGTTAGAGTCTACAAAAGGTCTATTGTATTTAAGTGAGTAATATTTTTCCAAATTAATTTATTGGTTGGACTGGATTTTAGGGCGATCATCAGAAGTCTAGCTACACGAGAGTAATTATGAATTTTTTTGTGTTTTGCTAACTGTTTTCTCCATGCTGTTGTCTTTTACTTTCTGTAGGGCTTCAGAGTGGATGTGAACTGCAAACAGCTGACTGTGGACTTTGTGAATCAGTCAGTGCTCCATATCAGTGGTGCGGATGTGGAGAGCAAACGCAGTGATAAAACAGATTTTGCGGAGAAACTGGGCGCCATGAACTGCCACTGGCAGACACTGCAGACACGTATCACTGAGAGGGTGAGACTTCAGGGGCCTCATTTATAAAGTGTGCGTACACTTAAATCCACACCAACGCCCATATTTGTCAAAACTGCCATTGACGTGGAAAAGTGATAAGTGTCACATCAGGTTCTGAGCAGACGTACGCACTTTTTCTTGTCGGAGTACTGCAGGTTTTTGTAAATGTAAGCTGTTCTTGCAGCTCACTGTTCTAAGTGAAAGAATTTGGACGATGACTGGTGATCTTTTATATGTTAATGACATGAATTAGGTGTCGTTTACAAGGCAGAGAGCTGAAACTATTCAGTTGCGCGCAAGTTCAAGATCGTTTGCGATTCATAATTTCACATCTGAAAGAGAGGCGTATGTGGGTTTTCTATGCGTACATATATTTCAAACTGCGCAACATTTTATAAATGAGGCCCCAGATGCAGCTCATACATACTATATACAGTTTTCAAACTCTATTCAGACTTTTGGTAGATAATTTCATTCTGAGCTGTTCTATACATATTTCTTTTTTACGTGTTATATACTTTTAGGAAATTTTTAAGATTAAAATGAAAAGTTTTTCATTTATGTGTGTGTGTGTTTATATAGGTAATATTTTGTAAATGTATATAAAAAAATAGATATTTGGATATTAAAAAATGTAATATTTAAAAAAATATTATTATCCACAATTTATTTTTTGTTTCCAGAAGTTTCAAAAACAGCATGTTCTACAATATAAACTATATTATATTATAACAATATAATACAATATAAAAAATAAATACGATTTCAGTTTATCTTGTTTTTTTAAGCATTTTTAGTAATTATTAATTTAGCATTTTAGTCATCCTATGGCCCCTTGGAAGGTTTATGAGAGGCCCTCTGGTTGAGAATCACTGTAATAGTGTTTTATTTATTTATTTTTAGTGTGTGCCAGCGATGATGTCATTGTAATATCTGCATACTAAATTGTGATTACATAAAGATTTATAATAATTAGTGTTACTATTTGGTACATAATTGCTCAATTAAGTTGTATCATATAATTGCATAAATGTGTTGTTAAATGTTCATTTTTGTTGTTTCAGGTACAGTATCTGGAATGCTTGTTGGAATCCTGGGTTGAATATGAGGGTAAAGTTCAGACTCTTCAGGCATGGCTGAACGCTCAGGAGGACAGACTCAAGACGAAGCACAGGATTGAGAACTTATCCTCTGTGCAGAACGCACTTAAAGACTGCCAGGTTTGACCCATTGACCAAACACGCAGTCTTCTTTTATTCAACATGACCTCCGTGACTGGAATACAGATTTTCTCTCTTTTTCTGACATGTAACTTCAGGAGATGGAGGAGATGATGAAGGAGACGGAGAGGGAGCTGGAGAGAGTGGAAGAACAGGCTTGTGCTCTCGTCCAAAATAAAACCGACGAGGCCTGTGCTGTTGTCATGGAGTCTCTACAAGTCTTGAACAACACATGGGCCAATCTGGACCACCTGGTATTTACTGTTTTAATGTGATTCTATAAGTCTCTTTAAACGTTACAGTGTTTATATGTGGGTTTCTGCATGTAAATTGTATTTGGATTGCTGTGTCTCAGATCGGACAGCTGAAGATCAGTCTGAAGTCTGTCCAGGACAAGTGGAGTCAATACAAACAAGCGTCTGAAGAGATCAACGGCTACCTGACGGAGGGACGCTACTCTGTGTCCCGCTACCGTCTGCTCACAGGATCTCTGGAGGCTTCACGGCTACAGGTGGAGAGTCTACAGGTAAAGCAAGTTCCAGTTCATTTGCAAATCATGGCTTTCATATGGTCTCATATTGTTTCCTCGGACATCTGTAGAACCTGCAGGAGGAGCTTGAGAAACAAGAGAGCAGTCTGAGGAAGTTTGGATCAGTTACACATCAGCTTCTGGAGGAGTGTCACCCGTCTGTGTCTGACACACTCAATAACACACTAAAAGACATTAACGCCAGGTCCATTTTTCATTTTTTTATGTATATATATATATATATTTGTACAATAATACTCAAAGTACTTTTTTTGTAAATGTTTATGTGTTTATAATTATAGTCCTAACTTGAGTCTAAGACACACATATCAACAAAAAAATGCATGTCTGTAATCCAAACTGCAGGCATTTTAGTTTGCAAATGCAAAGTCATTTTGGCTTTGTGAGTGAGGTTGATGTAATAGAAGTGTGTGTGGGTTTTGTGGTCTTCAGATGGAACAGTCTGCAGGAGGAGATCGTGGAGCGTCTGAAGAGCAGTAAGGCTCTCCTGCAGCTGTGGCAGAGCTATAAAGATCTTTATGGACAGAGCGACTCCAGCATCCAGACACTAGAGGAGAGAGCAAACCAGATGCTGAAGACCGCCAGCCACAAAGACATCACAGAGGAGGACGTGTCCACCTGGATTCAAGACTGTGCTGTGAGTGTAATATTGATTATGATTATGTGGTAACACTTTCAAAAGTTGTATCTGTTAACATTAACATTAGTTAATGTACTAACATGAACATTATCTTTAACAAATGTTAATAAATGCTGCAAAAACGTTGTTTTTTAGTTTGTGAGTTAATGCTAATGAGACCTCATTGTATTGTGTTACAGATTGTTTCCAGGTTCATTGTTCACTTTCATAACAATTATTGTTATTGTGTACTGTAGCAACAAAACTGTATTTTTATAAGTGAACTTGACAATATTTGCATATCTTACAAGTGATCAGTTACTTCTTTTATCTGATATATTCTGTGGTTAGTCAAGAGTATCATTAATTAAATCATTAATAATTATTTTTTTATTAATTTTAATCAATTTTTTAACTTTTTTTTTTTTAGATGTAATGCCTTAAATTCAATAGTGTGATATACTCTCATAAATGTTTGTGTATTCTACTAATGCACTAATCATACATTCTAAACAGCAACGGTTTCTGTACATTTTTGTATTTCATATTCACCCTTATTGAGAATGTAGAATCATGTTCATCTCAATCACAGTTGTATATGCATTTAATTCATTCATAATTATTTTTAATGAGTTTAATGAGTGAGTTGTATGCTCTCATAACTTATACTATGTTTTAATACTTTACCTCTACATAATACTAAGTATTAAATATTATAATGCATTAAAACACATGATCAATGCTATAAACAATAAATCATATCATGCATTATACATTTAAGAATGGTTACCGTGAGTAAGTTAGGGAATTATGCATTACAGCTGTGGTTATAGTTGTTACAAAAATAATTACAAAAAAGTAATTATTATGTGTAGCATATGGCATTATAGATACGTTTATGAAGCATTAAGAATATCTGGACACTATTTATGATTTAGAG
This sequence comes from Sinocyclocheilus grahami, assembly GCF_001515645.1. Taxonomy (NCBI): domain Eukaryota; kingdom Metazoa; phylum Chordata; class Actinopteri; order Cypriniformes; family Cyprinidae; genus Sinocyclocheilus; species Sinocyclocheilus grahami. Next base: position 175,919 of record NW_015505263.1, on the reverse strand, counting down.
CTCTAAATCTACTATTGTAAACCCTGTAGAATACAGAAATGGTTTGTGAATAGTGTTTGTGGATCCTAAGTGTTCACTAAATTCTGAACAGCAACTAATTATGTCAATGTTTTTTATTTCATAATCAGTACTTAGTGTAATCAGTACAGTAATTTACTCTCATCCCATGTTCCCTCAGGAGCTGCTGCGCTCTCAGGCTCCCGTCCAGGCGTCTCTGCAGGTTTTACTGGAGCTGGGAGAGCAGCTCAAACAGCAGGTGGACACATCAGCTGCGGCCTCCATCCAGTCTGACCACCTGTCTCTCACCCAGCGCCTCAGTGCTGTAGAGCAGAGCCTGAGCCGACAGCAGGTGGCGCTGCAGGTGAGTGAAGAAGAGCATTGAAGTGGCTTGTGAGAGTGTTTTAGTGTTTGACACTGAGGGTTGTTTTTCTCCCCAGGCTGGGGTTCGCGACTATGAGACGTTTAACGAGCAGTTGGACTCTCTGTCCCGCTGGATCGTGGAAGCCGAGGAGGTTCTGAAAGCTCAGGATCCCAACGGTTCCTCTGACCAGTCACTGATCCAGGACCGCATGGAGGAACTCAAGGTATACAAGAATGAATAGATCACTTATGCTGGGATGCCTGAAATATGCAAAGATCAGATCAGTGTTGTTATTGTTTTCTAAAACGAATTAATTTTGTTTTACATGAATTGAAATGAAGCTGAAATAAAATAAAACCTAAATAGATAAGATGAAAAATTACAAATAAAAGATTAGAAATGTTACCTTGGCAACCAGCTGAAATAAAATAAGTTTGAGCTGAAATATTAAATGACTAAAACTGAAATAAAAAATTAATTAAAATCATTAAAGCACATAAAATTACAAACAATTTAAATCTGAAAATCTAAATATAAAAGCTAATTCAAAATATTAATAAATACTACAGCAGTATATAAATAATACCAAAATAACCTTAAAATAAAGCTAAAATAAAAATATTAAAATGACTAAAACTAAAATTTAAATTAAAAAAATTAAAAAATGCATTAAACTGACGTAACAAAATTAAACCACAATTAAAATCTGAAAAATAAAAGCTAATTCAAAATACTATAGTTGTATATAAATAATACCAAAGTAACCCAGGATCAGGGTGGTCGATATGTACACTGGAAATCAAAATATTGAACCCAGCTGATGTTTCTATTTGTTAAAAAACCCTTTGTTCCAATTTTTTTTTTTGCTTAAAATGTACATATACATAAATTATGTAAGAAAAAAATGTAAGCAGTTTTCATTTGATTCACTTTTCTTTTCTTTTTTTTTATCAATATAACACAAAATCTGAAAACCGAAAATGTGCAATCACTTAAAATGACCTGACCAATATATTAATTGACCACCAATGTTTTTGTTTATTTCTTTTATTTATTTTTTGTGCAGAAACAAATGCTGAAGTTCAGCAGTATGGCTCCTGATCTGGAGAGGCTGAATGAACTGGGTTACAGACTCCCTCTCAACGACTCTGAGATCAAACGCTTGCAGAACCTCAACAGAAGCTGCTCCACCACCTCAGCTCAGACCACTGAGAGATTCAGGTTTGCTCCAGCTCATTATAAAGAGAGGTTATATCATTATTAAATACTTCCTTCTCATAACTTTCTTAAATACCCTGCATGGCTCTTTTTGGACTTTGTAAAGACCTTCATGGAAATGCATAGTACTACAGCAGATATTGTTTGAGTGTCTGTTTACCTTCTAAAGGATGTCTAAATTCTCTTCTCAGCAAACTTCAGGCCCTGCTACTACAGCAGCAGACCTTTCTGGAGAAGTGCGAGACGTGGATGGAGTTCCTGGTGCAGACGGAGGAGAAACTGGCCGTGGAGATTTCCGGAAACTTCCAGAGCCTGATGGAGCAGCAGAGAGCTCATGAGGTGAGGCATACAAAAGCAAATTAGGAGTTGCAAACCTAGCCTAGATACTAATAAATGAGCAATGTTACAGCTGTTTCAGGCAGAGATGTTCAGCAGACAGCAGATCCTTCACTCTATCGTCAGTGATGGACAACGCATGCTGGAGCAGGGACAGGTGGACGACAGGTGAGCAACATCATCATCAGCATCAGATATATGCATATGCAAGATACTAGCATTCAAGATACCTGAACAGACTGAATGCTCATATCGAAACTGACCGTGTCTCCAGAGATGAGTTCAAGCTGAAGCTGGCTCTGCTGAGTAACCAGTGGCAGGGGGTGGTGAGACGGGCACAGCAGCGCAGGGGCATCATAGACAGTCTCCTGTGGCAGTGGCAGCGCTACAGGGAGATGGTGGAGAAGCTGAGGAAGTGGTTGGTGGAAGCGTCCCATCAGGCCGAAACCCTGCAGGCGGGCACACCTGTGCCACTCCAACAGGCACGAGCCATGCTGGATGCAGTTCAGGTAAGTATTGTTTGACCTAATATGCTTTTGTGCTGGCTGTTAGCACCCCTGCTGACGCTCTGTTGATCCTGCAGCTGAGGGAGAAGGTTCTGCTGAGGCAGCAGGGCAGTTACATCCTGACGGTGGAGGCAGGGAGACAGCTGCTTCTGTCTGCTGACACACGAGCTGAAGCCGCTCTACAAGAGGAGCTGCTCGACATACAGGAGCGCTGGAAACACGCCAACATCCGCCTGGAGGAACAAAAGAAAGAACTGGCCATCCTGCTCAGGGTACAGATCTTTGTGTCACAGCTCCACCTGTTTTCCTGTTTAGTGATTCTTTTCTTTCAGAGTATTCTTAAAACTGAGTCATCCATCGCACAAGAAAAAATGGAAAATATCAGGAAATATTTTTAATTGTAATTTTCAAGTCTGGAAATTGATGAAAGCGTATATATATATTATATATATATATATATATATATTTTTTTT